>NW_028145451.1:2235000-2315000 GCF_977016875.1 Pavona decussata
TCCATCGTATCCTGGGCTTATGCTAAAACTGTCCGGCTCCACCTCCCCTTTCAACAGTCAACTGCCCTTCCCCGCCGTCTGGGATTTTTAATCTTGTTATGGATAGACTGCAAAAAAGTATGGTTTATCTCTTGAAATTGACGGAATGAGACTGGAATCGCTGCAGACTGCAGACAAAAAAACCTTTGTGGAATCTCTGATAAGTTCTATTCACAATATATATATATATATAAGTTATTTACCCGCCCGGAGGTCTGTAGAGGAAAAAAAATATTGCACGGTTAAGCGAAAAGTCCGAACGCACAGCTTTTTCCCATATGGACCGATCTAAGTCGGTAAATAAACAGTTTATTTTTTTCCAAATTGTTCTATAAATGAAATAAATTTAGACTTGATCCGAGAAAAGTTTTAATTTTCAAAGAAAGATGAAATAATGAAGCTGATTGTGCATTAGATTAGAACCAAGCGAACCAGTTTAACGTTCTTTTATTTCCTTTTATTTTTAGCATGAAGAAAAAGAAACAAAAAACTGCAGTCAAACCGATCGCAAGAGATTTCGGTGAAGAACCTGTTGGAATGGCTGACGTGGATTGAAATAGCCTGGCCGGTCTTTTAGCATTGACTGGCATTGACCTGACTAGAAACATACGGTTTTTAAACACTGTGTCGCTTTCCATCGAGCCAATATTTTTGCTTTGAAATTCCACGGAGGTCGTTTTGTCATCCAAGAGAAGAGAATCGTTTTCAGTTAGAAACTCACAATCCCATTGGTAGAGCAAAGACCCACGTGATAGAGCACGAAGCTAACAAAATGAAAATGCAGTTTTGTGCTAAAGGAACGGTAATTTTGTATTCCAACTGGTTGGAACAGACAAAGTGGGATACCTCCGAGACTTGACGTTTTGCTCCGTAAACTTTCCTGTAAATCCACCCTCCATTTGCATTTGAACCGGTTGAAGCGGAAAATTTTGGCTAAATGGAAAATGCCCCTGGTCTTTACTGACGACGCAACTCAAGAGTTCTGTGTCGAGTGAAAAGAAATTGTAACGCAAGCCGTAGCACAAACATGATATGCTTTTTAGGTGTCAACGTTTTTTTAATCGACTGTATACAGTTAACGGCAGGCCGTTGCTTCCAAGAGTTGGTCGTTAGGAGACAGATAGTTGTATTTTCATTGTTTTCAGCACACGTAAATTGTTGTGAAGCTAATGTAAGGTGTATTTTTCGACTTCAATTTTAGAATAGTGTTGTTATTTCTTTGCGGTAGTTTTGATAGATATTTTCCAGATTATTTGACATTTTTCTGTTGTTCAAAGATTAGAGTTAACAGTTGTGCTGTGAACAGGTTTGCCTAATTCCTTTAACCTAACTTCCCTTGGGCCTCCTCGAAGGTTGAAATCAAGGTAAAACAGTAAATGATTTTTTCAGCCTGATTGGTTTCCCTTTCTATCTATTTCCTTAGAACCGTTGTGTTTTTCTTCCCTGTAAGTGTATTTTGGTAAAACCAATTCTTATCTCTGGTTGGGACCATCTGGCTTCGGTTGAATTACAGTCATGAACAGGCTCACAGCACACTATAAAGTAATACTTGTAGCTCAGTGGTAGAGCATCCGAACTAGTAGTCGGAAGGTCTTAGGTTCGACTCCTGATAGAAGAACCGGGAAATTCTTTTTTCCGAGTGTGCCTGTGTTATTCACTGATTAATACATCATTCTCATTTGTTCACCAGGCTTAACATATTTCATCCATTATTTCCATGACATATAGGGTCATTAATTATCAATCTACTAGCGTTCTATCACGAATGCTGTTCTGTTATTGACTATGCTGCGCACTATCTATATTCGGTTGTAAATAGTGTAATATTTCCTCCCTAGTTATTATTATTCATAAGGTGTAGATAAGGTATGAGGAATCGCTCTGGCCTGGGACTAGCCCAGACCAGACGAAGGTAAATGTGGTAAGGCAAGGTTCAACCCAACTGACTCGAAGGGAGGGAAGAGTGGGCAGCTAAACATGATTTGAGCTCGCGGCCTCAAGTTGAGTGACAGAGTGTGACACAATACAATCTATTATATAGCATATTCAAATAATCCCAAGGGAGTTAATTACCAAATGCAAACTAAGTTTGCATACTGAGTAGGGTGAGTAGCCTAACAGTGTGCAGTGGCGTGACTTATTAAAACTATTATTCAACAAAAGACGTGAGTCTGTCTTGTTAAGTTTTGACGGACTAGTTTGTTTAACTGAAAGAATTAGATTATTCGCTCTCCAGTACGTGATAGTTGATTCGCGTTTCCCCTCATCTACTATCATGCGATAGAAATTTCGAGCTCATAATCTAATTGTTAAATAGATACGCTCTTCAGTAACAACTGATTTATCAATTGATTTTTAAGTTAATTATACTGTATAAAGTTATAAAACATATAATGCACAGACTAACGTATTGCTCGGTTTGAAGAAACTACCATATTCATTAATATCTCAATTGTCTCCACCCATTTTCTCTCTTTTTCTTTTCCATTTTTTTTTCGTTTTATTTTATTCCATTTTGTGTGCGTTCCCACAGAATGGCGTCGGTGAGAAACACATGGGTTATCGGTTATATGGATACCGGGATGTATGTACCTTTATGCCCTCATTATATATGCCAATTCTGAGTCTGAAGCCCTAGCTCATTCTTTGTTGTCTGATACGTCATCTAAGAAAACCGCTCTGAAATACCTTTGTGTTTTCTGAATTATAGAGATAAGCTCATCCCTTGCGTACTAATTATTTTCCTTCCTCTTTTATTCCCTCTCCCCGCACCCCGCTTTATTTTTATTTTATTTCATTTTATTTTTATGCTCTCGCCCCATTTTGTGGGCATCCAAAATACAGAAATCGGTTTTGAAGTGCAGAAAACTGCATGGAAAGGCTTGCTCGAAATACGGCAGTCTGTCTCGAAAAATGCTGACTTGGTCCACAATAGGAAGCTAGTTTAATGCCCTCCCCTCACCACCTCAAGAAACTGTGGTAACAAACGCCTGCTCTACCCTGACAAGGCTGGGATCATATTGAATCCGGTGTGATGTCAGATCCGTGTAAATGGCCAAAATGTTAGCAATACGTTCGTTCCTTTCCAGTCTTCAATTCGTGAAAATAGCCAAAAATCGAGCAATAAGTTCGTTCCTTCATGCGCGCAAAAAGCTAAAAATCGAGCTATAAGTTCATTGCTTTCTGGTCTTGAACAAGTTCGTGAAAAGGAAATATTTCTTTTGTAAACAGATTTGTTTGCGAGGAAACAAAAATTGTTTCGAAATTTTTAAGAAACAATTCATATCCAAAGCATTTTGAAAAGCAGTGTTCGGATTTAAAATTGAGTATGGATTCGCACCCCATCGTACCGTATCGTAGTTTATCGTATCGTGCTTTGTTGTGTTTTCTTGTCTTAATCTTGTTTTCTGTTGTATTGTATTGAAATATTACTGTATTTCTTTGGTATTGTGTAGCGTTTTGTCAATCGTAGGTATGTTTTCTTGGTTTTGTCTTTGTGTTTTGTTGAGTAGGTATATGTTTTGTCATTTTATTGTGCTTGTGTGTCGTTTGTGTTGTGTCCTATTGTGTTGCCTTGTGTTTTGCTTTGTTGAAGGGTGATTGCATGGAAAGATAGTTGTATTATGGAAGTTAATGGGTTCTATGAATAACAACAGAGGAGGGTTCATTATCTTTACTGTGCGTCAGGTTTACTGATTCCGCCCAAACCATCCGGGTGGTGTCGCACTTATATAGGCAAATAACAATAGCTTGATGGCAAGCCAATCAGAAGCGAGTGGCGTCATCACGTATTAACCAACAGGAAAAGAAGCAATAGAATAATTAAGGCAAATAACTTGACATAATCAAAATGGATTAACATAAGTGACTAAACACAAAGAAAGAGAATGTAGACAGACCAGCAATAATGTCGTAAACTAATTGAGTGAGTGAGTGAGTGATTCGCGTTTGGTAAACTCTACCGCTAGATAAGAATAGAAAGAGATCCTTCGCGTAAGATATTTCTGATATATTGAGCTATTGGAAGACAAGACTGAAGTATTCAAAATCACGTATTCTCTGGAAAATCGAACTGAAACAACCTTTGCTTCAGTCTTCGTAAGTTGGTTTCTTGACGAACTCGAAAGCTTTCTGTAAAGTCATTTTGTTGAGTAAACCAAAACTGCCTTCCAGTTGATCCCTTCAAAAGTACAAAATTTTCCGTTCGATTCCCGTACGAAGCTAAAAGGATCGTATGGTGATCATTCCGGTCCAGTAACGGCATAACCTTTACTGCTACTAACTTGCGGGCGACAATTTCTGGACTCAAATTCGTGGCAATAGGCCAGAACCGAGCAATAATAGCACGCATTTTTGGTCTCAAATTCCAAAAAACAACAAAAAATTATTGCTTATTCCTCAATTTTTAGCTTTTCCGCGAATTTGAGAGCATAAAGGAAAGAGGTTATTGCTCGATATTTAGCTATTTTCACGAATTGAAGACCGGAAAGGAATGAGCTTATTGCTAAAAGTTTGGCCATTTATACGGATTTGACATCACACCGGAGTGAACTTATTGCTCTCTTTTAGGCTATTTTCACGAATTTGAGGCCAACAAGGAGCGAATTTATGGCTTCTGTTTTGGCCATTTTCACGACCTTTGGTCATTTTCACGGATGTTAGTCCAGAAAAGCATGAACTTATTGCTTGATTTTTGGCTGTATTTACTAATTTGAGACCATAAACCAGTGAACTTATTGCTCGATTTTGGCTGTTTCCACGAATTTGAGGCCAGAGAGGGATGAACGTATTGCCCGTTTTTTGTCTATTTTCACAAATTTGAGAGCAAAAGGAATTAACTTCTTCTCTCGATTTTTGACTGTTTTTACGAATCTTAAACCAGAAAAAAATCGACTTCTACTTCGCTAATTTTGAGACCAGAAAGGAATGAATTTATTTCTAGATTTTTGGACAGTTTCAGGAATTTGGGTTCCGAAAAAAAAATGAACTTATTGCTCAATTTTTACTGTTTTTCTCGAATTTTAGTCCAGGCAGGAGTGAAATTAAGGCCCGATTTCTGGCTATTTTCACGAAATTGAGAGCAGAAAGGAATGAGCCTATTGCATGATTTTTGATTATTTTCACGATTTTGGGTTTCATAAAGGATGAATTTATTGCTCGATTGTTGACTTTTTCAAAACTTTAAGAACAGGAAACTAACTTATTGCCCGATTTTTGTCCATTTTCACACGATTTTGAGAGCACTAAATAAAATGAACCTATTAGATCTTTTTTGGCTATTTACCCCAATTTGAGACCAGAGAGGAACGAACTTATATATCGGCATAAGGACTATTTTCACCAAACAAGACCATAAGGGAATGAACTTATTTATCGATTTTTAGCTATTTTCACGAATTTGAAACCAAACAGCAGTGAACTAATTGCCCAATTATATCTGGCTTTATAATTTTCATGAATTAGATAGCAAAAAGGTATGAACTTTTTGCCCGATTTTTAGCTATTTTGACCAATTTGAGGAATAAGAAAAATTAACTTATTTCCCAATTTTTACCTATTTTCGCGAATTTGAGACCGTAAAACAATGAACTTATTGCTCGATTTTTGGCTATTTTTACGAGTTTGAGACCCAACGGAATGCACTTATCTCTCCATTTTGGTTTTTTTTTCTAGAATTACACACCAGAATTGAAAAGGCATGACCTTTTTGCTTGAGTTTTGTCTGTATTTACTACTTTGAGACCATAAAGTAATTTGTACACATTCAGAATGTTATAGAACATACTGGGCAAGGGCAAGGATTGAAGATGAAAACGAGCCTTATCAGGGGAGAGTGGGCGTTTGTTACTATATAGTTTCCTGAGGTGGTGAGGGACGGGGGGGGAGGGGAATGTAATAAACTAGCTTCCTATTGTGGACCTGTCGCGTTCCCAGTACCGCAGACACGGGGTGTTGCGTACTGGAGTTCGCCAGGTCAACCACAGTGAAGTACACGGTAAGGGCAGCAGGATTAATGAGTTTATTAGGATCAGGCTGAGCCGTCTATTCACAACCCTTGCAGTGAAAACTAGAAAGAATGCCATTGTTAAGTCTAAAGAAACAGAAAAACTACGAATTTACGCCGTAAAAAAACGAAAGGGAAGAGTACATGGAATTTTACAAGCGTAACTTACGACTGATCTTGACTCCGGGGCTGAGAACAACTCACTCCACGTTCCCTTACAGACTCCGTTAAAAAATAGCTCAGTGAACTCCTTACAGTTTGAAAACTCCTCGCAACTGAGAAACGTGCTTACAGAAAAAGGACCTTGATACTTGTCTTTGACAATAATGAAAAAAGCTTTGTTCGGCTAGCAAAAAACGGATATTCGGTAATCACGCAATCAAAGAAACAAAGCCACAAATATAACAGAACAAACAGTCCCTGAGTGTTTCTAAAGTATTGTTCTTGTCAGGAACGTGACAGGACCAAGTCAGCATTTTTCAGACAGACTGCTGCATTTCGAGAAAGCCTTTCCGTGAAGTTTTCTGCACTGCAAAACCTATTTCTGTATTTTGGATCCCCATAAAATGGGGCGAGAGCATAAAAATAAAATGACATAAAATAAAAAAGAGGGGTGCGGGGAGAAGGAAGAAAAGAAGGAGGATAATATTAATACGCAAGGGATGAGGCTAGCTAAACAGGGTAGTATGTATGCGTTGCGCATGTCTATAATTCAGAAAACACAATGGTATTTATGACCTATAAAACAGGGGAAGAGCTAGGGCTTCAGACTCAGAAGTGGCATATATAGTGAGGGCATAAAGTACACCCATCCCGGTATCCATATCATACTGCTGGGATTGGAATGTTAATATATACCACACAATATCATTCCAATCCTAGCAGTATGCAGGATGTTTTTCCCATGAACCTAATTTAATAGCCTTAACCCCCACGAGTCTCCTGTAGCTTAGTGGTAGAGCATACGAACAAGTAATCGGAAGATCTTAGGTTCGACTCCTGATAGGAGCACTCGGAAAATTTTTTTCTGAGTTAATGCCTGCGTCACTCACTGATTTTAATACATCATCCTCATTATGTTATGTTGACAAATCAAACGAGATGTAAAAGTGACCAAACGAAGTTACGAAGTGGAGGAAGTCACCACAAGTTTATAAAATACGGATACGACTAACGCCAAGGAAGGGCTAGAATTACATTGTAGGGTCTGAAATTACGGTAATTTAGAAGTGTAAGCTAAGCAATTTAGCAGCGGTGCTGAACATTTTGTAGAGTAGCTCGCTTAGCTTAGCGCAGAGGTAACAGGAATCCTTTTAGCTCTTCTTTATTTGTTATGGAATTGGTTCTTCTCTATATCAATTCTATAACAATACTACATGTATCACTCAAATCACGTCTTACTTTATATGGTGCTGTGAGCATGTTTCGAACTGTAATTCAACCGAAGCCAGATGGTCCCAACAAGAGGTAAGAAATGGTTTTACCAAAATACACTTACAGGGAAGAAAAACACAACGGTTCTAAGGAAATAGATAGAAAGGGAAACCAATCAGGTTGATAGAATCCTTTACTGAACGTTGTACCTTGATTTCCAAACCAAGGTTAAAGGAAGTAGGCAAACCTGTCCACAGCACAACTGTTAACTCTAATCTTTGAACGACAGAAAAATATCAAATAATCTGGAAAATATCTGTCAAAACTACCGAAAAGAAATAACAACTCTATCCTAAAATTAAAGTCGAAAATACACTCTTACATTAGCTTCACAACCGTGAACTGTATATTGTATTTTTTTTGTATGTTGTCCTTCAGCAGCATTTTAAAATATTTATATAAATATTAAAGTTCAAATGAGATTGGATTATAGGACTGTCTTGCCCGATTTTACAGCATGCATAGTTGTTAGTCAATTTCTTTGGCCCTTTAACTTCTTAATTATTTTGATTGTGTTTTCAGGGCTGCATACCGTGAATGGTAATACAAAGAGCCCCTTGCTATACTACTTTACTACTTGTTCTATGACTTCTTTTTCCAACTTTTATCATTTCTAACTTTTCCTGTGAAATTCACTTACTTGTTTGATGTATTCTTACATGCTACCTGAACTAACAACAGATTAAAAAAGGAAAACAGAAAAGAACTTCACAAGGATTTTCTGTGGACAAGCATAAGCGCAAGCACAAGGATAGTATGACCTAGCGCAATTGCTTAATGCTTGTGCTTGGGTCGTTATTCATATAACTGCTGTTATGCTTTCGTCGCAAGTGAAAATCTGCAGTAACTTCAGTAAACACTGTTCAGAATAAAGAACAACACTATTTAAGATTAAAGCTTGGTTTCAAACAAGCGCAAAAGCCCTTGTGTTACCATGACAACTGCCTTGACGCAAGCATAAGTACAGACAAAAAGAAAATCAAAATATTTCAATCCTTGCGGTTGCGCTTCGGTTAGTTCTAGCTCTGAATGCATATTTGGTATTGAAATGTCGTGTTTGTGCTTCGGCTTGCGTTACAATTTGTTTTCACATGACACAGAACTCTTGAGTTGCGTCGTCAGTAAAGACCAGGGGCATTTTCCATTTAGCCAAAATTTTCCGCTTCAACCGGTTCAAATGCAAATGGAGAATGGATTGACAGGAAAGTTTACGAAACAAAACGTCAAGTCTCGGAGGTATCCCACTTTGTCTGTTCCAACCAGTTGGAATATAAAATTACCATTCCTTTTACGGAAAACTGCATTTTCATTTTATTGGCTTCGTGCTCTATCACGTGGGTCTTTGCTCTACCAATGGGATTGTAAGTTTTCACTTAAAACGAGGCTCTTCTCTTGGATGGTAGAAAGACTTCTCTGGAATTTCAGTAATTGTATCGGCTCGTTTAGACCCAATTTGACAGGTATTCATCAAAGTGATTTACCATGGCAGCATGCCTTTTTTGTTACTGCCGAATATTTGACAGGTACTCATCAAAATGGTAACCGAAAGATAAGCATAAAAATGATGGGCAGGAAACAAGAGCGATAAGCTGAGTCAAATATCGTTGCATAGTGATGATGGTTACCCTAACCTCGCTTTCATGTCATTGGATATTTATGAAGGACGATGAGATGATGTCACTACCGGAAAGAGAGTCACGTAAGAGGATCACGCAATACCGGAAGTTGGTAGAAATTTTGCCCAGTCCCCTCCCGAGCCAAAGATACCAGAATTAAAACTGCCAAGAAAAGTTCAATGTCATGACATACGTATTACTTTTTCTTTCTTCAGGACACATTTGTGTAGCAAGGGTAACAAGAGTAATAAAAGTAACCGAAACAAATGTGTCCTGAAGAAAGAAAAAGTAATATGTCATGACATTTATTTTGGCATGAGCAAGCTCATGAGTTACTCTTGCGTCATGAATAACTAATGCATGCGCATACCCAAAAGGTATCTTTAAGTGTGCTCATAACCATGAGTAACTCATGGGATCTAAAAATCCGGCCTTCTGATTGGTCCATTTTGGTCACGTGGGTAATGTCCAGACTACGAGACCCTAGTGGGGATCAAACTCGACCCAACCCAGATCCAGGAAAACCCTGGTCTGCGCACTCTCGCTAAAATGGTGCTCAACTCGATGTGGGGAAAATTCAGACAACGCTCAAGAATTTGACGACCCACAGAAATTTACTGGGCACAATTTCACCAACTTCCGGTATTGCATGACCCTCTTACGTGACTCTCTTCCCGGTCGTGACGTCATCTCATCGTCCTTCATAAATATCCGATGTATCCAATGACATGAAAGAGAGGTTAGGGTGACCCTCATTACTATGCAACGAAATTTGACTCCGCCCATTAGATCTTGTTTCCTGTCCATCATTTTTATGCTAAATTTTTGGTTGCCATGGTAATTCAATTTGATGGGTACCAGTCAAATCTTGGGCGGTAACATCAAAGGTACGTTGCTATGGTAACTCAGTTTGATGAGTACCTGTCAAATTGGGTCTAAACGAGCCGATACAACTACTAAAATCAAAGCGAAAACAGTGTTTAAAAACCGTATATTACTAGTCAGGTCAATGCCAGTCAATGCTTAAAGACCGGCCCCCAATTCACGACAGCCATTTCAACAGGTTCTTCATGGGAATCTTTCACAAACGGTTTGACTGCAGTTTTTCGTTTCTTTTTCTTCATGCTAAAAATAAAATGAAATTAAATAAAAGAACGTTAAACTGATTCGCCTGGTTCTAATCTAATGCACAATCAGCCTCATTAAAAATTCCCTCGCATCAAGTCTAAATTTATTTCATTTATAGAACAGAATTTGGAAAAAAATAAACAGGTTATTTACCAACTTAGGTCGGTCCATATGGGAAAAAGCTGTGCCCTCAGACTTTTTGCTTAACAGTGGCACATGTTTTTCCTATACGGACCTCCGGACGGTAAATAACTTAAATATTTCGAATAGAACTTAACGTAGCCTTCACAACAGTCTATATTTTTTTGTGTGTGTTGTTGCGTCCTACGAATGAGCGCGGTGTACGAGTCAGCAGCGATTCTAGTCTCTTCCCGTCAATTACAAGAAAAAAACCCTACTTTTTTGCAGTCTAAACATAGCAAGATTAAAACGCCTAGCCGGCAAGGGAAAGGGCAATTGGCTGTTGAAAGGAGAAGGCGAGCCGGACAGTTTTAGCATAAGCCCAGGATACTATGGGTTTTAACTGCAGTGCCCTAACCAACTCGCCACCGGCTTCCTCTTCAAAAACCGGCTTCCCCTTCAAGCGAAGAGTAAGCAATAACCCCTCTAAAACCTCTGTTTTCGTTGGTTGGCTATGCACATTACCTGTATTGGTTTTAGGGTTAGGAACATTGTTATCACATGTTATTTCTCAGGACGAAAGTTTTGTCCAGTCATAAGATTTTTAAATAAAATCTCCTTTTACGGAAAAGTTAAGTATAATCTTCAACGTGTCATCTTTGTAATTTGACAAATTGAAGGCTCAAGCGGTATTTGTATTGGTGACAGCGACGTTATTGGTACAATTCTCTTTTTCAGTTGTTGTTAGTTGATGATTACACATGGCCCCTTTTGTGTTTGTTGACCAGTTGTAATTGTTTTTGGTTTGGTTTGAAGGAAAGAAAGACACAAGCCTAGCAGCGAAATGCCAATAACTTACCAGCAGTAAACCGCGATAACAATAAACAAAAAGAGGACGGCCACTCCAACACTAACACCAATCGCAATCCATTTCCAGTTTTCATTGCTGCTAGACTCTACTGGTTTCTGAGTTGGTGACGCCGTTGTGGGAATGAATAAAGCTTTCACATCCGAAATGTTTGCCCCAATAGCGTCCTCAAGCTCTGGTTTGTAGAGCACGATAATTTTAAGCAGTGTGTTGCCAGGAAGTACAGAGTCATTACCAATAAAAAGTCCCAGGGGCTGCTGCACGTAAAAAGCCACCAGGAGAGAGGCCGAGTCGTTGCTAGGGTAACCAGGCAGGAGGTGAACTTCGTCAGCGGTGTACAGATCGGTAAAGAGGGCGCGTCTGATAACAATACAGAATGAATGAAATAATGAATGAATGAATGAATGAAATAATGAATGAATGAATGAATGAATGAATGAATGAATGAATGAATGAATGAATGAATGAATGAATGAATGAATGAATGAATGAATGAATGAATGAATGAATGAATGAATGAATGAATGAATCGACAAACAATCAAGCCCTTAAGCAAGTAACACGAAACGAAGAA
This sequence comes from Pavona decussata, assembly GCF_977016875.1. NCBI lineage: Eukaryota > Metazoa > Cnidaria > Anthozoa > Scleractinia > Agariciidae > Pavona > Pavona decussata. Next base: position 2,246,784 of record NW_028145451.1, read on the forward strand.
TGTTTTCGGCTTCATCCAGGTTATAGTGTCCGAGTCCCTACAACAAAACTCTGTCAGCCATCAGCATTGTTATGGAGAACAATTATAAATAGTAAGTTCCTGGAAATTCCTAGAATGCTTAGCTTAGTCACGCAATGCATGTACCATAACTTTCTACTGTCATGCTATGAAACTGTCTAGCACACTCTCCCAGATGATGCAATGATGATGTACTGCTACACAAATAGTTGTGTTGCAAGCTCCCAGAATGTTCCAGAATACTTAATAATTATATATAAGGACTCAGCTACCTAGCAGTGTGGTTGCTGTTGTCGGCAGGGACCGATGTTTGGAGAAGCTATACTAAGAGAACTATCGAGAGCTGTGGTGGAAATTCATTTAAAGTCAAGTGCCGGAGAGGATATTTCATTGAACACATCGACAATTTACTGAGGGTTTGTGTCAGTGGCGGCTGAAATTTAAGTCAGTGGTGGGCTAAAGCTAGTTTGATAGTAGAATTTATTGTTTAGAAGTCGCTCCTTTGTAACTATGACTTTACTACGAATCGTTAAACAAATTAGTTGGTTTTTGTAGTGTATCTTTTCTGTCGGTTAAATTATACTTTAGCACATAATCTCTATGCAGAAAATCTTCTATACTGAGGACTGGAGAAATTTTTTTTAGCTTTATATTTGTAAAGCGCGCTGAGAATATGTAGCTGCCCTCTAGAAGAACTTAACCCACTAAATAAAGTCTGCATACAACAGGTTACCTTTTTCGCCTTGACTCTTTCAATGCACATTCTGTCCTGTTCTCATTGCAGAACTTTGAGGTAACAGACGCCATTTTTGCTTTAAAAGACTCGTCAGTTTTGAAATCCCATTCAAACTGTGTGAGGGAAAATAACAATAATAATAATAATAATAATAATAATAATATTAATAAAATATCATTCTTTATTAAAACATTCCACACAAACTGCTATTTAAAAAATAAAAGTATATAAAAAAGAGCTATTAAAAACCTATTTACAATTCATTTTAATTAAAAAAGATAATATTTTCATCAAAATTTTAATTTATTTAATAATAATAGTAATAATAATAATAATAATAATAATAATAATAAGTTATTAGTAAGTAACGCCAGGATAGTAGTTTTACGCTTGTTTTAGTATTCGTATGAATTCGTATGGAGCAAATATTTGCATCATTATGGTGTTAGACTAATTACTATTTTACTCACGTTGTCTTTAGTTGAAATTGAGATCTGTACAGCCTGCTCCCGTTCTTTCGTCGTCGGCGATCGTGGTGTGGGAAGTGTTGGGGTTGGAGCAGTCTCGTTTATGGCAAGGGCTAAGGAAAGTAGAGCTTTACATCAAATCCCAGGAGATACAACTTACAACAAAACCAACAACAGCTTATTTCGTAAACAGAGAGAAGATCACGTACTAGGCTACCCTCAAGTGGCAAAGTCCAGTTGAGTTGGGTAACAAATGCTTAAACAATTTACAGAACTCAAAACGAAAATTAATAAAAACAGTAGAATAAAATTAATTATAGTGAATTACATAAGACAGTGGAATCTTGATTGTTGCAACCCTCGATTTTCGAGCTTTGGTCAGATTTAATTAATAATCTAATTAATAACTATATTAGCTAATTGATAATCTAGCTTTAAAAAGCTCGATTATTTTGCTATTCGCAATTACACGTTAGAACAACAACAACAACAACAAATATCAGTTAACTAGTTTAGATATTACCTCTGCATTTACCGTCAATAAAGTAAAGGTTCCTGTCGCATTCACATTTGTACGATCCACGAGTGTTGACACACTTGTGAAACTCGTCCGTACAGTTGTATAAGTCTTCATCCATACATTCGTTGATATCTGACAAAAAAAATACACACAGACAATCAGCTCAGAGCCCACGTTGACTTTGAGCATTCATTACTGTTTTTAAAGCAAAGCAAATACCGCAAAACTCTTTTGGATTTTTGCTAACATTCATCTGACAACTTAGTTTGATATTTAATTACTCACGTGATATGATGTTTTTACGGCCATGCATGTTTTTCGAAATTTTAATCTCATTACTTTTTTTGTGAAAACGTTAAGTATATCTTCGTTACTACTCACTTATATGCTATTTCAGTAGTTTTCATTGCTTCTTTATATTTTTGGGTCAATGGTTTTCCGAGTTGTTGGAGAAATCAAGAAATTCAAGATGGTGGAGCCAAGATGGCGATAGTGACGGATGAACGACGTAATTTCCAGGTCATATGACGTCATCGTCCCATTTTGGGAAACTGAAGGAAACGTTTTGAATGCACTACCCATTATAGTCTTCATGCTCTTGAAGCTGCTCTGCGTTATGTTCAGAAGCGATTTAATTTTGATTATTAGTTATATTTTTCTTGTTTGACAGCACTGCTAGAGTGAATCTTGAAATAGAATGCGAAACAAGACAGTATAAATGAAAATTGATGCAGTTCAGGGAAATGGCAATTACCTTCACAATCGTAACCATCTCTGCTCAATTGGAATCCCGTTTGACATGCGCACTTGTAACTTCCTTGGGTATTTTCACAAATCTGATTGCAGCGATGGAGCGATTTTGCTGGATCGCATTCATTGATGTCTAGGAAAATAAATTTTGTCTTGAAAATGGCTATATAAACAACAATCTTTATTTGGAGCGAAAATATACACGTATATCTGTCCGCGAAAATTATCTGTTCTGAGAAGCGAAGAGTTTTCCGAAAGTTAAAGTCGACAAAAGCTGTTAAGTTCGGGCAACAGAAAGCGTTCAAGATAAAATATATTTACATATCCTTAGCAGTAACTTTTGTCACTCAAAGCAAACCATTCTATTTGCCTAAAGTGCCTGTTGCGTTTACATCGCTGATTGGTATAGACTCCAAATTTAGAGGTATAGTTTTGCACAGTTTATGACTGCGGGAAAAGCAGATCTTTGCAAGGGCTATGGGAACCTCCCCTCCCCCCCAAAAAAGGAATTTGCCCAGAAAACTCTATCGCAGACTGTCAGTATCAATTCACCACACAATTGCAGATAACTGAGAGTTTTGCCTTTCGATAAAAATGTCGGCCAATCTACGGTTGGTTAAGTTTCGTCGATAATTCTAAAATAATTACAACTATGATTGATTGAGTTTTTCAGTAAAAGAAAAGTTTACAGATTATCCAGTACCTCTACATGTCTTTCCATCGCTCTCCAACTCGTAGTTAGCCCAGCAGGAGCACGTTGGTTGGTTGTCGCTTCCTTTAAAGCAAACTTGCGAACAGCCGTGATCAGAAGCGCAGGGATTTGTACCTTGGAAAAAAGAAAAAGAAGAAATCAAAGATGTTACACAATACTCTACCACCATGCCACGATACAACAAGCTTTATGATTGTTTACTGGCCGTAATCTACTAAATATCAGTGTGGCTCTGGAAAGTAAGCAGAGTCCCTTGAATTGTCGTCGCCATAGCATCGCGCGGTGGATCAAAAAAGTTTAATAGGGAGCTTAAGCAACGACGACGGCAATGGCAACGACAACGCCGCAAAACAATAGGTTTAATGAGCAAAAACAATCGCTCTGCACGTGCGTTTTACATTTTGGTACATTTCTTTGCCGTACTCTGCAAAACAACAACGTGAAATGACCACATTTAAGGTTTTGTGGAGAACGTGAACGCACGACGGTGAATTTTTCATTTGCTTTCTTAACTTGTACGCCACTCCTACCAATTTGGTTCCTGGATAGTTCGCCATTTTTGTAAAAGTTGAGCGAGTTGAAATAATCGCGAAGTAGCACAAATGGAATAAAGTTGAGGTTATTTGATGAAAAATTAGAAGTCTATAGGCGTGATTGATAGCGTGGAAACTGAACTGAACCAAACACGCATACAAAAACTAACAACTATCAAATAACAGTAGTTAGCTTGATTGAACTGGTCGTGTAGTTTCGAAATGAATGGCATTAAATAATGTCAAATTTATATTTTCTCAGTTCGTGAGCCGGTGGAATTCTGTTAATCATGCAATCTGATTGGTCCCGGCAGCGGGTGGAATTTGTCGATCTTGCCCACGAACTTCTGAAGGATTTGTTGCAAGACCTGGGCCTTCTTTTCTTGTGGAAAAAGATAAAATTGTTATTAATTTACCAGCCTAAGTTGTTCCATATTGGGAAAAACTATGCCCTCTGTCTTGAGTGCGGCCCGAGGCCGCCTCGGGCCTTCCGGACGGCGGATAACATATATTCCTTTTAAAGAAGAAATTTTCTTCGAATATATATGACTTTCGGCGTATGCTTATTCTTCGAAGGTGCATTTCTAATGACACTTACCTACACACTTTCTCCAGTCGGTGGGATCTGTTTTGAAATACTGGTTACATGAACAGTTGTAGCTTCCTTGAGAGTTGATACACCGCTGCATACAGTCATTTCGTTGCTCACATTCATTAATGTCTACAAGATAGGTATATGCGTTAGAAGACATTCCCTCGAAAGAATACCATTCTTAAACAACATCAACGTGCCTATAATACGCAGAGAACAAAAATTCAATTGATAGCAAATAAAATTTGGAACTCAACATATTTTTTTGGGAAACAAAATATAATTTAAATGAGGAGGGGAATGTTAAGTCGCCTATTTGAGACATTTTGGGTGAAGGGTGGGGGACACCCCCTCTGTACCCACCCACATACATTGGTCTTATTCGTCTTCAACTTAGGAGAAATTAAGGACGGTGCCTTTTGATAATGAAGTATTTTTGTGTGGCTTGTGACTGCTCGGGGAAAACAGAGCAAGGGCTATTGAAATCCAAATTGGGGGTAACCACGCATTTTTTTAGAGATAATTAAGCAACAATTATTCTAAAAAAGCAGTAAGATACAAAGCAATGCATGGCATTTTTTTCCAAATTGAAGCTTTATTATCTCTGCAAAATGCATGGCTACCCCAAATTTTATTTTTGGATACCAAGATCACTTGCCAAGTTCTGCTTTTTCTGCATAGTTTTAAACCGCGCAAAAATATCACAGTATTAGTAGGCACCACCTATAGGAAACCCGACTTTCTCGAGATGCGCAGAACGTATGCGCAGTAACAAAAGTAGGCGTCGTCCTGAAGCAATAAAAGCCTTGATCTTCATAGCAAAGAACTTACCATCACAGGTCTTGCCATCAGCATTAAGTTTGTATCCGTCGCGACAATCACAAACGAAAGACCCTGGTGTATTGACACAGACTTGAGCACAGACGTTTGATTGATTACTCTGACATTCATCTGAGTCTAAGGAAATAAAGGTAATTATTCATTTAATTGAATTGTAAGGGTTAGGTTTTATTGAAACGGCTGATAGTCAACGAGGACTACGGCCAAATGTAAACGTTGTTATAAGTCAAAAGACTGTCCTTATCTACAACATCGAAGGTTTCAGGTCCAGTTGTTCAAAAGTAAAGAGAGTATCTGTTTCTCCTGTTGAACAGCGTTTGTTGCGTTTTCATTGGTAAAAGATGACAAACGCACGCTCAAAGAAAACTGCATGGGGGCCGACATTACTAAACAAAAACCTTAAGCGCAGGTCTCTCGTAAGAGTAAACAAGTCTCCTTTGCGCCTTCGTTTCAAAAGTTACGCGTTTATTAGGAATCAAAACCTTTATAAACTTGAAAATGTTGAAACTGACATCAAGTACTTGCGAGGCAGGGCAGTTAATCCCTTATCCACGTGACTATTTCGTGAAGTGACTAAAGTCTTCGTCATAACAACAATCAAGAGCAACTCGACAAAAATGGCATGCGTCTTCCTTATCGCGTTTCTTCTCCAGCCCTTTTTTTTTTTTTTCTAAACTGCTTTCTAAAGAGGATGGCGTGGCGGTTGAGGGATTGTGCAGCCGTCTGGTAAGTTTTCTGTGAAAGTTGATGACTTGAATAAAAATACAAATAATAATAATAATAATTGTTGAGCATTAACAGTTATGAGAGACAAAATTTGGAGTACAGGCCGAGGAACTATGGAGTAGTAGTAGCAGTAGATGTAGTAGTAGCAGCAGCAGCAGCAGCAGCAGCAGTAGTAGTAGTAGTAGGAGTAGTAGTAGTAGTAGTAGTAGTAGTAGCAGCAGCAGCAGCAGCAGCAGCAGCGGTAGTAGTAGTAGTAGGAGTAGTAGTAGCGGAGTCTTTATTTAGCGAGGATAACACATAACAGCGCTTAACACTAATAAACTTGTATGGTCCGGCTCGAAATGTAAACGTAAGATTTTCATGCCACTTGGTCACGGTTACACTCACCTGCACACTGTGCACCATTTCCAGTATAACCGGTTGGACAGGGTCCACATTTGTACCCACTGGAATTGGCTGGCGGCGGAAGGTCAGTGCAGACAACTCCTGCGTAACACGGCTGACCATTCATTTCGCAGGCATCAATGTCACTATCACAGAACCTTCCAGTGTAACCTCCTTGACATGCACAGCCCATGTAAACGAACTTGCTGTCGGTGTTGACTTTATCGCCTTCTTCTGGTGGAACGCACTGACCACCATGATGGCACACACACATGTTAATCGTGGGACTCCAGGTTGCGCTTGCGCCTTTGTCATCAGTAGCAACGAATGATAGATTGAACTATAAACAACAATACAAGCGTTTTATATTGGTAATTTTGATTTCAAGAGACAAGGATGCCTGAAATGTCTGTAAGTGCTTTGGTAATTGCCATTTCATATTGGTTGTTATTATATAGCTGAACTGGTCTAAGCTGAAAAGAAGCAATCGAACTTTCCCAATACGGACCTCACGCTTGTTCAATAACATATTTACTGGCCTACCTTTCGCGTTGATGTGACAGGCCAAGTGAAGTGAAGCACATTTCCACTTTGGTTCGTTGTGGCGCCTGCAGGTTTGTTAATCACCCTGAACGTAATGGTGTCGTTGTCTTCTGCTGTGATATTCAGCTGAACAGTTTCATTAAGAGTGGCGTTTATTAAGCTTGGGACATTCACTATCTTTGGTGGAAAATTGTCTATGCAGTAAGATAAGAACAAAGTGAGCGAAATAATTACCTACTTAACCACCAAAGTCTATTTAACAGCATCAGTGGTGACATCATGCGCGGGGGGGGGGGGGGGGTTATAGGTGGTAGCCTGACTGATTTGCATCATTGATTAATCAAATTTCTTAATCTATCCTCACGAAATAGTTGTATATGATGGCCCACCCCACGTCCTTACCTCTTAGACAGCTATAAAAAACGTATGATTTATGTTCATAATCACGAATAAAAGGGAATGCTTTTCAATGGATACACATCTTCATAACAAGTTATAACTGGAAATGCACAGCAACAGATAATGAGACTGGTAGGGCTTCATTCAAATGTCTTGCCCAGAATATTCACCAACGACAGTCTCGGTCCTGCAGCAAGACCAAGTCAGGTTTATTAGGCTTTTCGGATGAGTTGCGGATGGCGACAAATTAAACGATGAAGGAGACGTTGTTGCTGGCGATTTGGACAGTCCAACAGATGAAGACAATCCCCGAACAAACAAGATGTGAAGAAAATTCAAATGATGTTCAAGCACAATTCATCAGTATATATAAACAAACTGATAATTGTTACGCTCTTGACCATCTTGGCATCTTCTCTCTTTTTCACGTTCGAATTACCATTTTCTTTTTTCTATTTTCTTCTACAACAATGTAGGTTTTAATTCTTAATCAATTCGATGTCGCTACCCGCTACGATTGCCTAGCTTTGCTATCTGCAAGTATTGAAAATTGTACTTGTTGATTAAATCGTTGTTATGGCCTGTACCACTACATCTAATACAAAATTTTACGAGGATATATAACTACATTTCTGTTATAATTCAAGCGTTCGCCCTAACTTACCAAGAGAGTTTGACTCATTCACCATTTGAACATTGATATCTTTTGTTACCGATCCAACGGACAGGTCATTTGTGGATGCCACGTCAAACAAGCACTCATAATCCTCTCCACACTGGGCTTCGGCAGCTAGCCTTAGACTGTCGTTATGCCACGTGATGTTATCAGCAAACATGGGCTCAAAATCAGGCTTAGAAAAGGTAGCCACACTTTCATTTTGAGCATAAGTGAACAAAGACTGGGATCGATTAATTTGCCCTGAAAAAAATTAATAGCAGTGAGAATAAAGAATTTTTTGTTGTAAATTAAGTTAACCAGCCTACTGGCAGACCGAAGAGATGTTTAAACACTAATACTGTACTCACACTTAACACCAAACCCAAAGTGGATTTCTCTGAGCGTTGAGGATGATGACAGCACTGTACCATCAGGCAATGTGAAGTCGTCATCCGGGTTATCATTCCACGTTCCCAGCAACCCTTTCGTGGTATTTTTATAATCATCGCCGGGAGTTACTACAAAGGACAGCATTTCTTTTTTCTCGCAAAATTTGACTGACGTTGTTGACGGAAAAGAAACGTCCAGACAGTTTTTCTCCGGTTTCGAAATTGAGACGTTTCTTCCAACGCTCACACTTTGGTTTGTTAGGTTGTTGTAATTGTTGTAATATGCTTGGTCAATCAAAATGCTGATGCCACCTAGACCAAACAATATAAACAAACGATTAGACGAACAGCATATCTAACTAGGCCATCATTCAGTCCAGCAAGGTGAAGAAGGAGACGAGGTTTACAAGTGTGTTCTGCCAGAAGAAATTAAGTGATTTGTGAAGTTTTAAGTAATTGGTCGATATTTTCTTTTTAGAGATTTTACAATTTTATATCAATCGCTGCCTTTTGTTAGGCTAAAAATAACATGTAGCTGCGTTTGAAAGACAATTACCAACCTATTATCGTCATGATGATTAGATAAAAATTCATCTTTATTTAGTCAGATAGCGATCTCATGGACCAATTCTTGTGTAGCCACACCCAAAACCTGCCTTACCTCCTTTCTTTACTCTAACTTCAACAGTGCTCGTGTTTTCTTCTTTAGCGGCTCCGGCTGCAAAAATAGTAGCAGTTGTTGAATTTCCCTGCGCAAGGCTTGTCCTGGCCTGCAGCTGGAATGTTCCGTTTTGTGCATCGATCATCACATACTCGCCGAGGCCATTGAACGTGTAGTTCCCACCATCCAAAGTTTTGAAATGAGGATCACCCCAAAACCAACCTAAATTAACAACGGCAAAAATAAAAAACGAATAAAGAGAAAATGACTTGTTCTGTGAATCTTTTTTGTGTCAACTTATTACCGCTATTCTGGAGCTAGTTAAAACAGAAAAAGGAAAAATTAAAAACAGGTTGTCAGTATGTCAGTCATTCAGGCAGTCAATTAACCAGTCACTTTGTCAGCCATTCATTTGGCTAGCCAGTCAGACAGTCAATCCTTCTTTCTATCATCCGCTCTAAGCCATTCATTCGGTCAGCCATTCATTGAGCTAGCCATTCAGACAGTCTGTCGATCGACCTTTCTTTCCATCAACTGTCACTTTCAACTATCCATCGAGCTAACCATCCAAACAGTTAGTCTGTCCATCTCAGTCGGTCCGTCCGTAAACAAATAAATAACATAAACAGAACTTACGCCTACGAGGAGGTCTGTAAAGGCTGCAGTCATCAGATGGACGATAATTGTAATACAAATCGCACAAAGGCATGTCAACGCAGCAATGCTTATAGGCTTCCAGGTCTGTGTAAACCGTTTCAGCACGATTCAACCGATAATAATAGACGTCTACTTTAACCCGACCTCCGTCAGGCGCTCCAATCTTTAGTGAAGCCCAGTCTTGCCAATCCGTGGAGTAACAACACATCTGAGTCATCCTAAAATATATCAGTCCTTTATTAGGACTATCATAATAAACATACTTAGAGCGTGTGGACTCAAAGCACCAATCGGGCCAAGAATACTTTCTCCAGTCCCAGCGGAATCTTCCCCCATCAAACCACGCCTGCCATCCCGAGCAAGGACATGCCATACGCCAATCCCATCGCACTTGCCGGTTGTACCAATCAAGAATGTTCACGAATTCTTGAAGAGAAGCCCATGTGTAGCACTTATCCAGGGAGCCTATACCATCGCTGTTCTCGATCCTCCAAAAATATCTTCCTGTCAACTCAGTATTTCCTGTATTTTCGTCAAGGTTTAACATTCCAAACAAAGTACCCGAACTAAAAGAGAGGAACAGAAAATAAAACGTGAACACGATTTTCTCCTTCTAAAGTGAATTCTGAACGTAACGCTTTGAGGGCACGTTTTTTTAGCAGGTGTCTTTTAAACTTTTGTAGTTTAGGAGGGTAATGTACTCTCTCACCTTACATATTAATTTTATTTTATATTAATATTAAGCCATTAGCCTTTTTTTTCTTTTTAGTTAGGTGTTTTCCTATTGTAAACTTGGTGTCAGCAATAAAAAGACTTTATCAAAAATGATCTTATATGTAGTTTGCATTGCCACCATGTTGGTGTAAAAAACAAAAGAACAATTTTTTCAAATAGTTTTCATAAAAATGGAAGTTAACTCCCAGGGGAGAAAAATCTTATTGTTTCATGTACACCAGTATGGCCGCCATGACGGCGTCACATGCAAACTCGACTGTCTGGCATTTCCACGAATGGGATATACCGAAATATTATAGTATTGGGTATCATAAAGCGGTCCATTGGAACAAATAACCGGGATGTGTTTTCGCAGCTCTACAAGTCACTGGTCCGGCCTATACTTGAGTATGCGGCTCCTGTTTGGAGCCCGTACTTGATTAAGGATATTGTGGCGCTGGAAAAGGTTCAAAGAAGAGCTTCGCGACTTGCTTTAAGGCAGAAACGTGGCGAATTGAGTTATGAACATCGATGTAGCTTACTAAAATGGGAAACATTAGAGAAGCGAAGAGAATTTCTCTCTCTGGTTCAATGTTATAAGATGGTTTTTGGCATTGATCACCTCTCTTTCCCAGATTTCTTTGAGTTTGCCAAGAGTACTCGTACAAGAGCTAACCACGACCATAAACTTTACTTGAGAAGAGCGGTTTGTAATTGCTACAAATATTCTTTCTTTATTCGCATTGTAAGTAAATGGAACGACTTGCCAGGATATGTTGTACATGCCGAATCATTATCTGTTTTTAGGAGTAGACTTAAAATTCACTTGAATATTTGTTGAATCAGTAGCCATCGAATTTTATCTTGTTTTTAGAAATTTTAAAATATTTTTGCATGTTTTTAGTTAGGGAAATTGTTTTTGTACAGGGATAACCTCACGATTTCCCTATTCAGGATGTTTTTTATTTTTGTTATAGCCTCCTGAATAAAATGTTATGTTATGTTATGTTATGTTATGTTATGTTATGTTATGTTATGTTATGTTATGTTATGTTATGTCATGTCATGTCATGTCATGTTATGTTATGTTATGTTATGTTATGTTATGTTATGTTATGTTATGTTATGTTATGTTATGTTATGTTATGTTATGTTATGTTATGTTATGTTATGTTATGTTATGTTATGTTATGTTATGTTATGTTATGTTATGTTATGTTATGTTATGAAATACTGTCTTAAGCTGTCTTCATATATATTGTTTCGCATCAGTACTGCATGAACAAAATTTTCACATTCAGTTAAGGATAGTGGGCCAGTTAATTAAACAGAGTCTAACAGAGTCTAACTCGGCTTCAAGGAGGCGGCGTGGCCCAGTAGTAAGGGCGCCGGACTTGAAATCCGGAGGTCCCGGGTTCAAGACCCGCCTCGGCCACACTTGTAATTAGCCAGCTGGTTTGCCTCCTGCCAGTTGGGATTTTTAACATGTTATGGTCGATTTGATTATTATTTGTTATTCGTTATTTCTGAGCGGAATGCCTGTAAACTAGCTTTGGGTAGCTAAGTGCATTTCCACTTTAAACAAAGCATTCATTTATTTTTATTTAATTTCATTTAAGGCAATCAGTGGGCCTCCAAATATGTGTATAAGTGGTTTATTTTAAGTAGGTAAATAATTTTCTGGTCTGGAATGCAAGCCTTGTTGTTACCGTCAGCGGTTGACAGTGTTTAGATATGACCGTTAGCAAAATTGAAACTGTGACTTAGAACGGGGTTTTGTTAAAACGGTCTGAACTGTTTTTTAATGACTGATCCAGTTAGTCCATTACTCCTTTTCGTAAATATATCAATAATATAGCTAAATTTAAAGGGTGTACTTGTAACTCTTGCTTATGATCTTTGTCCTTGAAGGTTTAAGTGATTAGCTACATCAGTTAGGTTTAGCTTGATTTTACGTGTATAGTTCATACTTTGCTCTGTTTTATATTACATTAACTTGTCGAGCATTTTAAAAATGAGCCTCTGGTTTGGAAGATTGAGCGATCACTTCCTACGTTTACGACCTTAAAATGAGTTATTATTATTATTATTATTATTATTATTATTATTATTATTATTATTGTTGTTGTTGTTGTTGTTGTTGTTATTAGCAACAAAACAAAAAATAGCCAACTCATTAATCTCACCCTTTCATGTTTAGATAGTTCTTCTCATCGTCTCCTGCATTCCAACCGCCAACAGGAAGACCGTACCAACTAGACCAGTAGTAATAGTAATAGGAGTCGCTCCTGTATCAAAAAGATAGCGGATGTGAGGATTTTCTGGCTAACTCAGCCATGTTATTTTCAATTTGTATTATTTCTTTATGAAGTTTAATGCTCGGCCCCACTAGCACTTGTGCTATAAACACTGCCGAGGGTAAATATTTATTTTTTTTATTTTTATATTTTACTCAGCGACGTAAAAGCAGTAGCAAAGCTATGACTTCACCTTGGAACGTCTGTCTAGTACGTCATGAAAAAACCCTGCCTATTGGCAGGTAAAGACTTGCTTGAAAATCTTGACAGACTACATAATCCGCATCAATTAAAAATTAGAATAGTTTCATGGGAACGAGTAAGTCGGAAATTGATATTGTGACGTCATTGATGTAGAGGGTCGCGTGTCATAGGATACCTAGGGACTAGTTAGGTATTTGGAGGGATTTTTTTCTTACTCTACGTTGGTCAGTTTTCTTGTTTGCTATTTTTTCGCTAACGTTTTGCATTGCTAGATAAACGGGAAAAGTGAGGCTTTGAATCTCATTGCCAGTTTTTACTGCTGGATAGAGGGTTGGCTCTGCAATAAAAACACCATCTTTTAAGGTTGAAGGGGGGGGCGGGGATGTAGGCAGAGACCATCATCGATTTTATGGTTTAGCGGGCCCTGTTCGAGTATAGTACTTTTGTGCACTTCCCTAAAAGACTCACGGAATTACTGGAATGACCCACTGAATTCCTCCTTTGGGATAATTGTACATCAAAAATGTGTTGAGCCCATTTGTAATGATGACGGCTTGAAACGTATTGACCTGCAAAAAAGAAACAGATTCAAAATTATATTATCGTCAGCAAAGCCGTAACAAGAGAAATTTACTTTTTCATTAAATTTCTTCAGTACAGTATAATTTCGTCTCTTTTCTCGTGCTTTCTCTTACTCTTTCTCCCGTTGTTCGATATTTCGCCTGTTTGCTCATGCTCTCAGTCACTCTTTTCCACGTTGAACTTTGCTTATTCGTCGTCTGCTTTCTCGTTTTCTTTTTCTCACTCCTTCTCTTCTTTCCCCGTTTGTCGACATATTCAACGAATACATAAATTAGCTTTCTTCAAAATTTCCGTTTTCTAAAAAGCAGTTGGCCATGCATCTTCCCGCCAAAAAAGGGCGGGTTGAAAGCATGGTCAGCACTCGTTTCCGTATTTCAAACTGACCTTGGACACTCACTCACACTCACAATTACATGAGGCGAAGCTCAGGTTAGCCGAAAATAACACTCCGGTTAGCGTACATAACACTCCATTTATCCTAAATAGCTCTCCAGTTAGTTTAATCTAGCCTCGAGGTAGCTTGAGGTCAGCATTTATATTGGAGGTTAGGATATTTAGCCAAAAAATTGCACTATCTGGCAGCGAGTAGTCGGTGGTCCAGTGGTAAGATTCCAGCCTTTGTTGTTTGTTCTATCAAGCTCGTCACCTCCGCCGTTGGGATCAGTCTGCCGTTAATATTTTGTATAAGATTCCCACTTGGCCGTCGACGACTCTTCTTGAGGTCACTTCTTTTTGCAACTCAAAAGTAGCTTAGTGTGATTTATACTTCGTGTATGAAAATTTAGAAGAAGAAAGGTCAGTTTGAGATATGGAAACTAATTTACCATTCAGCATAGGGTTAACTTGAGTGTGGCATTTCACACTGGCTTACATGGAAGGGAGGACAGTACGTACCTAAGGACGGACGATGACGTCATAACCCTAACCAAAATCTCTCGCACTGATGGGTTACCACATGTTCTTACTCATGGTGCTCCGCGCACGCGACTTTGGCTTAAGGCGCTGTTACACCAGGCAACTTTTCTCGGAATTTTGTTGCGCCGTTGTGACACAAGTTGCACGGATCGTTGCCTAGTGTAACATGGCCTGAAATGAACATGTATCGCAACGTTTTTGGTGCAGTCACCGTTGCGAGAAGTAGAATCGACTTCTACTTCTCGCAACGATTGCGGCAACAACAAAAATTGCGAGACATTTTTATTTCAGGGCATGTTACACCAGGTAACGATCCGTGCAACTTGTGTCGCAACAAAATTGCGAGACAAGTTGCAGGAAAAATTTTCCAGTGTAACAGCGCCTTTACCGCGCTCCACTACTAATTACAAGTGTCATGAAAAAATTACACAAATTGACTATACGTGTATGTGTTCCTTTTTTCCTTTCCAAAGTGATGTAAATGTCTTACCCCGGGGCAGTTCAGACGAGGGATTTCATAGTTGTACCAGTAGTACCAATATGGATAATAAACATAGGGACAGAGGTTCACCCACGTGACAACAAGAACCCAAGTGGCTTCAAAGTTGGAAAACTTTTCACTGTTGTCATAGCGTTTAACATGCTGCGAGGCCATGGTCAGGACTTCACTGGTTTGGCTTTGAACGGTGCACTCTGTGATTTGTTTATACACGTGATAATACACTTTTGAGTGATTGGCTTTAAATGACAAATACTCATCCGTCTGTCCCCAAAACGGAGCGATAATCGCCATATTGCTAAACCACCGATATGCACCAAACTTTTGTGGCCACCACCAGCTCCATTCGTAATTTAGTTGGATTTTGCCATTGCGACAGATCTACAAATTAAAACGTGTACGTGTTAATTAACCTATTTTTAAAAGGCGATGAAATACAAAAAATGTTTATCGTAAGGTACTCACAATATAGGATACGACAGTTTTAACAAGCTGATCGTTTCTTTACTGAATGCACAGCCAACTCCGCCCTGCACTAATAGGGATGTATCCATATACGACTTGGTTATAATGGAGCGTTCGTCAGCTCAAAGGAACCGAAAGCAAAGGACGGGTCATTGCTTGGCGTCCAGTTAACTGGCAATACATAGAAAAAGTCACATCGGGAGTATTTATTTTAAAGACCCCTAACATACCTTACATAAAGAAAGATACTTACATGTAACTTGTAATGCCTCTCGCCGAAGAATGGAAATCCAAAACGGTCTGTTTTGATCTCCAGACAATAGTAGTAATATGGCGAGTCGTTGATACCAAACTCGTTATCACCTTGTTTCGGGCCGTAGGGATACATGTTATTCTCATTTTGAGGGGCTTAAAAGAAATTTTTAAAAGATGGAAGAAGAAAGAGAGAAAGAAAGAAAGAAAAAATTATGAATCAATCTGTCAATCACCTCATTAACGTTTCGAAGAAGTCTTAATGAAGGGGGAATGATCCTCTACTTATTGGGGGTATCTAAATAAAATTATACTTAATTAAAAAGTTAACAGAAATTACTAATGTTTAAACTATTTACAAGAATAGGTTTATCAACAAAGTTTAGAAATCAGGTGGTGAACGCGCAGTTTCTAGTAGGAAAGCCAGAAAAACCTTTAATTGAAGCAAAATGTGTTAAACACTCTGTAGCGCCATTGATAAAAGTGGTGTATAAAGTTGGTGTTTCTTAGGGCGCTGATATTTCCTTATGTTAAGGTAATCGTCAACATTTCTTTTTAAGAAAATAATAGCTTGACTTTTAACATCTCTTTACTTTAGTAAACCTGAGATTCCTGATTCAGTGTCGAATCCACCGGATGTTACCTTTCGGATGTTAACTGGGGAAAATGCCACTGGTAAACTACATCTACGATAGTCCTTTTCACTTAAGTATGAATGTAATGGATTCTTTGAAGAGATAGCACACAGGCTCAGGTTTGAACTCGAACTCACACGCAAAAAAACACGGAAACGAATTTATTACAGAACTTGAGATAATCATCGTCTTGTTCAACGCTAAGCAATGCCTTGAGTTGCCACTCTGGGAAAAATATAAATAGCAACCATAACTGAATGAGTGTGAGGCTTAAAAGAAAAAAGAAGAGGAAGAAGATTAGCAATGGCACTCTGTCCTCTGCTGACACCTCTAAATCGTCTTCGAATCACCTGTACAAATGGTAAGAATGACACTCACCGATTGATGAAGACACTCTTTGGCTTATCGATGGAGAACTGCTTTTAGATGGACTGATAAACAAGGAAACACTTGCGCTGGTTGAAACCGGCTGACTTGTCGATTTGGTTTTTGCAAAGGGGGTACTTGCTGTACCATTGTTGGACTTGCTTGTCGTCATATTTGTGGAAATTGAAGCGCTGTTTTTGAGGGACGTCGAGGTTCTCATGAGAGACGCACTTGCGGAAAGTGAGACATTGGGAATGAGGGACGTCGAGATACTTGAAGACGCACTTTCGGACACTGACGCAGTGGTGCCGAGGGGCGGGGAGACAACCGGAGACATAATTATTGTGGAAACTGAAGACATACTTATGGAAACTGAAGGACTTAAGTACTGAAGTACTGAAGTACCGTTCTGGCTGACTGTGGGACAAACTAGAGAGATAAGCAATGGGTTAAATGTCCATATAACACGAGTTTAGTATTACCAAATTAAAGGACCAACTTTTACGTATATCATCAAAGTCTTTAAAATTTTTCTGAGTTGATGTGCAGCGACAAGGGCAGTGGAGCCTTTTGGCAGTCACACATTGACAGATAAGCCTTCGTGTCACTGATTCCAGGAGTAGGAATAGCTCAAGGATATATCTTAGGAATAACATAAATTTTCTGCTGAGTTATATCTTAAACTATACTGACGATTTCGTGCATAGAGCATTTATATAGAGATGCTCAGTTTTTATGGCAAAAAAGGCAAGCAATTATTTGGAAAAAATAAAATTAGTCGAAAGCTCCTTATTGCTGCAAGATTTTCAAGCAACAAAAAAACTTTCTGCCAAGCATCTTCAACGAATAAACTAGTTAATTTTTCTCTGAGACATATATAACAGTCAACTTTTTTGATGATTTACGAGGAATTAAATGCATCATAAATATGACTGAAATTATGCCCTCAAGCATAGGGATTATAAACAGGACCATATCACGAGTTAATCTTCTGATTTTTAGCCGGGTAATCACAGACCTAATGTCATCGTGAGTATAAGCTCATCAGTCAATGCTATACGGAATTGAAATAAAAGCACCATAAATATGACTGAAATTATGCCCTCCAGCATAGGAATTATAAACAGGACCTTATCACGTGGTTGTTAGTATAATCAGAGACCAAATGTCATCGTGATAAGATAGCTATAATGCCCATCGCCGATACTGCATCGTAAATATGACTGAAATTATGCCCTCAAATGTATTAAGCTTCTGATTGTTAGGCGAATCAGAGACTAAATGTCATCGTAATAAGATAGCTATAAATGCTGTATGAAGTATGCATCCCTGATACATATGACGCCCTCAAGCAAGGGCCGGCATAGACAGTGCCTTGTTTACAAAAGTCGTGTTTACAAAACACGTTAACAGTTAGGAGGTGTAATGCATGTATTTCTTTGTAAGGAACAACGAGCATCTGGTGTATAGATTGCGGAACAAACTAGGTTTCAAAACTGCGAAATTAGTTTCATGCGTTTTCTTTCGTCTCGAGCTTATGACGCCTTTTTGTCGATGGCGCTTAACCGTTTCGTTACGGTAATGTTAACATGACTAATGTTAAAAGAATTTACTTTGCCAATTAGGCTAAGGAACGTTGTGAAAAGAAGTTTAATTAATTCTCTTAGTTTGAATTTTATTGAGTTGCAAAATCTTTCCTTTAATTTCAAACCCGTAGACAACTTTATCATAAACAGCAAACAAACTCGTTTCTTTCCAAAAATTACAACAAGTTGGTTACAGCAGCTTGAATAAGGCAGGTTCGAGGGACGGGTAAAAACCACCGAGGTTTCAAAATGTTTGAGATATTTATGCTTTACTCGTCGAACGAAATGTTTGTCCGTTCAGTTTTGTGAGCCAAACCTC
This sequence comes from Pavona decussata, assembly GCF_977016875.1. Classification (NCBI taxonomy): domain Eukaryota; kingdom Metazoa; phylum Cnidaria; class Anthozoa; order Scleractinia; family Agariciidae; genus Pavona; species Pavona decussata. Next base: position 2,265,203 of record NW_028145451.1, read on the forward strand.
CAGGGTCGGTAGACCAAATTCTTATTGCGTCTGTAAAAAGAATACTGTTGACAAGCACATTCCTGAGGCGAGGCCGGTGCCGCCATGTCCAATACTCTCAACTAAATTCCAGTGGACAAAATCTGGAGTCCAATGGAGTATAGTCATGCAAAAAAACTGGAAGTACAGTCGAGTCCACTTGAGTCAACAGAAGTCTAGTCATAAGATGAAACCGGAAGTGTAAACAATACTTTGAGGAGGTTTGGAAAGTCTTCCGATGGAGTCCATCGGATCCCGCATTGGAAACACATCGATTCCGATGGAATCCCCGGAAGTCTAGTCGTGTCATGAGCCAAAACAAGCACATTGCACCTGTAACATAACTCGTTCTTTAAGCCCTAACTTGAGACTGGCACGCTTAACATGTAACATAACTCGTTCTTAAAGCCGTGAGTCGATACAAGCACGCGACACATGTAACATAAGTCGTTCTTTAAGCCGTAAGTCGAGACTAACTTGTAATATCACTCGTTCTTAAAACCATGAGTCGAAACAAGCCACTACACATGTAATATATTATGTAAAGTCGTTCTTAACTGAAGCGATCACGGAATCGAAACAAGCACGCTACACGTATGACATAACTCGTTCTAAAGTCATGAAACCATACAAGCACTCTACCTGTGTGTAATACAACTCGTTCTTTTTAAGCCCTGTGTCCCCCGAGCCCTAACTCGAGACTGGCCCGCTCCACATAAGAGCTGAGTCATCATGAAACCACACAAGCACGCTATCTGCATGTAATGTCCAATGGATCAAATCAGTGGACTCCACCGGAACGACTTTCAACCCCCTCGTACACATGAGTGGACATTTTTCTAAGTCATTCACGAATAGAAAATATACTTTTCCAGTAGAATCTATTCGTGTCCAACGGATCACCTACTCTAACAGGACTTTTCACCACTACACTTCCGGTTTTCCAATGGAAAGCAAGGAGATACCACTGGAGTCTACTCCTGCACGCATGTTTTAAAGTTGGTGATTTTCATCACGTTAAGAAATGCGTTCGCTGAATCTGTGTTACGTCGAATCAAAGTGCGTACTCGTTATAACTAGAGAGACTGATCTTTTACGTTTCTTATATCTCACCCAGCAAAACAACAGAGAGTAGAAATTAACACAGTCCTACCAGTCAACATCATGTTGTTATCAGCGGCCCAACGGCCTCGATTTATGCCTTAAAGTTTGCAAAACATTAATTTCGAGAGCTCATCTGTCTCTTTTCGGCTTAGAGACTGCCATTGTGTATTTTAAGAAATTTTAGAATTAGCATTTAAAAGCATAGATTTGTTCGTAGGATTTTATTGAGTGTTCAAATGTAATTTTTACATTTTGAGTATTTATTCCCGGTAAATCTAATTGGCTTACATTAAAAGCATGACACAAGATAACATCGCGTAAGCAAACAAGGGGCGGCAGACGACTCGTGCAGTAATTGTATCCAGTGTTGTTTTTTTCCTTCCCTTCTCCTGACCGCCGACTTTCGCGCTGCCACACTTTCGCGCTCTCCGGAAAAAAGAACGCCTGATCGCAGGTTAGGAAAATTAAAACAAAAATGCCCTCTGTTTCGACCAATCAGCATTCAGTAACTTTGCCCTCTATGTTATAAAAGTCGTTACAAAGGAGGTTCTAGTTTGGAGTCTGTAGACGAAATTCTAGAAGTGTGACCATTCAACTGAAATCAATTGAGCAGTACTTTTCTGTGATATCAGATTTTTTTTTTATCATGCCTTATAGGGTGGTTATAATTTTTTTCAGTGTGTGAAAGCATCCTTCTTGTGCTATTAAGGAGGAATGATCCTCTATTTATTGGGGACATCTAAATAATAATTATACTTAATTAAAAAGTTAACAGAAATTACTAATGTTTAAACTATTTACAAGAATAGGTTTATCAACAAAGTTTAGAAATCAGGTGGTGAACGCGCAGTTTCCAGTAGGAAAGCCAGAAAAACCTTTAATTGAAGCAAAATGTGTTAAACACTCTGTAGCGCCATTGATAAAAGTGGTGTATAAAGTTGGTGTTTCTTAGGGCGCTGATATTTCCTTATGTTAAGGTAATCGTCAACATTTCTTTTTAAGAAAATAATAGCTTGACTTTTAACATCTCTTTACTTTAGTAAATAGATCCCTGATTCAGTGTCGAATCCACCGGATGTTACCTTTCGGATGTTGACTGGGGAAAATGCCACTGGTAAACTACATCTACGATAGTCCTTTTCACTTTAGTATGAATGTAATGGATTCTTTGAAGAGATAGCACACAGGCTCAGGTTTGAACTCGAACTCACACGCAAAAAAACACGGAAATGAATTTATTACAGAATTTTAGATAATCATCGTCTTGTTCAACACTAAGCAATGCCTTGAGTTGCCACTCTGGGAAAAATATAAATAGCAACCATAACTGAATGAGTGTGAGGCTTAAAAGAAAAAAGAAGAAGAAGAATTAGCAAAGACACTCTGTTCTCTGCTGGCACCTCTAAATCGTCGTCGAATCACCTGTACAAATGGTAAGAATGACACTCACCGATTGATGAAGACGCTCTTTGGCTTATCGATGGAGAACTGCTTTTAGATGGACTGATAGACAAGAAAACACTTGCGCTGGTTGAAACCGGCTGACTTGTCGATTTGGTTTTTGCAAAGGGGGTACTTGCTATACCATTGTTGGACTTGCTTGCCGTCATATTTGTGGAAATTGAAGCGCTGTTTTTGAGGGACGTCGAGGTTCTCATGAGAGACACACTTGTGGAAAGTGAGACATTGGGAATGAGGGACGTCGAGATACTTGAAGACACTGAAGCAGTGGTGCCGAGGGGCGGGGAGACAACCGGAGGCATAATTATTGTGGAAACTGAAGACATACTTATGGAAACTGAAGGACTTAAGTACTGAAGTACTGAAGTACCGCTCTGGCTGACTGTGGGACAAACTAGAGAAATAAGCAATGGGTTAAATGTCCATATAACACGAGTTTAGTATTACCAAATTAAAGGACCAACTTTTACGTATAACATCAAAGTTTTTAAAATTTTTCTGAGTTGATGTGCAGCGACAAGGGCAGTGGAGCCTTTTGGCAGTCACACATTGACAGATAAGCCTTCGTGTCACTGATTTCAGGAGTAGGAATAGCTCAAGGATATATCTTAGGAATAACATAAATTTTCTGCTGAGTTATATCTTAAACTATACTGACGATTTCGTGCATAGAGCATTTATATAGAAATGCTCAGTTTTTATGGCAAAAAAGGCAAGCAATTATTTGGAAAAAATAAAATTAGTCGAAAGCTCCTTATTGGTGCAAGATTTTCAAGCAACAAAAAAACTTTCTTTAACAGTAAAAACTACGTTTTCATCGCCAAGCATCTTCAACGAATAAACTAGTTAATTTTTCTCTGAGACATATATAACAGTCAACTTTTTTGATGATTTACGAGGAATTAAATGCATCATAAATATGACTAAAATTATGCCGTCAAGCATAGGGATTATAAACAGGACCATATCACGTGTTAATCTTCTGATTGTTAGCCGGGTAATCACAGACCTAATGTCATCGTGAGTAAAAGCTCATCAGTCAATGCTATACGGAATTGAAATAAAAGCACCATAAATATGACTGAAATTATGCCCTCCAGCATAGGAATTATAAACAGGACCTTATCACGTGGTTGTTAGTATAATCAGAGACCAAATGTCATCGTGATAAGATAGCTATAATGCCCATCGCCGATACTGCATCGTAAATATGACTGAAATTATGCCCTCAAATGTATTAAGCTTCTGATTGTTAGGCGAATCAGAGACTAAATGTCATCATAATAAGATAGCTATAAATGCTGCATGAAGTATGCATCCCTGATACATGTGACGCCCTCAAGCAAGGGCCGGCATAGACAGTGCCTTGTTTACAAAAGTCGTGTTTACAAAACACGTTAACAGTTAGGAGGTGTAATGCATGTATTTCTTTGTAAGGAACAACGAGTATTTGGTGTATAGATTGCGGAACAAACAAGGTTTCAAAACTGCGAAATTAGTTTCATGCGTTTTCTTTCGTCTCGAGCTTATGGCGCCTTTTTGTCGATGGCGCTTAACCGTTTCGTTACGGTAATGTTAACATGACTAATGTTAAAAGAATTTACTTTGCCAATTAGGCTAAGGAACGTTGTGAAAAGAAGTTTAATTAATTCTCTTAGTTTGAATTTAATTGAGCGTGCAAAATCTTTCCTTTAATTTCAAACCCGTAGACAACTTTATCATAAACAGCAAACAAACTCGTTTCTCTCCAAAAATTACAACAAGTTGGTTACAGCAGCTTGAATAAGGCAGATTCGAGGGACCGGTAAAAACCACCGAGGTTTCAAAATGTTTGAGATATTTATGCTTTACTCGTCGAACGAAATGTTTGTCCGTTCAGTTTTGTGAGCCAAACCTCCAGGGTCGGTAGACCAAATTCTTATTGCGTCTGTAAAAAGAATACTGTTGACAAGCACATTCCTGAGGCGAGGCCGGTGCCGCCATGTCCAATACTCTCAACTAAATTCCAGTGGACAAAATCTGGAGTCCAATGGAGTATAGTCATGCAAAAAAACTGGAAGTACAGTCGAGTCCACTTGAGTCACCGGAAGTCTAGTCATAAGATGAAACCGGAAGTGTAAACAATACTTTGAGGAGGGTTGGAAAGTCTTCCGATGGACCATCGGATCCCGCATTGGAAACACATCGATTCCGATGGAATCCCCGGAAGTCTAGTCGTGTCATGAGCCAAAACAAGCACATTGCACCTGTAACATAACTCGTTCTTTAAGCCCTAACTCGAGACTGGCACGCTCAACATGTAACATAACTCGTTCTTAAAGCCGTGAGTCGATACAAGCACGCGACACATGTAACATAAGTCGTTCTTTAAGCCGTAAGTCGAGACTGACATGTAATATCACTCGTTCTTAAAACTATGAGTCGAAAAAAGCCACTACACATGTAACATATTATGTAAAGTCGTTCTTAACTGAAGCGATCACGGAATCGAAACAAGCACGCTACACGTATGACATAACTCGTTCTTAAGTCATGAAACCATACAAGCACTCTACCTGTGTGTAATACAACTCGTTCTTTTTTAAGCCCTGTGTCCCCCGAGCCCTAACTCGAGACTGGCCCGCTCCACATAAGAGCTGAGTCATCATGAAACCACACAAGCACGCTATCTGCATGTAATGTCAAATGGATCAAATAGACTCCACCGAAACGACTTTCAACCCCCTCGTACACATGAGTGGACATTTTTCTAAGTCATTCACGAATAGAAAGTATACTTTTCCAGTAGAATCTATTCGTGTCCAATGGATCACCTACTCTAACAGGACTTTTCACCACTACACTTCCGGTTTTCCAATGGAAAGCAAGGAGATACCACTGGAGTCTAGTTGACAGTATTGGACAACCCATACTCCTGCACGCATGTTTTAAAGTTGGTGATTTTCATCACGTTAAGAAATGCGTTCGCTGAATATGTGTTACGTCGAATCAAAGTGCGTACTCGTTATAACTAGAGAGACTGATCTTTTACGTTTCTTATATCTCACCCAGCAAAACAGCAGAGAGCAGAAATTAACACAGTCCTATCAGTCAACATCATGTTGCTATCAGCGGCCCAACGGCCTCGATTTATGCCTAAAAGTTTGCAAAACATTAATTTCGAGAGCTCATCTGTCTCTTTTCGGCTTAGAGACTGTCATTGTGTATTTTAAGAAATTTTAGAATAAGCATTTAAAAGCATAGATTTGTTCGTAGGATTTTATTGAGTGTTCAAATGTATTTTTGACATTTTGAGTATTTATTCCCGGTAAATCTGATTGGCTTACATTAAAAGCATGACACAAGATAACATCGCGTAAGCAAACAAGGGGCGGCAGACGACTCGTGCAGTAATTGTATCCAGTGTTGTTTTTTTCCTTCCCTTCTCCTGACCGCCGACTTTCGCGCTGCCACACTTTCGCGCTCTCCGGAAAAAAGAACGCCTGATCGCAGGTTAGGAAAATTAAAACAAAAATGCCCTCTGTTTCGACCAATCAGCATTCAGTAACTTTGCCCTCTATGTTATAAAAGTCGTTACAAAGGAGGTTCTAGTTTGGAGTCTGTAGACGAAATTCTAGAAGTGTGACCATTCAACTGAAATCAATTGAGCAGTACTTTTCTGTGATATCAGATTTTTTTTTTATCATGCCTTATAGGGTGGTTATAATTTTTTTCAGTGTGTGAAAGCATCCTTCTTGTGCTATTAAGGAGGAATGATCCTCTATTTATTGGGGACATCTAAATAATAATTATACTTAATTAAAAAGTTAACAGAAATTACTAATGTTTAAACTATTTACAAGAATAGGTTTATCAACAAAGTTTAGAAATCAGGTGGTGAACGCGCAGTTTCCAGTAGGAAAGCCAGAAAAACCTTTAATTGAAGCAAAATGTGTTAAACACTCTGTAGCGCCATTGATAAAAGTGGTGTATAAAGTTGGTGTTTCTTAGGGCGCTGATATTTCCTTATGTTAAGGTAATCGTCAACATTTCTTTTTAAGAAAATAATAGCTTGACTTTTAACATCTCTTTACTTTAGTAAATAGATCCCTGATTCAGTGTCGAATCCACCGGATGTTACCTTTCGGATGTTGACTGGGGAAAATGCCACTGGTAAACTACATCTACGATAGTCCTTTTCACTTTAGTATGAATGTAATGGATTCTTTGAAGAGATAGCACACAGGCTCAGGTTTGAACTCGAACTCACACGCAAAAAAACACGGAAATGAATTTATTACAGAATTTTAGATAATCATCGTCTTGTTCAACACTAAGCAATGCCTTGAGTTGCCACTCTGGGAAAAATATAAATAGCAACCATAACTGAATGAGTGTGAGGCTTAAAAGAAAAAAGAAGAAGAAGAATTAGCAAAGACACTCTGTTCTCTGCTGGCACCTCTAAATCGTCGTCGAATCACCTGTACAAATGGTAAGAATGACACTCACCGATTGATGAAGACGCTCTTTGGCTTATCGATGGAGAACTGCTTTTAGATGGACTGATAGACAAGAAAACACTTGCGCTGGTTGAAACCGGCTGACTTGTCGATTTGGTTTTTGCAAAGGGGGTACTTGCTATACCATTGTTGGACTTGCTTGCCGTCATATTTGTGGAAATTGAAGCGCTGTTTTTGAGGGACGTCGAGGTTCTCATGAGAGACACACTTGTGGAAAGTGAGACATTGGGAATGAGGGACGTCGAGATACTTGAAGACACTGAAGCAGTGGTGCCGAGGGGCGGGGAGACAACCGGAGGCATAATTATTGTGGAAACTGAAGACATACTTATGGAAACTGAAGGACTTAAGTACTGAAGTACTGAAGTACCGCTCTGGCTGACTGTGGGACAAACTAGAGAAATAAGCAATGGGTTAAATGTCCATATAACACGAGTTTAGTATTACCAAATTAAAGGACCAACTTTTACGTATAACATCAAAGTTTTTAAAATTTTTCTGAGTTGATGTGCAGCGACAAGGGCAGTGGAGCCTTTTGGCAGTCACACATTGACAGATAAGCCTTCGTGTCACTGATTTCAGGAGTAGGAATAGCTCAAGGATATATCTTAGGAATAACATAAATTTTCTGCTGAGTTATATCTTAAACTATACTGACGATTTCGTGCATAGAGCATTTATATAGAAATGCTCAGTTTTTATGGCAAAAAAGGCAAGCAATTATTTGGAAAAAATAAAATTAGTCGAAAGCTCCTTATTGGTGCAAGATTTTCAAGCAACAAAAAAACTTTCTTTAACAGTAAAAACTACGTTTTCATCGCCAAGCATCTTCAACGAATAAACTAGTTAATTTTTCTCTGAGACATATATAACAGTCAACTTTTTTGATGATTTACGAGGAATTAAATGCATCATAAATATGACTAAAATTATGCCGTCAAGCATAGGGATTATAAACAGGACCATATCACGTGTTAATCTTCTGATTGTTAGCCGGGTAATCACAGACCTAATGTCATCGTGAGTAAAAGCTCATCAGTCAATGCTATACGGAATTGAAATAAAAGCACCATAAATATGACTGAAATTATGCCCTCCAGCATAGGAATTATAAACAGGACCTTATCACGTGGTTGTTAGTATAATCAGAGACCAAATGTCATCGTGATAAGATAGCTATAATGCCCATCGCCGATACTGCATCGTAAATATGACTGAAATTATGCCCTCAAATGTATTAAGCTTCTGATTGTTAGGCGAATCAGAGACTAAATGTCATCATAATAAGATAGCTATAAATGCTGCATGAAGTATGCATCCCTGATACATGTGACGCCCTCAAGCAAGGGCCGGCATAGACAGTGCCTTGTTTACAAAAGTCGTGTTTACAAAACACGTTAACAGTTAGGAGGTGTAATGCATGTATTTCTTTGTAAGGAACAACGAGTATTTGGTGTATAGATTGCGGAACAAACAAGGTTTCAAAACTGCGAAATTAGTTTCATGCGTTTTCTTTCGTCTCGAGCTTATGGCGCCTTTTTGTCGATGGCGCTTAACCGTTTCGTTACGGTAATGTTAACATGACTAATGTTAAAAGAATTTACTTTGCCAATTAGGCTAAGGAACGTTGTGAAAAGAAGTTTAATTAATTCTCTTAGTTTGAATTTAATTGAGCGTGCAAAATCTTTCCTTTAATTTCAAACCCGTAGACAACTTTATCATAAACAGCAAACAAACTCGTTTCTCTCCAAAAATTACAACAAGTTGGTTACAGCAGCTTGAATAAGGCAGATTCGAGGGACCGGTAAAAACCACCGAGGTTTCAAAATGTTTGAGATATTTATGCTTTACTCGTCGAACGAAATGTTTGTCCGTTCAGTTTTGTGAGCCAAACCTCCAGGGTCGGTAGACCAAATTCTTATTGCGTCTGTAAAAAGAATACTGTTGACAAGCACATTCCTGAGGCGAGGCCGGTGCCGCCATGTCCAATACTCTCAACTAAATTCCAGTGGACAAAATCTGGAGTCCAATGGAGTATAGTCATGCAAAAAAACTGGAAGTACAGTCGAGTCCACTTGAGTCACCGGAAGTCTAGTCATAAGATGAAACCGGAAGTGTAAACAATACTTTGAGGAGGGTTGGAAAGTCTTCCGATGGACCATCGGATCCCGCATTGGAAACACATCGATTCCGATGGAATCCCCGGAAGTCTAGTCGTGTCATGAGCCAAAACAAGCACATTGCACCTGTAACATAACTCGTTCTTTAAGCCCTAACTCGAGACTGGCACGCTCAACATGTAACATAACTCGTTCTTAAAGCCGTGAGTCGATACAAGCACGCGACACATGTAACATAAGTCGTTCTTTAAGCCGTAAGTCGAGACTGACATGTAATATCACTCGTTCTTAAAACTATGAGTCGAAAAAAGCCACTACACATGTAACATATTATGTAAAGTCGTTCTTAACTGAAGCGATCACGGAATCGAAACAAGCACGCTACACGTATGACATAACTCGTTCTTAAGTCATGAAACCATACAAGCACTCTACCTGTGTGTAATACAACTCGTTCTTTTTTAAGCCCTGTGTCCCCCGAGCCCTAACTCGAGACTGGCCCGCTCCACATAAGAGCTGAGTCATCATGAAACCACACAAGCACGCTATCTGCATGTAATGTCAAATGGATCAAATAGACTCCACCGAAACGACTTTCAACCCCCTCGTACACATGAGTGGACATTTTTCTAAGTCATTCACGAATAGAAAGTATACTTTTCCAGTAGAATCTATTCGTGTCCAATGGATCACCTACTCTAACAGGACTTTTCACCACTACACTTCCGGTTTTCCAATGGAAAGCAAGGAGATACCACTGGAGTCTAGTTGACAGTATTGGACAACCCATACTCCTGCACGCATGTTTTAAAGTTGGTGATTTTCATCACGTTAAGAAATGCGTTCGCTGAATATGTGTTACGTCGAATCAAAGTGCGTACTCGTTATAACTAGAGAGACTGATCTTTTACGTTTCTTATATCTCACCCAGCAAAACAGCAGAGAGCAGAAATTAACACAGTCCTATCAGTCAACATCATGTTGCTATCAGCGGCCCAACGGCCTCGATTTATGCCTAAAAGTTTGCAAAACATTAATTTCGAGAGCTCATCTGTCTCTTTTCGGCTTAGAGACTGTCATTGTGTATTTTAAGAAATTTTAGAATAAGCATTTAAAAGCATAGATTTGTTCGTAGGATTTTATTGAGTGTTCAAATGTATTTTTGACATTTTGAGTATTTATTCCCGGTAAATCTGATTGGCTTACATTAAAAGCATGACACAAGATAACATCGCGTAAGCAAACAAGGGGCGGCAGACGACTCGTGCAGTAATTGTATCCAGTGTTGTTTTTTTCCTTCCCTTCTCCTGACCGCCGACTTTCGCGCTGCCACACTTTCGCGCTCCCCGAAAAAAAAGAACGCCTGATCGCAGATTAGGAAAATTAAAAAAAAATGCCCTCTGTTTCGACCAATCAGTATTCAGTAACTTTGCCCTCTATGTTATAAAAGTCGTTACAAAGGAGGTTCTAGTTTGGAGCTGTAGACGAAATTCTAGAAGTGTGACCATTCAACTGAAATAGCAGTACTTTTCTGTGATATCAGTTTTTTTTTATCATGCCTTATAGGGTGGTTATAATTTTTGTTCAGCGTGTGAAAGTATCCTTCTTGTGAAAGGTATTGAACAGTGCTTTCCTTTGGCGCGGTCTGTTTATTGATACTTCATAAAATGAGAATTTGTTGTTGTTCAGGGCCCGCGGCGTGGGTTTTGGAGTCGGAGGGGGGGTGGGGGTAGGGGGCTAAAGCGAACGCGTTATAGTTAGCGTGAGACAACTAGGGGGTCCGGGGGCATGCCTTAGCCTCCCACGCAGGGGAGGAGGTAATACGAGTGCCCTAAAAACGACTGCGTGGGATGCTATAAAATGCCTCAGTTCCGTTTCAGCCTTCCGCATGTTTGTCTAGACAAGTTTGTTTGCTTTGTTTAAGTCTTCTGAAATGGCTGGAAATGCATCAAAAACTGTCAGCACTGAGTAAATTTTTAATTGAATCAACTAAAATATGTTTTCTTTTCTTTTGAAGTAAGGAGTCAATGCTTCAGTCTGTCCCTTACATTTGACCAACACAACAGGCTGTTGAGGCAGAAATTTTCGACATGTTTTCTTCTGAAAGCCAGTGGCTTGTGAAGACATAGTGCTGTCGTTCATGCTACCGTAAATCATGTGTGTTTCTTTGTTCGTTATGATAGCGGGATTGAATGATCCAGGATGACCGTAGCTGTACATGGTTCTCCGTTTCAAACATTTACGCGTGACGGCGATAGGTTCAATAAGTAGCTTTCAAAAATGATTAAAACACCACACGAGTACATACAGGTAACATACGAGTAACAAACGGAACATACGGATACATACGAATACATACGAGTAACATACGGATACATACGAATACATACGAGTAATACGATCAACATCCGCCCCCCCCCCCCACCCCCGCTCAAACTGAACCGGGTACGTGTTTGCTGACGTGAAAAATGCTTGCAAGTCTGATAACTAGAGCTTCCTTTATGAGAAAAACATTCGTATTACTCGTATGTACTCGTATGTATCCGCATGTTAGTCGTATGTATCCGTATGTTACTCGTATGTTACTCGTATGTATTCGTATGTATCCGTATGTTCCGTATGTTACTCGTATGTTACCCGTATGTACTCGTGTGGTGTTTTAGTCATGATCTTCAAAAATAAATGCCTTAGCCTCCCACGCAAGGGAGGAGGTAATAAGAGTCCCCTAAAAACGACCGCGCGGGAGGCTATGAATGCCTCAGCTCTTTTCAGCCTTCCGCATGTTTGTAGCTTTGTCTAGAGATTTTTTTTTTATTTGTTTGTTTGCTTTGTCGATTGGGGACCTCGACACTTTCAAGAAAAAATCTTCGCGTTACAGGCCTTTTTTTTAATAGCAAAACGGCCTAAAAGTTGTCAATGAGTTATCCCTACGTTCATCTTAAGTAGAGAATAAGTTGTAAGCGTAACATGCAAGTGGTGTATCCCCAGCTCTCGGGTATTAAACACTAGCCGCCTTCTAAACATGACAGTAAAGTGAAAAACAAGAAGACACCTAAGACCTGCAGGTAGGCTAAGGTTACCCCTTTCACCATGGTTACCCTTCCTTCTTGTAAACAGTGAAGACATAGTTTCCGCTACGAAACACCGCGGAACAACAGCTTAGCCCTTAGCTAGGTTGTTCGATATGTTATGCGTAAAGACATAGTTTCCGCTACGAAACACCTCGGAACAGCGACAGAGCGCAATGCCGTTACGCTATTAGAAATGCAAGAAGATAAAATATCACTTACCCTGCGAAACAGCACAGAGCAGAACCACAACCTTCACAGCCTGCATCATGTTGTTATGAACATTAGTGTGGCGTGATGTTAGGTTATATGCCGGACGGTTTTAAATTGCATGAACTATTAATCCTTGAATTCACTTCCTTGTTTGCTTCACTCAATGACAGCTATTAACAATGGAAGATCCTGTCTTGAAACGGTAGTATCGAAAACGAAGAACGAAAATGACGACTAATTACGAAAACGAAAACCTATTGCGAAAACGAAGACCCTTTACGAAAACAAGTTGAAATTACCTTTGTGGACAAAGGTTATGTTCATGAGACACACTACGAAACCGAAGATCCTTACGCAAATATTAAATTCTGAATTTGACACGTCTGTAATTTATTACGTAATATCAGTTCAACAGTAGAGCCCCATGAAGCCTTCAATGGGACTACTTTAAAGCTAAAACCGGAGATTTAACAGAGGAGACATGACATGCGTATGGTGGTATATAATTAAGCAACAAGATACAAGTTTATTAATAACAAAATGACTAGCCGCCGGTAATTAAACTTCCGGCGAGGAAAAATGTCCTTAAATGTAAATATATAAACATCTGGGCAAAAAGTGTGCGAGGAAAAATGTACTGTTGTTTGAATAAAATAATTTACCTATACCATTACAACGTCTAAAATGTACGAAACTCATTTTTCAAATAGGGCTAACAATACGGAATATATTTTAACAGTACAACTCAAAAAAAGTTAACTGGAACAGACCAACTTACTCGAATGGGAAAACCCCCTCAGAAAGCATCACAATTTCGCACTGATGTAGTAAGCTTTCCCCGAACTAACCCAGCCACTCCAATCCCGAACGCATTCACTTTAGGGAATTCGTGAATTATCGTGGGTGGGATCGAGACGTACCTTCGACGAATGTGCATGGACGACGTGGGGGGATTATGTTGCCTTACTAGGTTTGGTAAACATTCTCGATATTCCGGTTGCTTTGGTGTCTAATTCAGTAGAAGGCTTACATATAATCTAACCAAGTAACCGCAATCAAGGAGAAGCTTGTTTCGACAGCATTGCTTGGGTGGGCCATGAAGCGGAAAGCGACTTCCATAGCCTTCAGTAACTGGATGCAAAAATAACAGATGTACTCGGGCGAATTACTGAAGATAAAAAATTTCCCAAAATGTGGGAAAAAAATTACAGCTATTCCCAAGGCCTCTATGAGGGAGACAATGGTCTCCTGCAAGTCTATGCCGACGACAGTGTGTTTTGTGAATATTGTTTATATAATCAGGCGGACAGCGGCAAAATGAAAACGAAAGACAAAATCAACATATTACACGATATAACGTATTGGACGACCGAGACTAAAAAGTTGTGCTAAAGACTAAGATCCGATTAAGAAGAAAGGCGACGATAATGGCCGAGATTTGACCACCATCTCAATCGCTTGGACCGATTCTCTTTCCTTTTTCGAAAAAAGAAATTGCGAAAGGCTTAACTGACCCGCCCTTTAATTTTTTTGCGCTTGTTTTAAGTATTAAAATTCTCGTCTCCTCTGCTTTTATTTGATCTTTGGTTTCAAAGCTGCGGTCGAAAAAAGGCAGTTTCAATGGACTTGCGTTTAATATCGTAGCGAACTTGTTAGTAAAAGATCTTTTCCAGTTAACTATTTTTGAGCTGTACTGTGAGCCCTGTTTGAAAAATAAGGAGTTTCGTACAATTCGTGCACATTTCAGGCGTTGTAATGGTATAAGTAAACTATATGCATGTGTGTTCCAGTTTATAGGTAAATTGTTCTGTTGCGCTCGGAGCTGCTACATTATAATTAGTTAAGTTGTGAAATTTGCATGCAGATCGGTTTAAATATAACGACTGGTGTTATTAAGGACAAAAAATGAAGTGTATAAAGATTAAATCAACTGGCCAAATTTGAGTCCATTCCATTATATACTTATGGTGAGGCGATCGGGGATCATTTCCCCTCCGAGGGTCATTTGCGGTTCAATTTGGAGATCATTTCCCGTCTGGGGATCATTTGCGGGCCTGGGGCCCGTTTCTCGAAAGTCCCGGTAACTTGCCAGGCCCGGTAAGTATATTTTGAATTTTTTTTTTTCGCCTATTACAAAGTGATTACAGACATGGGACTTGGCCAATGTTTTCATAGAATTATAGAATATTAAAATTTAGTATTCAAAGCTAACAATATATAAGTTACCGGGAGTTTCGAGAAACGGCCCCCTGTACAGTACATATGTTGAATTTAAACATTCTGGCACTTAGAGGTCGGTTATGAAAAACATGGCTGGATTCGAAATCGATCACCTGAATATCATTGTATTCTGCAATGCTCACAAAACAAAGGAACATAGAAATTTGCCACTTGATTGATAGCGAGAATAGATTCTCCAAATAAACTTTGTGCAATTCCTGTTTGGAGTGAGTTGCGAACCTCGCTAGGGATCTCGATATAGTGGTTAGAGAAGTAAGGGAACCGCGGCATGATACACTTCGGGTCAGCGTGGAAGTAACACGTTGACTCCTTGTTTGAAGCTTGTTTGTTTTTCCAATCTCCATGCAGAGGAAAGTAGTACCGTTCCTTGTGCGAAAACACTAGATCGAATGGTACTATTTTCTGTCTATGACAAAAGTCGTTCTTGCACCCCTTGACTGTCTTCGCATCAGAAGGCAGCATGCATAAGACGAATGGATGGTCATTGTGATAAGTTTCATTGTAAACATGTGTTGCATTATTAGACGATTCTTCTGACTGCATGGCATTTGTTGTAGAATCATTTGCGTTAGAGGGGCGGTAATGGCACTTGTTTTTAGACCCTTTCTTTGCGGCAACAGATTTATTCACAAGCGCTTAGAACTGCTAAGGCGGTTCGCGAGGTCTTTTTTTACCTTGGCCCTTGCAAATTTGTTCAAGGTGCTTGCGAAGCATTTCGTTTTTCTCCGCTACAGCAACGGAGTGCTTGCAAACTTTATCGGCCTTAAAACTTGGGCACAGACACGATACGTGGTTAGCGTGAACAGTGCACTCGACTCTTCCGTACTTAGCGGACTTCGAAGGTACATCATTCTCATTTGTTCACCAGGCATAACATATTCCATCAGATTATTTCCATTGCGCACATGCTATACATTGACATTCCAACCCTAGCAGTATGCAGGATGTTAGTCCCATGAACCTAGTTTAATGGCCTTAGCTCCCACGAGTCTCCTTTAGCTCAGTGGTAGAGCATCCGAACTAGTTATCAGAAGGTCTTCAGTAGGTTCGACTCCTGATAGGAGCAGTCGGATTTTTTTCCGAGTATGCCTGTGTCATTTACTGATTAAAACATAATTCTCACTTACTTCAAACTTATTTTGGGCCTTCCTTTCGTCAAGAGTAGGTAGCCTTTGGATTGCCGATGGACAAGTGAGTTGCAGGAGTGCCCCTTCTTTTACTGCAAGGGCTACTTCTTCCTCCTATCCTCGCTCGGATACCAAAATTTTACATAATTCCTCGGATAACTCATAGAACTCCCCGTCTGTACATCTCTTTGGACTTGTGTAATTCACCGTGATTCTTGGAAAGAGCATCGTCGACTGACATCGAACTCAACTTTGCGATGTCCTCTTTTCTTTGCGCCACACTCCATTCATCCTATCGGGAACGGCTAGGTGGGCCGCTATCTTTGATAATTCATATTGTTCACTTAAACCGATGACTGCCAATGTTAGAAAAGATCAGATAATTAGGCGATTAGCTGTAATGCAAACTTAACATCATTCAGATCATTGAGTTTAATGATCAATGAAAAATGAAGATGATAATGAAAATGAGTTGTTTTCCAAAGAGACGACGTTACAAACCTGTTGACGATTTTCCCTCACTCTCGCGTTGACTATCTTCTTCTGGTGTCTCAAAAGAAGGACTTTCCACAGTTGTAACATCATCATGTCCGAGCAAACAGTATGTTACGTGATAAGCTTATATAAGGACTGGGCATATTTGAACTTTTTAGACTTTGTTCAAAGACTACGCAACAGCGAAACTAATTTGTGAAACGTATCGCTTTCCTCGTTGATGACGGTAAGATCAATGTGGTCATCGGCAGCATGAGCGCAGCAGCAGTTGTGCCATCACCGACACTGTGTATGAAAACCAAACCGAAACAGCTTATAATTTGATAAGCTGGGTAGGGTCACGATATAGGACAGTTCTTTTTTCAAAAAATATATTTTAGGGAAAGGCTTGGCAACAATTAAATCATTATGTGAAATGAAAGAAGGGTTTTCGTGATGAACTTAAGTTTTGGCCATAAAACTATAAACAAGATAAGAGAAAATATTTACAAAGCATGAAACACGAATACTGAGTATTTTCCCTGATGTGTTTTTTGTGTCCAGTGATGCCTTTTAAATTCACCTTATCACGTTCCTCGTCGGTGCCGGAAAGGTCAATATTCCTTGGTCCCCTTTCATCTGCAGCAGCAGTTGTGCCATCACGCTGTGTACGATAACCAACAGCATATATGACATGATAAGATGGGTGGGCACACGATATAGGATAGTTTTCCATTAAGAGATTTCATGGGCAGCAACGAAAATATTTGGTGAAATGACTGTGAATTATATATTTTTGGGCCTTCGAAAGTAAAATATTTCTATACAGAATAACATGTATTAATAAATAAGGTTCCGATTATGTTTGATAGAGGGGATTTTGTCTGAACGTGTTTCTTAGTGTACAAGGGTGCCTTTCAAAATTTACCTTATCACGTTTCTCGTCGTTCACGGAAAGGTCAATATGGCACGTCTTCGGGATATTCTTTGGTTCTCTTTCACTTGCAGCGGCATTTGTGCCATCACCCTGTGTATGATAACCAAACGGCATATAACCTGATAAGCTGGTTGGGGACGCAATGTAGGGCAATATTTCGGGCATTGTTTGTTTTGGGAAGGGCTGGGCAACAATTAAAATATATCGTGCAAAATTGTTGGTTTTAAGAACTAATGTTTTGGTCATAAAGCTATGAACACGGTGATGGAAAATAACTGTTTATAACAAATTACACCCATTAAAAAGTACGTTTCTGATATGTGTGGTAGAAGAGAAATTCCTGTAATGTGTTTCTTTGTATCTACTAATGTTTTTAAAATCCACCTTATCACGTTCTTCGTCGCTAACAGAAAGGTCAATGTCGCACATCTTGTGATTGTTCTTTTGTTCCCTTTCATCTGCAGCAGCGGTTGTACCATCAGACTGTGGATGAAAACCAAAAGGCATGTCAAACGGCATGTCAACTGGGCGTGGACAACTAGGCGCTTGCCGGCAAAAGATGTTGTGGGTAACAATTGAAATTTTGTTTTTGAGCTTACGTTTGCATGAGGAAGATGTACAGAGAGCCAGGCTGAAGTGTTTCATGCGTAGCCTAAAAATCATCTATTGTTTTCTCTCGATCAGTGAGATTGTCAATAAGGGAAATTTATTAACTTGTCTAGAATGTTTTGGAATGGTAATTTAAACTAAAAAGCATCGACGGATGGTTCTAACCAGGTAGAATCCCAGGCCACGCAAAAACGGTCGAAACGATTAGAAACCTTGCATTTGAGGTAAATCCGATGTTCGCGTTTTCAATGAAAAGATTGCAGAGCAGGAAGTTTACTCCTTTCTGTTCTCAAAATCGTGAAATTGGCCAAAAATCAAGCCATAAATTTTACCCCTTTTTGGTCTCAAATTCTTGAAAATACCGAAAAATTAGTTAATAAGTTCACTCCTTTCTGGTCTAAAATCCGTGAGAATAGTTAAAAATCGAGCAGTAAGTTGAAAAAATTCCTTTCTTTTGGTGGAGACTGTACATCATGGTCAGTTTAATAGTTTTCGGTCCCCACGTCCAAGTTATCTGCGGGGCTTTCGAGAAACGGTCCACAGATAAGGACAGACTAATTGACGCTAGAATAACAAAATACAGCCCATCAAAATCTTAACAAATACAGATGCCTATGGGGAAAAGGATTTTGGAACATCCCTTTTGGTCACGACGAAACCGGAACGCGCTTTTTGTATCCGTAAAGCCATTCATTTTGTAGACAATTATTAGTCGCTAACCTGTCTCTGAGATGTCTGACTCTCTCTCATCTGTTCTTTGCATCACAGAAATCCCGTCAAGCCAAATAGAAATGTTTATTTTTTCGTTCATAACTCTTCACAAATGATCCAACTGACGAGAGAATCCTGCAAAATGAGTTTAAAAAGAAAGAAAATTGCGTGTCAATCTGACCTGGGAACATGAACGCTTAAAATTTCTCTCTAGCAATCCGCTTTAAGAAATGAATGAAGACGAGTCAGGAGTGAATTTAATTACATAGAGTTACGTACAATACGTTAATTTGATGGAATAAAAGCGCAACAGGTAATATTATGCGCAAGATTAACATAAAGCAATCTTAAAAATTACAATAATTTACAGCTGTTTAAACACTTTAATTTTAAACTAATTTTTAAAAGTCCAATCAAAAACTGACTAAGTTTAAAAAATTGAACCCTGCCTTTCATAACAACGTCGTTGGAATGTTTCCATCTTCTTTCTTAAAATAAGGAATGTCACCTCTGAACTATAAAAAAATTGACAATGTCAAAGTCAGTAAATAGAAATCGCTATCTTTTCGCATACTAATTGTCAAGACTATTCCTGTTGCCTTACATATCCCAAAAGATGTATTTAGATCGCAAACCCTGAACATTTAGGTATTTCTCTACCACAGAGAATTACACTACAGACTCGGCTACTACAGAAAATTAAGCGAAATAGGAAAGATTGCATGCAGACTTAGCCTGTCAAATGGCAGTAATTATTAGAATAATGGTGAGCACTTTAAGAAACTAAATATAAATTACACGCGCGGAGTCAGATCTTAACTTATAGGGGATAATTCTTTGTTCACGTCTTGGAAGCAGGAACGATATTGGGTTTTCGCTGTTATTAGACACGTCGGATATAAGTTTTCGACGATGGAACTTCCTTCTACTGGCAAGGGTAGAAATATTAGCTAGAGTGAGGGCTTGACTACAAGTACAGCAAGGGATAGCATTTTAATAGATGCACTTGTCATTCATATCACGACACACTAACAGTTTCGGATTGCATAATCAGCTCGAGAAAATTTACTTGTCCTTCTTCTGTTTACAATATACCGTCTCTGTGATCAGCAAAATTTGCTGTCACTAAAAACAAAAAGAGGCTAGTCTTGCCCAAAGACATTACACCGTCAACATGCTCGCTACAGGTTCCATTTGGTTTTGCTTGATTTTTATTTCTGTTCCCCAAGTTATCTCGTCCACCCGAGTTAACACAACAGCCTCGGATGGGAAAGTTGTCATCACTGGAGATCACAACGAGGTTATCGTTTCCGCTCGAGAATCGAAAATTGCGCTCGCTGAGATTCAAAGGAAATTGGAGTCGATGGCCGAGAAAGATGAAAAGTTCTCGAAGAAACTGAAAGCCTTGGAAAAACGATTTCTGTCCTCTTACAAGATTCAAGAGAACTTTAATGCGATGAACAAAACCATTAAGGCTTTGTCCGAAATGGTGGAGAAGTTGGATGAAGAGTTCTCAAGAAAATTGCGAGTCTTGGATAAGAGAATCTTTTCACTGGACATAACCAGTCAAGAAAGGCTGGCTTCAATGAACGAAACTGTGAAAACCTTGTACAACACAGTTGAGTTACAGGGAAAAACCATCGGAAGTATGAACAACTCAAGCGCAGGGCTACATACGCAGATTCAGGCGATTTCTCATAGAATATCTGCTTTAGAACGACAAGGTACACATTTCGACAACTTAAGCTAACTTAGAAATTCTTTTTTTTTTTTTAATAGAATGATAATAAAATCAAAGAACGCAACTCAAGTAAATTAAAAGTGAAGATGACTTAATTTGAGTAAATTCTTAGAGTTTTATCCTAGTGCTACTGTATATGTTACTTACTAAAGTTTACTGTAATTTATTCAAAGTGTTTCTTTATCTTTTGCATTTTAGTCGCCTTTCGCTACGCCGCTCTACTATTCCCGCGAAGAGGAACCAATGATTACGTGCTAGCAACTGGCATGCCAAACCTCAAGGCTGTGACAGTTTGTCTGTGGATGAAAACTGCTGATAAAAAGAATCACGGAACGCCACTGAGCTATGCGCTGTCGAGACAACGAGACAACGAACTGCTGCTGTATAACTACAAAAGTTTCCATCTTTATCTTGGAGGTGGTGCGAGGTACCAAAGTACTAAAAATTCCCTTTACAATCACACTTTCCAGTGCCCTCAAATTAATGCTCAGACGAACATTTCTAGTACGCTCTTTCTCTCTCTTCCCCCCCCCCCCCCCCCCGCCACCCCTCGGGAAAGAAAGCGACCACCAACTCACTATTACTGATATGAAAATAGCACTAGTCTTTCAGTTAGAAGTCCACCAGAAATAGAAATACGTTCCGCCGTGGAACGTATTTCTATTTCTGGTGGACTTTTAACTGGGAGGATGAAGGCATGCGCAAGAACTATTATCTGAAATACTAGCAGCGACAAGGGTAAAGATGTGGCATCTCTTTTCCTTTAGCCACAGGAGAACCTCTGTATCTGCAAACGATGGAAAGTGGCACCACATCTGCGCAACATGGGAGAACACCGCTGGATCATGGAAGCTGTATAAAGATGGCAAGGTTGGAGCTGCTGGCAAAGGCTTTCAAACAGGTACGTGTACGTAATATAGAAAGCATAACATAATGAATCACTCAATAATCAGCGAAACTTCTCGTAAGGTCACCACTTTGTCAAATCTGTTACGATGGCACAAAAATGCTGTAAGATTATAGTATGACGCAATCTTCCATATCTATGGGAATTATTTATGTTTTAATTTTATTCGATAAATGGGAGAGAAATAACTAAATTTACTTGAAAGTGAACTAGATAAACAGTTGATTGTCATTTCTTTATCTTTTCTAGGACACGTGATCCGTGGCGGTGGAGCCCTGGTACTAGGCCAAGAGCAAGATTCACAGGGAGGAAGCTTTGACGCCAACCAGTGTTTCATCGGTGAAATGACAGGTGTCAACATCTGGGATCACGTGATAAGAGAGCAAGAGATCGCGCGCATGTCAAACTCGTGCTTTGCAGGGGTGGGGAACGTGTTCCAGTGGCGTGACTTTAAACGTCATCTGAAAGGCTCAGTGAGGATAATTAATCCATCATGTTAGCCAAAACGAAGTTGTCAGCTCCAAAACTACGTAAAGTAAACTTCCGGTGATATGAAATGTATGTAATTGTAGAGCTGCAACCAATAAACAAAGGCTTGGTCTACTTCACGACTCCTATGTTCCTAAACGCATAGCAGCGGGGGAAAGGGGGGACAGCGAGGCCTGGATCCGAGTTGACATGATCGCCCCAGTTAAGAAATTTGGCCGAGGGAGACTAAATACTGATTTTTTGATGAACAAACATGGCGGCGATTTTACTGGGGTGAGAGCGCGTATATGCGGATTAGCAGACAATTTGGCCATTCGACGTCCGAATTTCACAGGAAGTTTCGGTCGCTTTTTACCTGAAGTTTGGTCATTAAGAGGGATCACAGATGCAAATTCTGCAGCGAAAAACGAAAATACTGCAACCAACGACCAGCTGACTCAGAGGATCATGGCTATCATGTCTTTCCGAAAAGCGACAAGATCAGAGGTAGCTGCCGGACCCCCTAACGCATAGCTTTTATCCCGCTTCAACTTGATTTCTAATGCTTACTCACTTAAGGTAATTCCCGCGAAATAAAAGTTGACGTGAAAATTTTCTTTAACTCTCTATGATTGCTTACTAGTATGCTATATCCCAAAATGCAATAAAACAGATAGGTTACTGTGACCAGAAAAGATCTACGATCCAGTCAAGTTACCTTATACTTCCTTGCAATATTCACTTTCAAATATGAGTCTATTTGATCAGTTCTTGCCATGTCTGGTGGTAACATAAATTACATAATTAAAGTAGAACTTAGAAAAACCTTACACACAGAATGTATGAAGTATAAGCAGCAATTGAAGATAAATTTCTTGGCATAAGAAGTTAGAAGCACAAAATGAAGCATTGTTGACCCAAAACGTTTCTTGCGCGCGTGTTCACTATATTTTATGCCCGCGAGTGGTAGGCAGGTCTAGGCAAGCTTGTATTTCTGGCGATGACTCATTTTTCTGTCGTCAATTTTTTTCTAAAAAACTTTGTACATTAAGAATATAATAGCTAACGCGATAAAAAAAAACATTGGTCACTGTGTTTCGCTCAGGAGAAAATAGCTATTCAAGTGTTAATTTGCTACGCTTAGCATCAAGAAAATACTTCATGTTTTCCACTTGCGCTCGAGCTAATGACGCAAGAAATTATGCGCAGTACGAATGCGCAAAGAAATTCAATGGAAACACCTAAACTAACTTACTGTTTGTATAAATATTGCTTATAAAAAAAAGTTTATAAAAACCTCACGAACGTGGTAGTTTTTGTTTAGGCAATAGGTAACACTAGTCCTGTAATTGTAAAGATTCTAGAGGTTGCTTGTTACTCAAATCTCAAACAATTACAGTCAAACCTGTATCTAACGGTCACCCTTGGGAAATGGCCAGGTGACCGTTATATACAGGGTGTCCGCTGTACACAGGTTTCCTTTAAACTCCCCCAGAAGTCAGTAAATAGCATTTTTATGTGCAAATTATCACTCATGTTATGTTTTATTGACAATAACGAGTAGCAGCAACGCAATAACCAGGGCCCGGTTGTTTGAAAACCGATTAATGCTAATCCAGGATTAAAAGTTAAACGAGGGTTTCATCTCGCTCGTTAAAAATGGTTTTAAAGGCTATTTTCAAGCAATAGGTAAAGGAAAGTCTAAATCAAAACTGAGGGACAAAAATCTTTTGGAAGAATCTTTATTGATTAGTAATTAAACTCGATTCAAAGTTCACGTTAATCCAGGATTAGATTTATCGGGCTTTGAACAACTGGGCCCAGGATAATAAAAAAAGGCCCATAAATGTCCAAGGTGTACTTTTGGGAGGCGCAGTAAAAATCTGCTGGAAGCTAATGAACAAGCTTTTTAAGTGGAAAATCACTCAATTTACATTTGTTGACAACAATTTTAAACAGAAACGCATTAAACACGACAAAGATGCCCATATAATGTCCGTGGGAGGTGCACTGTATACATTCATCTAATTTTCCTTGTATTGTAGGGAAAGCTTTTAACGTAACAAAATGCATTTCAAGAAGAAAAAAAAAACGGCCGTTATAGTTTTATGATATTTCGGAGCTCGAAGCTTGATTTTATGTAGTATGCTATTGACTTTATACTCAATGTGACAGAAAGTCCTTCATGTCCATAGTACTGAGCAAAGTCTTTCAGCTGCTTCGAAAGCCCGACTGCCTGTGCTACTGTCTTATTTATCAAGGTCAAGTTATATGACATCGCCGTCTTTCTTTCGCTTCTCGGGGAGACAGGGGGGGGGGGGGGTGGGGGTGGGGGCAGCTGCAATTTCATCATCTTCGCGTCATCAAAGAGATCGTTCCGGACCTCCTCCTTCCAGTTGGGTTTTGAGTCATCGATATATCCCTGGCATTATTCGTTAATCGTAACCCAATTTCGTGACCGTTATATACAGGTGACCGCTATATGCAGGTCAACTTTACAGTAAATATAAGGGACGATTTTTGGGAAGTTGTTCAGTGACCGTTATATACAGGGTGACCGCTATATACTGGGCCGTTATATACAGGTTTGACTGTACAGGGTAGCGCGGAGTAAGATGATAAGTGATTCGAACTCCACTCGGTAGATTCAAACTGATTTAATGACAGATCAAGTCCATAGGTCTAGTTCACAATAGGTAGCGACTGACGAGGTAGAGGAAACCAGTAGATCACAAGTAGTAGTAGTAGCAGATGCAAATAGGAGTAGTAGTCGCACAAGTAGGTTCGAACTGAAAAGCGATAGTTAAGAATACGTCCTACTTAGATAAGGCAAAAAAAACAAATCTAACAGAATAAAACAATCATTTCAAAACTAACAAGATCATAGCGTGAAACAAATAGACGTGACAATTGATACTTGAAACTAATAAAACTGAGACGATAACAACTCTTGTCGTAACAAACGAAGATATCAACGGCTATCTTGCAAAATAGCTAAATATGGCGTGAAAGGATAACAATTTGGTAATCATTTGACAATCAGACTAATAAAGTATTTGACAATAAGCTTCAGCAATAAAAGACCTCGTGAAAGATTTTTTTAACAAAACTAGATAAACTAAATGAAACCTTTTCGTGATAAAGAAAAGACTAAAAAATGTGCGAGTTAGCAAATAACTACAACAATAAAAACTTACGTACTTTGGTTGACGACTCGCACCAAAGGGTAGCAGAGAGACAGCGAAATACACTTGAAATAGCGGTAACTTGGATCCTCTGAACGTAGCACGGTAGCTGTATAACTTCACTAACAATCTCTGACTAAACGAGTTGCGCGTCGTCTTTTATTGCCAACGCTACATGAAAAAAACTAGGGCGTTGTGAGAAACGTGGCGCCCACAATAAAGACAACTTCCTAGCGGCAAAATTCTAGAACTATTACATACGTGTGAAAATCACGATTTATGAAAGCCTTGACTTAATTTAGAAATCACGCACTTGGCTTGAATAATAACTGACAACAGATAGTAGGAAGTTTTAAGTGAAATTGATAAACGATAGGCGTTTCAAAACTAACAAGTCCTATACACTGCCAAGACCAAAAATTGATGTTAGAAGCTTCATGTGCATTAATAATAAAATACAAAGGTAATAAATATTATGCTAAGGGACGTCAAAGTACTGGCAAAGCCACTTGTAGAAGCCGAAGTGCTCGTTACCAAGGAAGTCGAGTTTCTTGAAGAAGCACCTGCGGAAACTGTAGTGCTTGTGTTGAGGGGCGACCAGACACTTAAGGACACACTTGTGGTAATTGAAGAATCCTTGCTGATAGACGTCGAGATGCCTGGAGGAATACTAGTGGAAACTGAAGCACTCTTGCTGATGGAGGTCGTGATGTCTGGAAGATTACTGGTGGAAATTGAAGCACTCTTGCTGAAGGAGGTCGTGATGTCTGGAAGAATACTAGTGGACACTGAAGCACTCTTGCTGAAGGAGGTCGTGATGTTTGGAGGAATACTGGTGGTAACTGAAGCACTCTTGCTGAAGGAGGTTGTGACGTCTGGAGGAATACTGGTGCTCACTGAAGCACTATTGCTGATGGAGGTTGTGATGTCTGGAGGAATACTGATGGACACTAAAGCACTCCTGCTGAAGGAGGTCGTGATGTCTAGAGGAATACTGGTGGAAACTGAAGCACTCTTGCTGATGGAGGTCGTGATGTCTGGAAGATTACTGGTGGAAATTGAAGCACTCTTGCTGAAGGAGGTCGTGATGTCTGGAAGAATACTAGTGGACACTGAAGCACTCTTGCTGAAGGAGGTCGTGATGTTTGGAGGAATACTGGTGGTAACTGAAGCACTCTTGCTGAAGGAGGTTGTGACGTCTGGAGGAATACTGGTGCTAACTGAAGCACTATTGCTGATGGAAGTTGTGATGTCTGGAGGAATACTGATGGACACTAAAGCACTCCTGCTGAAGGAGGTCGTGATGTCTAGAGGAATACTGGTGGAAACTGAAGCACTCTTGCTGATGGAGGTCGTGATGTCTGGAAGAATACTGGTGGAAAATGAAGCATTCTTGCTGATGGAGGTTGTGATGTCTGGAAGAATACTGGTGGACACTGAAGCACTCCTGCTGAAGGAGGTCGTGATGTCTAGAGGAATACTGGTGGAAATTGAAGCACTATTGCTAAAAGAAGTCGTGGTGCTTGGAGAAATACTGGTCAAAACGGTAGCATTCTTGCTAAGAGACGTCGAAATGTTTGAAGAAATGCTGGTGGAACCTGAAGCACTCTTGTTAAGAGGCGCGGCGATGCTTGGGACAGGTACACTTGTAGATTCTGAAGTGCTCAAGATGTTGGACGGAGCTGAGAAACTCACAGAGGTACTGCTCTGGCTAACTGAGGGTAAAACTGGAAGGATAAGAATTTGGTTGAATGAATAAATTTTATTATATGTAAATCACATTAATATACAACATAGCGCATGGGATTAAATATTTGATCCAAAAAATCTGTAGCGAAGACAAAAACAAGTTTGTTACGTGAAAAAATATTCCACGATGCTTGTAGTACCATGGCCGCCCGCCATTTTGAATTTCGCGAGGATCCTTTGGACGAGGTTGCACCAGGCTTCAAGAAATGGACAGGGAGGACTCAAAAGTTTCTCTTATTATACAAATTAGCACAAGGCAGGCCAGCATTGGTTTTCGCTATCACCTTTCTCTTCATCTTTGGGTATTTGAAACCGAGTTTTGGAGCAGCTTGCACTTACAGCAACCAACACTCAATTGATTGGCCTGCCTTGTCCATTTCTTACTCCTCTAGCCATTCTCGGTTGTAAAACCAATCTCTTTTGCTTTCTAGGAGATAAGCTGTTCCTAAAATACTGAATACATTTTTGGATTTCTTTTGCCTTGGATTAGATGAAAAAAGGGAAACGATCGTTTCTTCTTTTCTTTCCTTCTTTCACTCTTTATAGAGATCTTTGGAAGGCCACAGTTTTAAAACCCAATCCAAGAAGATCAGTGACAACTAAATTGTCAGAAGTCATACATTTTTGCTAAAAAAGCAGTTGTTAAACGAAATCTACTTGGGAAGGGTTGACTCAAATTAATACAGATAGACGCTCCATGGTCTTCTACTTTAACTTAGGCCCCATCCCCACTAATGCGTTTTCAAAAGTATCCGTTTTCATAAATAATAATAAAAAAATAAAAACATAATAAAAAAAAATAAAAAAATAAATAAATAAAAATAAAAAAAATAAATAATAAAAATAAAAATAAATAAAATAATAATAATAATAAAAATAAAAAATAATAATAATAACAATAAAAATTTAATAATAAATAATAATAAATATTAAAAAAAATAATAAAAAATAATAAAATTAAAAATAAAATAAAATGCTTATCGCGGCGAAAACGAAGTAAAATATTTTCATCCACACTAGCGTTTTTGTATCGTTTTCTCCTATCCACACTAAAACGCTCGAAAACGATACAAATGACTGGGACCTGGGATTGCACATGTGTTAACCATCCTCTATCTTGGATAGATGCTCGGATTTGGACTGGAACCGATGGCATGTGACGTTTTTTATGTCACCGTTTTCAAAAGTCTTCGTTTTCACCTGTCCACACTAGAAAAGGAGCGTTTTCAAAATGATGCGTTTTCAAATGTCGCCACTTCGGAAACTATTTTCAAAATTCTCTGTTTTCATCAGCGTTTTCGGGCGTTTTAGTGTGGATGATAGGCGAAAACGTATCAAAAAGTATGTGTCTTCAAACGAAAACGCATTAGTGTGGATGGGGCCTTAATGACAAGCTGCGTGTGAAGGGCTGCTTTGGGTGCGATTGGCATCACGTGACTCACGTGAAAAATATCTTTGGAGCGCATTAACTCACCACTCAAACCAAATATTTTTCTTTCTTTGTTTTCCTTTTCTTTTTACAAACCAAGCTTCATTTACAAACGATTGATTTTTCTGGCTGATAGCTTAAATGGAAGGCTGGATATGTAGATACAGTTCACTAAACTCTGGCCAGTTCCAGATTCAAGGTTCTTATAAAGACTCTTAGACGAAATAGTGTTATCTAGGTAAAATGTATTAAAAAAGTAAAATTTTGTGGAATAAAAACGATGTTACCTGTGGATGTCAGCAGTGACGTTGTTGGATGTGTAGAACATGGCTTAGATGATAGATCGTCGATAACAATATCACTCAGGAACGAATCTCCACTAATCCCTACAAAGTAGACCTAATAATTTTAAAGTAAAACAGAAGTGAAAAAAGATTACAAAAGAATGGGGAAATGGTGTTTGCGTTGTTTTTAAATTCTCTTAAACAAAGTCAAATTACACTCGCAGTAAAGTAGTCTTGTGTCTTTTCAATTTTTTCCATTCAGGCATAACATAGGACAAACTTTTTTCAACACGGTCGAGCGCTTAAAAAAACGATCAGATCCTTGGAGTAGAAACACTCACTGGTAAGAAAGCGACCAAAATTAATTGCTGTAACTGTTTCTCGGCGTACAGTATAAGAATAGATGATTGTTGTGTGTATCTAATTAAGAAAAAATGTAAGTTTCAGTCATTAACAAAATAAACGATGATTATAACAAATGTTAGGATTCAAAAACGGATCAAAAACGGAGTAGGTAAGAAAACGTTGAAGGGGCAACAATTTTAATTAATAAATTGGGGAAATTTGTCCCAAATGGAATGCAACTTTTCGAAATCTCTGAATGTATCACATAATGTAATTCTTACTAAGTCTTATTCCCAGGGTAATTTTCGTTCTAACTGGCAATTTCGGAACAAAATTAAATAAAAAAAGTATTTTGACCTGATGTTTTTTTAGGTGACGCATTATCCGTCTGGACGAACTATGTTCCGTTGTGCGTCGTTCAAGACGTACAATGGAATATAGTTTGTCCAGATGCATAATGCGTCTTGTACCCTTCTTTATACTACAGACGCATAACCAGACGAACAACGAATGCTTACCCAAGTTCGTCCAGACGAATAATGCGTCCTCTAGTATAAAAACGGCCATTGTCATGACAACCACAATACTTAGCACCAGATCGGCATTTTTCTGTAGTTATTTCCGTAAGCTTCCGTGTGGTTTCGTTGAAGCTCGACAGATGTTCGTTATTTCAGAGAAACATCGGGTTATGCAGTAGACAGATTGGCATAAGTGATTTCTTGATCTCGTGATCGCTATTTATAGCAACCACAGGATCAGTGACACGTCAGTACATTACTGTCGATGTTTTTTTTTTTTTGGGGGGGGGGGGGGCGTTTTCGTCTGCCTAAGTTAGATATGTCCTAAATAAAGAGTTAAAAAGTTCGTCAGTACTACGGAGAAGTCTATTAAGTATATAATAAATCGAAAGGGTTTTGTCTGTTTCCCTTCTCTTAGACGTTGAAGGAATGCCATTTTTTCGTAGGCACAGGAAAGGGTATCACTTTGCTAAAGTTGGCTCATGAAAGGGTAAAAATTGGAGTGTAGAAGTGTATCCTTCTCTTACAAAACGTCGGAATTGAATACTTCGAAAGCGCGTATTTCTTTGGGCGCAAGCCTTCTTTCCCTAATATGTTGTAATTTATTAAAATTTGCAGTAGCTACTGTTTATTAAGTGTCAAGAGAGTAATTTGTAATGAGTCTAATAAAATCCACTTGTTGTTGTTGTTCCTCTTCTAAGTGCAAAAGTTGTCAGTTGTAATATTTTAGAGATGTATATAGTTTAATGCTTATTGCTATATTGCGAGGAATCGGTTTTCTGTTCCATATCCCTGGGAGTTCTAATGATGATAGCAACGACGGTTCATGGGACGTTGATGTTGGCTACTCACCCCAAGGTGAGGGTTACGACGAACACAATGATGACGGCAGTTCCGAAGAGCAGCACGTTCACAGAGGTGGTTCTCAGGAAGACCGTGGTTACGGAGAAAATGAGGATGTTTCACAACAGGAGTTATACAGCGAGAGTGATGGGGGTTCAGAGGGCCAGATGAATCAAACGAAGAAGCAAATGTACCGTCTAACGTCAAAAATCCCTTTAAGGGGTAAGCGTCCTCTCTTTGCTTTGTTTTTCTATGATACTCTTTCATGCTTGTTGCGTGAACGGCCAGTTTTGGTCTCTATTGTGTGTATTGTTTTTGGATCGTGTCTAAAAGTACACACGGGTGACCACGAGTGACCACGAATGACCACGAATGATCACGAGTAACCACGAGTTAATATATCAAAATATGATACTGACATCATAATGACGTCATTTTATCACACAATCACTAATTAACAACAAATGAACCGTTTCCGGAGACTTAAATAGGGAAATTCGACACTAAAAACGTTTTTAAGAGACGAGATGGGAGGGGATGGGCTGGAAGGGGTGTGGGGTGGGGTGGTCTAAATCTACTTCCCCCCGTTACCTTTAATTCCACCCCACCCCTTCTTTTTTAACCGGGGTCATTATACCGAGACTCGGAAGCCTGTAAGTTTTTATTTCACCAGCCTAGTGCCAAGATGTTCCCTTCCGTTTACGCTCTTGTAGCGGGAATATTTATCTATGACTCAAATTTTATTTTATACCCAATTTTCGCGAAGACTTACCTTCAAGAAATCAAGAGGCTTTATTTTCGCCTTTACAAAACTGCAAATGCCACAGATATTGCATTGTTAAAATTATATTTATTTTCAATGCAATTTTCCATTTTTCACTACTAGTCATTGCAGAAGAACAAATCTGAGCAAATCACTATCCCACAACATTTTCCAGTCCCAAAATTCTCAAAAGGCAAAGTCAGTTATTGTTCATTGTTCGCAGCACATCCAGGAAAAATTGGACATTTGAAATCAATACCTCGTTAGAGTGAAAGAATACTCGATTTTGAGCTGTCAAATTGGCGGACGCAAATATTGTTCAAAAATTCAGTAATTCATGAAAGATGAAAGGACAAAGTAACATTTTGCCAAAGTGTTATTAGGCGACCTGTCAAATTAATTTTTACTTTCATTCACCATATACTGTATACATTTTCCCCGAACAAGGATTATACCTAAGTCGTGACAAAAACTTTGACAAATCTGTTGGCGCCCGTTAACATCTCATTATCAGTGTTCTATCACACTGAGGGAGGTTCTTTAGTTCCAGAAACTAATCTTTTCATAGTCGTCAAGCTGATTAATTTTACATCAAACGCAGGTGAACCCCCATCATAAATGCGAAAAGTTCAAGCTCTTCTTAGCAATCAATTTTGTATGGATACCAGATTGGCCTCCCTTGGCCTCCGAAGATTCCTCGTTTGTTCTTCGCAAGGGCTATTGTTACGGGGGTCTGGATCATACGTTGGCCTCGATTTGACGAGGGCTCTTCGCCGTGCGTTTCGGAAGAGTGCTAATTATGACAAATCATTGATAAATAAAAAAATCATGCCTATTGTCGCGTGCCGAAGTAATGCAATCTGGTTCGATTCTCGATTAATCCTCGACAATCTTGTTATTGTCATGTTTATATACAACGTGGAATTTTGTTGTCAACTTATTTTTGGTCTTCGATTAAAAATAAAATAAAATTAAAAGATCATGCTGTCTGTTCAATCAGTGAAAACACGAACTGAACTCGATGGAGAGAAAGATTTCCGCACAGTTCCATACAATAATTCGCATGCATCACTGTCATACTAACCCCTATCCAGCGTGGGCTATAATCTCCGAGTTGCTATGAACGTCATTATGAAAGCGAGTCATATGAATAAAAACTAATTACTAATAATAAAAGCTTCGCACTTAGCCTCGCTTGTATAATGTCGATTAACTCGGAAATGGCTATTGCATCCCACGCGGGATACTTTTGGATTTAATTAAGGTCACGTGATCACTGACCAGTAAAAGCGAATGACAGTTGAAGTTCTGGCTGTATAACAAAACTGTATACATGAAATCAATGTAAATGTTTGAGACATATATTTTAAACTGCGAATGAATAACAAATAGGAGAAAGATCCTCTCAGTTAGTAGGCTTGATAGCTCAATTGGTAGAACTGGTAAAACACTGCACCTGCATCGCATTAAACAAGAAGATTACTCGAGAGGAGAGAACTTGAGAATTATCAACGTTCCCGAAGAAGCGGAAGAGGATAATAAAGAACGTGTAAAGAAGGTCAAGGATATACTATCTGAACTCGGTGTGCCCCCAGACATAAAATTTCACGCGATACACCGTGCAGGAAGACCAAAACCAGCTGCAAATGAATCATCTGAAGAAGGGGCACGTTCTGCAACTCGTCCACGACCAATTCTTGTGCGATTTGTTTCACGTATGGATGTCGATTTGGAGTGGACAAAAAGAAAGGAACTCTTGAAAAGTCGACGCTTTCGTACAGTTTTCATCGACAAAGATTTATCGGCAGAATCAGCTAAAGAACGCGGTAAACTACGTGCTGCCTACAAGAAAGCTAAGGAACTTAACATCGAAAGAGCTTTCATTAAAGGTAAAAATCTAATAGTTAACGGCAACAGATACGCAGCAAACACTTTGCCTGAGTACCTTTTACCACGTAAGAACGATGATGTTTAGGAACCATACATGCCCTCCTAAGAACATTTACTGATGAAATAAGCTTATTTTGAGTCGTTTTATTAGTAAGAGTTTTTCTTTTTTCTTATGCTTTCGTGTCGTTAGTTAAAAATGTTCTTTTCTATTTTTTTTTTCTCGAAAAATTAGCATAAAAGGATCAACAACTGCTATAAAATTAAATATATTCGTTAACAACTTTCGAAGCTGATAAATGCCGTAACTCGCCATTGTTTTCCCAGAAATCCTTTTTTCAACAGGTGTACAAGTCCGAAGTCCCAAGGGTCGTTACTAAGATTCCAATCTTAAGACCGTTTTTAGAACCAGTTAGTGTTGTTGTAAGTGTCATATTGTGTGAAGTTGGTCGTGTTCAGGATTCTAGCGACCTGGGCCCAGTTGCTCGAAGCACGGTTAGCGCTAACCCGGGTTAAATGCCATGACAACCTACAGGTTTAATACCTCTTAACCAATGGTTAGCGCTAACCACGCTTCGAGCAACTCAGCCCTGTTGTTTAAAATTCAATGTGTGTTTCGTTGTTATTTGTTTTTTTTTTTTTTTAGGTATGTTAGCAATGTGCAATGTCAGAATTTTTGAGTCTTTGTTGTGTGCTAGTGTTAGCTGCTATATTTAAATTTTACGAACTAGTCACCTTTCTTTCTATTAGGCATTTTACAGTGGGAGAAAATTTGGTTCATATCGGTACAGTGCTCTCGTTTTTTCTCCCTTAGTGACAAACTGTAGAAAACTAGGTAAATAAATAAAAAGTAAAAATTATATGTATTATAAATATAACTAGCATAAGTAACATAAGTGTTGTGTTTAAAGTTAGTATTGTAACTAATGTTACTACATTGTAAATAGTGTAACGCATTGTTAGAAATTTAGTTTTGTAATAATGTTAGTATTGTAAGCAGTGTTAGTGTTGTGAGTAATGTGTGGTACTTAAATAAAAAGAAAAAAGCATT
The DNA here is from genome assembly GCF_977016875.1 of Pavona decussata. Classification (NCBI taxonomy): domain Eukaryota; kingdom Metazoa; phylum Cnidaria; class Anthozoa; order Scleractinia; family Agariciidae; genus Pavona; species Pavona decussata. The sequence goes on from NW_028145451.1 coordinate 2,298,955, forward strand.
CGAAATGTTCGATAGTGAACGAAAAGAGAACCAGGGTCTCCAGCCAAGGAGATACCCACATCCCAATTAACCTTTAAGGTGGTCCATATGGCTGAAGGGGAAAAAAAAAACTTGCCTTCATTCCCCGTCATCTGAAGGGGCAAACACATCTATAACTTATATGAAAACACAAGGCTTTGCTTTTTGCTGGTTTCACCGAGAGCAATGTTTAAATATCGTCGTCAAGGTCGCCATCTTTAGACGCCATATTGGATTTGCGGTCTCAAGTTGCAGCCAGCAGAAACCACGACCATGCGCAATCTGTTTCTGTCAGTGGGAATCCTCGTGAGACCTCGCGTGAAATCGCACTCGTTCGCGCTCCACACTGTGTCAAGAGATCCAGAATTTGGTGGCTGGTAAGTTCATTTGCAGTTTCGTTTATAGAACATTAGAATTCGAACTAATCCAAATGCTCTGTTTCAGAAAATGTCCTTCGAAACAAAAGTGAACGAAGCGCTGATTCCGCTCGTGCAGAGCGTGAGAATGCTGGGGTGAGTGAGATTATTGAAACTTGTTTTGTCATATTGAACAGCTGCCTAGCTTGTGAATGATTCTCACAAATATTTCTTATGTCAACTTGCAGTTTTGATTTGCCAAAGCGGCTAAGACAGTTGCTGACTGAGGCGAGGGAAATGTCGGGGAAACCCAACGCTCCCGACAAGGAAATTCGTTCCTTTATTTATCGTGCAATGTTCACGTTTCTGGCGGTAAGCAAGGTCGTTTTCTTGTTTTACATCAGTCAAATACTCATTTCTTGGAATCAAATGTTCCTATTCGCCTGGTACCCATCATTTTATGAGAGATATGTTGTTCAATATATCTTGGAGAACCGATTTTACAGAAATCGGATGTGCAGGCAGAAGGTGTGAAATTTTGTGTTTCGTAGAGCGCACGTGGTAGAAATTATCTTATACAACAAAAGATTTATGAGCCAAACTGCCATTTTTCCGAGCAGAAACAAAAAGACCCGCATACTTCGTTCTGCTAATTTGTTTATTTGGCGTCTCTAAGTAGGGGTAAACAGATTTAAATAAAATCCAACAATCAAGCAAATTATAATCAAAGGGTGTAGCGGAGTGTCTTCATGTTGTTGGGGGGAGGGGTCATAACACAGTGAACTCTACTATAACTAAAATGTAATATATCTTAATCTGGTTGCAGCATGACAATGGCATTGGAGGTGGCAGCTCCCTCATCTACCCAGAGGAGCTGGTGGATGTTATCAGAGAAATTTACCCGGGGGACATAAAAGATTATGCCCCCAAAAGCAGGAAGGTAAGGAAGTGCCAATTAATAATAATAATAATAATAATAATAATAATAATAATAATAATAATAATAATGTTTTTTTTTTATTTTGACAGAGGAGGAATTTTTACGAAGTGCCCCTCAGGGAAGTCATTGAAGTGTACAGAGAGGCAGATGTCAGGGATGACTTTCACTGCCGAACAAGAGTAAGCACCCTCCTCTTAACAAATGTAGGACTAGGCACACCAATTCCCATGATTCTATTATTTGTAAAGGTGTCTTTATCAGAGACAGCACTTGTAATGCACGAGTATTGTTTTCTCAAACCCTTGTCTGAAGATTAGAATTTGTGTCAAATTCCCAGTAAGTGTCAGTAAGGCATGTACATGGAAAGTATAATGTTCAAAACATCCACATTTCTGTACAACATTGTTACTTTTGCTGTGACTTTCATGAAAAACAGGAAGAAATGGGAATCTTCCAATAAGGGGGACTTCTTGCTCTGTAAAAAATTAGGTACAAAAATTGTGATATTTTTACTGATTTGTCATTTTTTCTACAGGTCACCCAAGACAAAACAACAAAAGATATGCCCCAGGACAATGCTCCTGGGCCATCGAAAAAGAAGAAATAGTTAGTTGTAAAATAGATAATTATGTTCCCTTGCTGAATTGCTTTCATTTTTGTATGAAGCAAACTAAGGTAATCACAAGAAAATCCATTCCGGTGCACGACAACAAATACTGCTATAAAATTGATATTTATTATAGAAGTCTCCAATAAAATGTTTTGTTACACGTGAAAAATGAAATGGGTGCATAAGAAACAATGTAAGATGTACATGTACTGATGATCTTCTGACTGCAATTAGAATGGCAAAATTAATATGCAAATATAGGATTGAATTCCCCTCCTGGGTATTAGTATTATTCAGTGATAAATCATGTCACTAAATTCTTTTTGTCACACATGTTAGCCTTGCATGTTTCTTGTGCATCTGTCTTCTGAAATGTCTCTGATTTTTATTTTGTGCAACATGTTAGATAACAGAAAATAAAATTAATGTCAACTTTCTGAACTTTATTGCCTTGAAGAAAAATATACAAATTGTTTGCTGAATTCTATTTGACTCAACCATTTTCATAAAATGCCTTAATCATGCACAGGCTTCATTACAGTGCAGACACTCGAACCGTGAAGAGTCAAGGCTCTCCTTCGCCTTTTTTTTTTCAAATGCTGTCCAATCATAAAATCCCTTGAAAACAATAAATCTGACCTTTTTTAACAATATTGAATCAGAAAAAAAGATGTAAAGTTCTTAGCGAGTGATACATTTTCCTTAGTCTATTTATATTGCAGAGAGAGTAAATGTCCAAAAAAGCCTTGGCCATTCACGGTTCGAGCGTCCACACTGTATTATAGCAATACATATCTATAACTGAAAACAAAAAATTCATGTTCACATCAATAATTTGTTCGAAAGACTTTTTAGCTGATCTGTGTAAATTTTGGAAATGTAACACTTATGAAAAAATGAAATGGATGCATAAGAAACAATGTAAGATGTACATGTACTGATGATCTCCTCACTGCAATTAGAATGGCAAAATTAATATGCAAATATAGGATTGAATTCCACTCCTGGGTATTAGTATTATTCAGTGATAAATCATGTCACTAAATTCTTTTTGTCACACATGTTAGCCTTGCAAGTTTCTTGTGCATCTGTCTTCTGAAATGTCTCTGATTTTTATTTTGTGCAACATGTTAGATAACAGAAAATAAAATTAATGTCAACTTTCTGAACTTTATTGCCTTGAAGAAAAAAATACAAATTGTTTGCTGAATTCTATTTGACTCAACCATTTTCATAAAATGCCTTAATCATGCACAGGCTTCATTACAGTGCAGACACTCGAACCGTGAAGAGTCAAGGCTCTCCTTTGCCTTTTTTTTTTCAAATGCTGTCCAATCAGAAACTCCCTTGAAAACAATAAATTTGACCTTTTTTAACAATATTGAATCAGAAAAAAGGATGTAAAGTTCTTAGCGAATGATACATTTTCCTTAGTCTGTTTATATTGCAGAGAGAGTAAAAGTCCAAAAAAGCCTGGGTCATTCACGGTTCGAGCGTCCACACTGTAATATAGAAATTAATACATATCTATAACTGAAAACAAAAAATTCATGTTCACATCAATAATTTGTTCGAAAGACTTTTTAGCTGATCTGTGTAAATTTTGGAAATGTTACACTTATAAAAGATTACAGTTACTGCCTGTCTTGGTCTTTGTTTTTCTTGTTCAAAGGACACAGTGCACTTGACCTCCTTCTGTGGTCACTCCCACCACAAACACATTTCTTAGCTGGGCCATTTGAAACAGGTTCTTCTGAAGGCATGGTAGCCAAAACTGCAGCCAATGCCTCTTCTGCATTTATTTCTTCGTCTTCATCATTTCCATAAGAGTGTATGATCCTTTGACGTTTTGTGTACTGTCGCCTGAAAGAGAAAAATGGTGTAATATCTTACAGGGTTGGTCAAATGGGATGTATAGTACAGAGAACCTAGCTGGTGTGTTGGAACCCCAACCCTCCGCTTAGTGCCAAGAACCTCTCCCCTCCCCCCAGTGTAGGCAAACATGTAAACAACTAGATACAACATGAAAGATCAAACCAACCCATAGAATTTGCAGCAGGTTAAGGCCTACCCTCTACTGAAAAAAAAGCCCCTACCAACTGACAGAAAACTTGAGATGTCTTTTTTGATTGACAGCCAATGCAAGCAAAGCAAGAATGTTAGAATGAAATATCCACTAACATGTCTGATATATGATAGAATATCACTTTTTCTGCCATTTTATATAAATATAGATGGGAAAATAATAATTATTTAATTATTAAAATTAATGGTCGTGCTCCAAGTTTCACAGGGAACAGGTAATAAAAAAAAAAAAGATTAATTTACCTTTTCTTTTGTTCTTCCTGCCGTCTCTGCTTGAAGGTCACCCTTTGCTTCTTTACGTGGTCAGTTTTCTTTCTTTGAAGTCTCTTCATCCTTTCTTGATTCTCTCGAACTATAATTTCTTCCAGGCCATCCACTTCTGGCAGACCCATCTTTGAGAAAAGATCTCTAGCCCAATGGTAAGAGGGACCTTTTTGTTCCACCAGGAATGTCATATTACTTTGACAAAGACCAAGATTTGTAGAAAATTCATAGTGAACTTGATGCAAATTAATATCCTTGGGCCTAAACTTTGTGAGAACATGGAATTTACTTTCTGGTAAATTGGAATGACCCTTACCCATGTTAGAATCTATGACCTCATTTGCCTTCTCTGCCATGCGATCACATTCAATCTCATAGAGTAGGCTGTGGAGCTCACATGTTAACACCTTTCCCCTCACCTGATATGGTTTTCCCTCGCACTCAAAGTCTAAATACTCCCCATCACTGTCTTCACTATCTATGCTAGCTTCACTGTCCTCCCCATCTCCACTATCTTCATCATCTGCCCTGTCAACGTCCTGTTCTGCCTCACCCACCCTTCTGCTTGTGCTCCCTTCACTGCCTGACCCCAAGAGTCTTTTGCCACCAGCTGTTGTGCCTGTGTCCTTATCACACTCTCCACAAGAGCAGACATAATGGGGATGCCATGGACATTTGTGACTCTTCCCATCTGCATCAGTCCATTGATGGATATCTCGGGAATGATATTTCCCCAAAATACGCATACGTTTAGCATACTCATTGGGAGTATTCCCACACTGCTTTAAGGCAGAAAAATGGTTACTCTTAGCTCTAGCCAGAAAAGCGTCTGACATGCATCCACAGTTCTTGGAATGTGCCCTCTTGCCTGCACATTCGCACTTTGCTGTTTTCAGCTGAGGATAGTCCTTAAGTTTGCTGGCAATGAAGGACTGTTCTACTGACTTCTTAGACTTGTAGTCTTTTAAATTGTTGGCATGTGAACGACCCACGTGACCCCCACAAAGCATAATGCGACTTAGGGAGCTATCGGGAAAAACATACCGAAATGATTTAGCTGACGAGGAGTCGGCATCTTGCCAATTAATGGCAACCACCATACCCTCCTCTTTAGCCTTACCAAAACACACTTCAGCCAAGTGCCCCTCAGCTGCTTTGGAAGTCCCTTCCCACAAGTCGCTGTCACTTACATTATTGGACCCCCTCATACAGGCATGCCCGTAATATAATGTACACCCACTCAAAAAATCAACAACAACAAAAGTACAACATTGACTATGATGTCCCCTAATTAGCCAGCAGCCATCAGAGGTAGTAACTGCCCTCTTCCAGCTGCCAAGCTGTGAGGAGTCCTTGCTTTTCATTTCATTCTTGCCCCATTCGCAAATTTCATCAAGAATTGATTTCACGAATGGATGTGCAACTTTGATAATATTATAAAAATTACCATATGCTAAAGTTTGAATCCCCAATCCCAAGTTTAAAATTTTATGGTATAAAGGGTAACCATGACCCCAAATCAAAAAGCAAAGGCCCAAGGCAAGCGAAACACAGTTTCTTCTCCTTTCTCTGAGGCACACCATGCTGCTGGCATACTCCAAGCAGACTCCACAGCCATTGCAAGCTATCTTGATTTTCACTGCCCCACCCAAGCCCTTGCTTTCAACTGCTGTGGGTACAAGTAAACCTGTTGAGTAAAATTGATGAAGTTAGTGCCACTGCCAATAATTGTATATTGAGTCAAAACTAGTATGTGATGTGAATTACTACATAAGAGCAGATTTCCCGCAGGGCTATGCAGATAAGATTGATATACACACGAGGTCAAAATGTTTTGGTAAGCGGCAATTTTGTTCCCTTCAACGAAACATCTGCCCCCCCCCCCCCCCCCCCCCATTTCACACCAAAACTTAATGTTATATCTCTAACCTTGATACACGGTGTCAATTAGAAGCCTACTACCCACGCCATCTTGCCCACTACTCAAATCAATTTTGTCTGGGCGGCAAATATGTGGAAAGTCACTAACATTTGCATAAAGAGCATCAGTGATGCTTCCAAAACAGCACCTCGCTTTACCTATAAATTTGTCACAAATTGTTGGCTTGCAAATCATGTGCAGTTAAGAAAATTTCTTTACATGACAAATGTAACCATTCTTCCTTATTTCCTAAAAGCAATTAATTCCCTCTAACAAAGGCTTATATGAAAATATAGACAATGCAAGCCATCATGGTAGTTAACCAAACAGTATTTAGCTGTCCCCTAGCTAGTCTACCAATGGTCCTGTCAATTGCCCCATAGTATACGTAGTGGCTCAAAAATATTTTATTTTCTTCAATTTTTTTACTTTCTTTCAATAAAATATAAGCTAATTCGGGCCAAATTTAGTCCTACCTAGGTCTTGTTTCTTGTACTATTGTAAAAAGGGTCATATCGAGACGTATTCTAGCAGAATTGCACTAATTTGCAGATGAACTGGTCATCAGAAACGACAACCCTATACGGGAAAAAAGGTAAGATGGTCAAATACTCCCAGGTTATTTGGTGGAAGGCTAACACCCGACCCCTGTGATGGCAAAATTTTGAAAAATTCCCTACTATTCCCCGGGTTGATGGGTACAGCTGGATGTGACTGATGCATTACCTATTCCAAACTTCACAAGGAATTTAACATACCGTCACAATTTTCAGTAGCACAACGACAAGCACTGTTTATCTGGTCCAACAATCCCTCAAACTGGTTTGTCATTCCAACAAAATAGTTAATGGGCAGCTCAATTGCAGAAACCCCAGTTTCCAACTTCAATCTATGTCAAAGTACAGAAAGGAAAATCAGAACTGAAATACACTGCTCCAGATTATGATCACATCATTTTTTATGTTTCAAAGCATTATACACAACTGACAAGTAAACCAACAACGGTGAATCTAACAAGAGAAAACTTAACACTGTACAACCCTGACAAATATACATAGACTTTGTTTCATTCAGATTGACAGCGCACTCCGAAAGATATTTGCAAAACAAAGAGAATCAAATGTCTCACCTTTTGGCTTGAAAAGGACCATGTGGCCGAGCGTTATTCTCTCCCTTTACTGGTGTTTCTTCATACGCGCTTGAAGTGAGCTCCTCTTCAGTATCAGGACGATACTCTTCGTCCGACTCGCTGCTTGGAATGCCTCCCGTTTCATCCACTGCGCTTGGCGTGCTCGTGTTCGATTGACCGCAAGAACAACGAACTGTCGCTTCGTATTGGCCACGACCTTTCAGGAACAAAGTCACATCCTTCGAGGATTTGAAGAATTTTCTCTCCGGAGCAGGAGAATGAAAGTTATAACTTTTGCCCTTCTTTTCGATTAGCCATCCAGAATCCTTTAGATTCTCTAAGTCCAACACAGTGCGCGAGCCTTCTCCGCCGGCGATGCGTGCCTTGTAAACACAAGGACAGGACATCCCTTTTTTCCAAAAAACCACTTGGAACAGACGAAATATTTACAAAACTATTTAAAAAATACTATATACAGCAAGAACTTTGATTATTTACAAAACTTTTTCACAAAATGCCACGGTTCAACAAACGTGTAGATCCGAGAAGATACGCGAGCGATGTATTCGAACACGCGAGTACAAGTGGTCTGTAGCGACTGCGCATGGTAACCGCTGGTCAAATCGATCACCGTTCCTTTGTTTATCCTTGTTGCTAAGGAAGTCCTTTTGTTCGTATTCAACGACGCGAAACACGTTAAAATACGTCATTTTCTCCACGAAACTTCCACGAAATGAGTGTCCCAGGAGGCAAAGCAACGTATGAAGAAGAAATCCAACATGGCGGACAGATTACGAGCGAGGTAATGACCAGAAACAAGTAAAATTCGACGGATTCTACGTATTTCAAAGACGAAAATGAGGATATTTTGCATTCGCTTAACTCGATACAAATGAAATTTGCCAGTCATAACAAACACAAGTGGAGCTTTGTTCCCCCATTTAGCCGACATTTATCGTCAGTTTGGATGGCCTCTACGATATGCCACGTGACTGAATTAAGGGAGCTCAAATTATTACGTCATAATTGACAATCAGGAGTCGGCTAAGGCACAAAATAATGCTTTATTTATAAGTTATCGAAAGCCCAAAGAGGAAAACTTTTCAGAGAAAAGCAACTAAGAAAACAAAATAAATGCTAATTTGAGTGACATTTAAAGGTGACAATTTTCACACCTTTCTGATCAAAAATTGAAACTTTCGAGTCCAAATTCAGATTCTACGGTAAAAAGTAACTGAAAGATGTCTAGTTAACAATTTATAAGAAGTCAATGAGATGTTACAAAAAAACTCCTTTTTGGACGCATTTTAGCCATATGGACCACCTTAACATAAACAAACTTTTGTAAGTAGTATTAAGAGCCGTCCTCTGTAAATATCGACTATCGTCGTTTGGACGAGAAAAAATGAAATCCCTCAAACTTTCTCAGAAGAATGGTCTATATAAGTGATTCACATAAATATAACTTTCAGCTCAGTTCGATTCGTATTTTAGCTGTACTGCGACCATCTTGGTTTTACAGCTCTGAGAAGGCTTTCAGCGGCCATTTTAGGCCACACTTTTAAGAATTTGCCTTACAAAGAAAGCGTTACCAATCTGAACAAAATCTCATTATCCGAAACAAGCAAATGTTTGTGGTTGTGTTGAAAAGCTTTTTTGGGAATTTGATCGAAATCTGATTTTTTTACAAAATTTTTAATTTCTTCCCAATTGAACTACTCTTCAAGTGCCAAAAAAATGGCCGAGTTTAAAGCAAAATATCGCTAAAGATACATTAGTTGGCATTCTAAAACAGCATCCCGGTTAAAGAGCAATGTCTCGTCTGTAAGAATATGCAATAAAATTTTTGGGCAGTTAAAAAGAGAAAATTATAGAAGAAGAAGTTTTAACTGTACTTTTGTCAACAAACACCGCCTTCCTAATTAGCATAACAACATAAAAATAACGATTTACTAAGAAAATAATGCTAAATTCCACTTACCTCGTGAAATATCGAGAACTGGATATTTCAAAATATATCAATTTATAGTTTCAGTCGGATACAGCCGCATTTTCGATGATTTGTTGTGCGAAATCACTGTAATACACCGCAGCCTTTAAACTGAGTTGAATTCTTCAAAGTCCGCCAGGACAACTATCGGCCGAAAATATTGCCTTCCGCCCCATAAGCTGCCTTGTGCAAGGTGTCAAATATTTCTTTGTTATCCTTAATGACCAAAACTTCTTTCAGCAACCATTTAAATCCTGCTTTGAACTGGAGATTCTCGTCAAGAAATCGTTTATGTTCCGTTGACCTTCCGCCGTGATTAAACAATGAGATTGCGTTACAGAAGCGCGCGCACATCCAGACGGGTTGGGGTGGGGGTGGGGAGGAAACAAAAATGGAAATGCTCCCAAATTAAAAAAAAAAGGGCATTCAAGATTACTGTCAAAACTATTTTATGCATTTTGGGTACTAAAGAGGAACCTGCTGTCCCAGAATAATGTGGAATATAATAAGCCCTTGTGCTCTATTTCTTTGGTTGGGGCGTGGGAGGGGGGTTGGCAAGTAAAACACTAATTTACAGCATCAGTTGATTGTTGCTCTTCTGTTTAGGGTTCATACATGTTCACAACTGTCCCAAGCTCACTGACAGCTATATATTTGTAATATTAGGTAACAGTGAAAAAGTTATAATCACCGGCACGTAAAATTAATATGAGGATTTGTATGGGAATACATGCAAATTAACAGCTTACATAGAATTCCAATAAAAAGCGACTTAGTTACTTACTTTTTTTTCTTTTTTTTGTGTGTGTGTGTGTGTATTACACTTGCCTGTTTGTGTTTTGGAACGTTGTCATAGCGTTTACCATTACGAGGACTTGGAGCCAGAAAAACTACTAAATCTGAACATCGTTGGAAATGCTATCAAATGTTACGACGCGTGATGGCCCATTAAAAAAGCAGCGTGACGGGTGATGGAACTAGTCTGAAATGTCAGCCGTCTCAGGGTTAGGGAGAGGAGACGGCTGACATTTCAGACTAGTGATGGAACCCGTGAGTGAATACATTAGTACAAATTTTTTAATTTTGTATACACTGTATGGGCGTCAATGAAATTCGCACTTTCCCACGGTCTCCTAGCACGTGATTAATATAGGCCTCAGACCAAATTTGATAAGGAAGAATTTATGAGATTCAAATACGTGTTTTTCAAAAGCATTAGTTTAGAGAGTACGATCTAATGGGACAGTTTGCTTCTTACCAAGTTACACGCTTTTCACTCCGCAAATGCTTCCATTTTTAGCGTCTTCGTGTGAAAAGGTGTAATGAAGTGTAATTGCAGGGGATAACTTGTGATTCGAAGTGGCATGGAAACCAGGTTGTGAATTTCGTGGGGGAGTTCAAAATAAATGTATTCGTTTCAAGGAATGAATACTTATGATTTGTACTTTGGTGTTTCTTAAGAGAAAACTGCTAAAATAAAATTATATCAAAATACTCATACTATTCCTGCCCAAACGTGCAGTGCTTTTAAATGGACACTCACGTCCCCTCGGCAGTCACTCAGTAGGACACACTGCACATTTTTATCGTTTTGGGTACTGGATCCGCAGGTACCTCCAACATACGACGAGTACCAGGTGGCCATGACCAGGAATTTTCCAAGGACCAATTAAAAGTGCGGCTACTAAGCCATTCGCTTTACGCGTGTCACGAAAAGAATATATTTATTAAAACTGGAAACAATACGTTTTGATTGCCACATTATATTTCTATGGTTCTCTTTTGCGACCCGAACAACTTAAAATATTAAACAACGCAGACGTCCTTAGGGGTTCGTCACGCGTTTCCTCCCCCACGAAATAAAATGAAAAGTAGCCACACCTATGAAATTTAATTTGATGTAGTCATTATATAAATCTACTTAACGATCGGCTTCCCGTTTCCGCATGGCAATTTGATCACAGTGAGAGAGGGAAAGAAAACATGAAACGAATTGTTGACTAAAGTTCCAGAAGTCCATTTTTGCCTCTAGATCAACCACAAAATATTTGAACTCGCTGGAAAAGGTGCCCATCTAAAAAAGAGACCGTGACTTTACAGAGGGTACTTCCTACTACGACAGAAACCAGAAAAAAATTATAACCTACACAAATTTCTCAACGTTCCCCAAAGTCACTAGTCATGTTCCATTATTCCAAGATAGGTGTTTAATTTATAGCCCCGAATAGGCGAAGAATGACTAACACTTTCGCAGCACATTACAAGCTAAAGTCCGTGACATTTTTATTTCCTCCCCACCTCAACCCCACCCGGATGTGCGCGCGTTTCTTTAACGTAATCTCATTGTTTAATCATGGCGAAAGGTCAACAGAACATAACAAAATTCTTGACGAGAATCATTGACCAACATCATGTATGAAACCTAAACAGAAGAGCAACAATCAACTGATGCTGTAAATTAGTGTTTTACTTGCCGCCCCCCCCCCCACCCCCCCTCCCACGCCCCAAACTAAAAAATACAGCACAAGGGCTTATCATATTCCACATTATTCTGGGACAGCAGGTTCCTTTTTAGTACCCAAAATGCATAAAATAGCTTTGACAGTAATTGAATGGCCTTTTTTTTTTAAATTGGGAGCATTTCCATTTTTGTTTCCTCCCCACCCCCACCCCAACCCGTCTGGATGTGCGCGCGCTTCTGTAACGCAATCTCATTGTTTAATCACGGCGGAAGGTCAACGGAACATAAATGATTTCTTGACGAGAATCTCCAGTTCAAAGCAGGATTTAAATGGTTGCTGAAAGAAGTTTTGGTCATTAAGGATAACAAAGAAATATTTGACACCTTGCACAAGGCAGCTTATGGGGCGGAAGGCAATATTTTCGGCCGATAGTTGTCCTGGCGGACTTTGAAGAATTCAACTCAGTTTAACGGCTGCGGTGTATTACAGTGATTTCGCACAACAAATCATCGAAAATGCGGCTGTATCCGACTGAAACTATAAATTGATATATTTTGAAATATCCAGTTCTCGATATTTCACGAGGTAAGTGGAATTTAGCATTATTTTCTTAGTAAATCGTTATTTTTATGTTGTTATGCTAATTAGGAAGGCGGTGTTTGTTGACAAAAGTACAGTTAAAACTTCTTCTTCTATAATTTTCTCTTTTTAACTGCCCAAAAATTTTATTGCATATTCTTACAGACGAGACATTGCTCTTTAACCGGGATGCTGTTTTAGAATGCCAACTAATGTATCTTTAGCGATATTTTGCTTTAAACTCGGCCATTTTTTTGGCACTTGAAGAGTAGTTCAATTGGGAAGAAATTAAAAATTTTGTAAAAAAATCAGATTTCGATCAAATTCCCAAAAAAGCTTTTCAACACAACCACAAACATTTGCTTGTTTCGAATAATGAGATTTTGTTCGGATTTGTAACGCTTTCTTTGTAAGGCAAATTCTTAAAAGTGTGGCCTAAAATGGCCGCTGAAAGCCTTCTCAGAGCGGTAAAACCAAGATGGTCGCAGTACAGCTAAAATACGAATCGAACTGAGCTGAAAGTTATATTTATGTGAATCACTTATATAGACCATTCTTCTGAGAAAGTTTGAGGGATTTCATTTTTTCTCGTCCAAACGACGATAGTTGATATTTACAGAGGACGGCTCTTAAAGTGGAAGTATTTTTAATAATTATTCTACGAGCGTGTACTGGATATGAGATCAGAAGGAGGCGCGTAGCCCCGAGTTAGCTATAATGATCTCCTATCCCTTTGACAGAAGGAAGGGCTAACGCTCGAAACGTCAGCACTTGAATCTCTTTAAGGTGACAATTACCTTATTAGCTCTGTTGATAAGACCAAACATTCGTTTCTACTCCCCACCAACAAAGCAACCCAGTTTCTGTACAACGGCAAACTGATTGCAGGGCCAACGCTTCGGCAAAAGGCTTGTTTATCTGGGACAATATTTCAATATTTCTTTAGAAACTAACCCTCTTCTGTTTTGTCCTTGACATGTTTGAATAATTTACATCCGCATAGCCGGAATAGCCCCTTGCTAGCGAGGCCACCGGGACCCAGTACGTTAAATCCCAGGTCCATATTATTTATTTGTGTTCATTGAAAGCTATTATAAACAGTCCTCAAAATGGGTACGTAGGTGGACCATTTTACGGAAGCGCGACATCACAAACAATTTTAATCAAAAGAAAACCAAAAGAAGAAGAAGAAGAAGAAACGGAAAATGCGCTCATTAAAGGAAAATTACTGCAAGGATCACACTGAACTGAACTGTTTTAATTTTGTAACTCCCTTAAAACTTTCATATCATATCATAACATATCATATCAGATTGTATCATATCATATCATATCATATTTTATTAAAAACTGAATCATTGTATAATGCAATTCGAGGGATTTGATTGGCTTAGCAGCCATGGTATATGAGCCATTATACCATGGTCGAGAATTGGCGACCATTAAATTGCCTTCTGGTTGTTCTTGCACAGCAAAATCAGTAAGATCTAGCAATATTTCTTGATTGTTTTTAATAAAACAATTATTCCACTTGCGCTTGTTGGATATGAGATGATTATAGCCAACTCGGCGCTACGCGCCTCGTTGGCTATCTATCATCTCATATCCAACGCGCGCTCGTGGAATAATTGTTAAATAACGATTTTGGATAATTCCCCATTCCTTTTCAAATGGGACGGAAAGGTCAATATTTGGCTGTCCATGTTTCATTAATGCCTTTTCACCTGCCTTGCTAATTTTTATTTTATTTATTTTATTTTTGTTAAATCTTTCATTGGGAAAAACATTCCGTCATTTATCTTATTTTTTAGTGTCACTAATGCCATTTGTGAGGAAAGAAATTAGGATTAAAAAGTTTTATTTGCATCTCTGATAAAAATATTGAAAAACCAACATTTACTTGGAGTTTCCAGTTCAATAGCCTTTTTCACGGTTGATTTTTCTCATTTGCATTACAATGTTATTCAACGTGGATGCGAGACAATTTCGGGCTAAAACTACAAAATAGTCCGAAATTGCCTTACATACATGCTAGCTATAGATTTCATTGTAATTCAAATGAGCAGAGTTAACCGTGAAAAGGGCTATTACCTTGACTGTTATCTGCTGTTGTTTAATTAGGCCATAACTGTAATTAAGCGTTGAAGTGTTATTGTAACCTGTGCTAGCCTTTGTTTAACTGCTTATCCACCTGTGCTGTTTCGAACGTTATTAATGTTGTACAAGCTAGATTAAGTTTCCTCCAATTACATTTCAAAGAGCGCATAAGTTAATGTTGTGTTAGACTTTTTAATGAAAATTACCCAATTGCGTTGCTTCTGTAGTTTGTCGTAAATACAAGTGCTTTGTAAACTATTCTTTGGTTACGTTCTGGTTATGTTCTGGTTACGAAGTGGATTAAAAGCCGACTGTTGGACCAAAGTTCTGTGTGCTGTTGATGTCTCCGAGATAACGTTCCTGTAATAGATCCCGGCCTCTTCGCAGCCAGCGAGTGAATTTCCCCAGGTTTGCAGAGTCTCGCCCCGAGATCTGTTTAAGTGCTTCCCCAGGCCCAAAACTTGTTATCACACATTCTCGTGCAAGAAAAATAGATAGATCCGAATCTAATGACCTGCAGCGTAATGATTTAAAAACCATTACGCTTTGTCGAAATGAAAACTACAGGTAAATGAACGAGCTCTTTTTCTTGTGTACACAGGAGATTTCTTGATCGTGATAGATAATGTAAAATTCCCCATAGCCACTTACAAAAGTATATTTCAATGCACTTAATTTCATTGAATTATTAAAGAGCTAGAATCTATATTTTTTTAAGGCTTCGATCGGCCATCGTCGTGTTAATCTCTCCGTTTTCCTTCGCCCAACAGACCAATATTATGGCCGTTTTTATTAATTAAAACCGGCACAAGGAAACAATGACACTTGAAACATCGATGCTATATGTTGTTAGTAACATTACGTTTCCAGCACTAGGCTAGCTTAAAACCACTTGGAAAGTGGAGTAATCCAAGAACTTTTATCATAGCCAACTGAAGACGCTCAATTTTTTAAACTACCGATCTTGGTTCGTCTACACTGCTTCCAGTTAATTATGAGACGCCTCCTATCATTATTTATTTATTTAATTTTTATTATCATCCGTTCTACTCCGTCTCACCGAGCCTTAAATTTTGAAATCACAACGATTTTTTGGTGAAGCTGTTTACATTGTTGCAAAGATCTCTTATTCGTTAAATTAAGATGTACTATTGTTGGCCATATATGTAGACACCTCCTATCATTTTTTATTTATTTTATTTTATTTTATTTTTTATTATCATCAGTTTTACTCCTTCTTACCGAGCCTTAAATTTTGAAACCCCACTAAGTTTTCGATGAAGCTGCAAAGATGTACTATCAGGTTGGGGTCATTGAATTCGGAGACAATTTTGTTGTACTAGCATCTATACAATATCCTCGGCTGTTTGTTTCACCTTCTTTGATCACCTGCTTGCTTGAAAACGTAAAACTGCTGCAAGAAAAAAACTGGCCTAAATTTTCATCAGTTTTGATAACTGCAAGACAAATGTAAATGGAATTTTCCGTGCTAGCTAAGGATCATCATGATTATTAAAGAGAACTAATTTTTTTAGGCGACGGTATATTGGTTAAAGAGGACAAAACCTCAGCTGCGCATCTTGCAAAATGAAAAA
>NW_028145451.1:2320000-2385000 GCF_977016875.1 Pavona decussata
CCAGGGTTTGGAGAGCCGAGTCACAACCCCCCAGATATACCTGTTAAATTGTAATAAATTGTCTAGTAGTAATTCTTAATAATAACTGAGAAAAATAATAAGCCTTTGCATTTCACTGTTCTCTGTTTTAGCTAGCACATGCACGTAGTTGATGTCACCTTGAAGTGTGGCAAAGTTTTCTGGATCTAAACTGGTCAAGAATGCATGATTTTCTTTTCCAAATGTACTCACTACGTTTATTTCTCTTTTCAGCTCGTTTTGTTCATAAATGTGTTCTTCGCCTCACAACACATCTCCGAGACAGGTCAGTGCTGAAGTATTTTATCTTTTCGTTTTATTTTATTTTTTATTTTTTCACCTTGAAACATCGTGTACCTGTTGCCACAACAAAAGAATAATCTAAGAATATGCTGGGTGTAGTAAATAAACGTAAAAGGGGAACAAGCAGGGTATTTCAATGTGCGACTGTGGAAACCTCCTTTTCATAGCGTTAATCGGCGTTCCAGCAACCGGAACATTTTATTGACCAACACCAATGCTGAGCTTAAACATATAATGTCTATGTCAAGTACAGCACTTCCTTTTAAAATTTTTTTCTCAGCTTAAGCTAGACCTTTTCCCACGAGTTATATCCAATTTGGGTATCAAGAATCGAGGACATGAAAGCTTTCAACCCCAAGGGGGTATTCCCTAAGCTATGTGCCGCACCAAAGGGGTTTGGTTGCTAAGCCGTTTTCGTCTAAAAATGATAACGGAATCTAACCAGATAAGAAAATAGTTATGGATTTCAGCGGCCAGGTCTGAAAACGGGTGTTGGACAATTGCATAATTTGGTCCGAAATGGGGTCAAAGTTTGGAGGACTAGGCGGGACACCCCCACTATAAATTCCAATGAGTTCAGCTCAGGGCTGAATTTTCAACACACAAATAAGGACTTGAAGCTTGTTGCCTAATACATATCTCTGAATAAACTTTTTAGGTGCCCTGCCTATCGGATGGGGTGAGATTCTCAGCGAAAACATAAATGGAGTTTTTCAAGAAATAAGTCTTGAAGTAGAGTTACCCTCAACCATTGAAAACGAGGAAGAAGCGATTGACAACTACGTAGGGGCAGCTGTCGAGGGCACAGATGATAATGGAGCTAATAGCGATGAAAATATCGAAGAGGGAAGTGGCAGTGAGGAAACAAGCACAGCCGGATCCGGAGGTGCTGTCGAACCCTCAAGTGGAATTAATAGTAGCGGGAATGAAGAAGAAAGCGAAGGCAACGAAGAAAGAAGCGGTGAAGAAGAAAACGGAGGTGAAGAAGAAAATGTAATCGGAGGAGAAAGCGGAATTGCAGGGGAAAGTGGAAGTGAAGAGCAAAGCGGCATTGAAGAAGCAAGTGGAATCGAAGGAGAAAGCGGCAGCAACGGACAGCGTGAAAGTGGATCGAGTGGAGATTATGGCAGTGGAGTAGTGATTGGGGAAGGGAACATGTCCGCTGAGGAAAGCGAAACAGGAGGTAGTTCTGAAGGAAACGAAGAAGAGGGCAACAACTCTAGTGAAGGAAGTGGAGAGGTGGCAAGTGGCTCTGGAGTCATTGTTGTTGGCAGTGGGAATGTATGGTTAGCCGGAGGCGTTCCTCGCATACCTACCTCTGACCCTAACACACCAACAGATGAAATAAAGGATCCCATCGAAGCATTGTTACAGTTTATAAACAAGATGAAAGCGCGGTTGCCATCGCACTAAGAACCATATTAGGAGTTTTCGTGGGCAAGATTAAGCTAATGTAAAAGGCGATTAATTAAACTGTAGCGAAGTATATGTTGTATCGAAGACAGAGATAGTGTACGTGCTTTAGTGTTGTCTCTTAGCAATTTTCTCATAAGTTCTTGACAGGTTTAGCTAGACGTCTTCTCTGAAGACTTTCTGATGTTTTCCGTTTGAGCTGGCCAATCAAATAATGGCATCCAGGAGAGAGCAGCGGCGGATCTAGGGGAGGGGCCGGGCTCCCCAGCCCCTCTCCCCATTATTTTTTTGTCCAAAACTGAAACACTTCGTTTCACGAAGAGACGGTCTGAATCCGAAAACTAGAGAGGGTTGAGGGTCAGTTGTAACCCCAACAATTAGAGTTTAAATTGCCTTATTTTAAAACCTACTTTCTGGTGTAGAATGCCCCACGACCTTCAATAACAGGTCACCCAAGCTTACACACGATATCCTTTGGAGCCGCAAATGTCTATATATCTAAAATACGAGAATATTCCTCCCCGGGGTTTTAAGGTGGCCATTGTTCCTTTGCCGCAATGCAAATAAAATACATGTAAGAATGACGAAAGAAAGAGACGTGTAGAATAGCGACGATGCCAGTATCCAAGATGGTCGCACTACAGCTAAAATACGAATATCATATATCTGGGACAGCAGTTTCCTATTTAGTAGCCGAAATGCATAAAATAGCTTTCACAGTAATCTTGAAAGGCCCTTTTTTTTATTTAGGAGCTGTTCCATTTTTGTTTCCTCCCCACCCCCACCCCAACCCGTCTGGATGTGCGCGTGTTTCTGTAACGCAATCTCATTGTTTAATCACGGCGGAAGGTAGACGGAACGTAAACGATTTCTTGACGAGAATCTCCAGTTAAAAGCAGGATTTAAATGGTTGCTGAAAGAAGTTTTGGTCATTAAGGATAACAAAGAAATATTTGGCACCTTGCACACGGCAGCTTATGGGGCGGAAGGCAATTTTTCGGCTGATGATTGACCTGACGGACTTTGATATTCAACTCAGTTTAACGGCTGCGGTGTATTACAGTGATTTCGCACAGCAAATCATCGAAAATGCGGCTGTATCCGACTGAAACTATAAATAATTGATATATTTTGAAATATCCGGTTCTCGATATTTCACGAGGTAAGTGGAATTTATCATTATTTTCTTAGTAAATCGTTATTTTCATGTTGTTATGCTTCTTCTATAATTTTCGCTTTTTAACTGCCCAAAAATTTTATTGCATATTCTTACAAACGAGACATTGCTCTTTGACCGGGATGCTGTTTTAGGATGCCACCTAATGTATCTTTAGCGATATTTTCGTTTAAACTTGGCCATTTTTTTGGCACTTGAAGAGTAGTTCAATAGGGAAGAAATTAAAAAATCAAATCTCGATCAAATTCCCAAAAAAGCTTCTCAACACAACAACAAACATTTGCTTGTCTCGAATAATGAGATTTTGTTCGGATTTGTAACGCTTTCTTTGTAAGGCAAATTCTTAAAAGTGTGGCCTAAAATGGCCGCTGAAAACCCTCTCAGAGCGGTAAAACCAAGATGGTCGCACTACAGCTAAAATACGAATCGAACTGAGCTGAAAGTTATATTTATGTGAATCACTTATATAGACCATTCTTCTGAGAAAGTTTGAGGGATTTCATTTTTTCTCGTCCAGACGACGATAGTCGATATTTACAGAGGACGGCTCTTAATCTTCTGATTGTTAGCCGGGTAATCACAGACCTAATGTCATCGTGAGTAAAAGCTCATCAGTCAATGCTATACGGAATTGAAATAAAAGCACCATAAATATGACTGAAATTATGCCCTCCAGCATAGGAATTATAAACAGGACCTTATCACGTGGTTGTTAGTATAATCAGAGACCAAATGTCATCGTGATAAGATAGCTATAATGCCCATCGCCGATACTGCATCGTAAATATGACTGAAATTATGCCCTCAAATGTATTAAGCTTCTGATTGTTAGGCGAATCAGAGACTAAATGTCATCATAATAAGATAGCTATAAATGCTGCATGAAGTATGCATCCCTGATACATGTGACGCCCTCAAGCAAGGGCCGGCATAGGCAGTGCCTTGTTTACAAAAGTCGTGTTTACAAAACACGTTAACAGTTAGGAGGTGTAATGCATGTATTTCTTTGTAAGGAACAACGAGTATTTGGTGTATAGATTGCGGAACAAACAAGGTTTCAAAACTGCGAAATTAGTTTCATGCGTTTTCTTTCGTCTCGAGCTTATGGCGCCTTTTTATCGATGGCGCTTAACCGTTTCGTTACGGTAATGTTAACATGACTAATGTTAAAAGAATTTACTTTGCCAATTAGGCTAAGGAACGTTGTGAAAAGAAGTTTAATTAATTCTCTTAGTTTGAATTTAATTGAGCGTGCAAAATCTTTCCTTTAATTTCAAACCCGTAGACAACTTTATCATAAACAGCAAACAAACTCGTTTCTTTCCAAAAATTACAACAAGTTGGTTACAGCAGCTTGAATAAGGCAGATTCGAGGGACGGGTAAAAACCACCGAGGTTTCAAAATGTTTGAGATATTTATGCTTTACTCGTCGAACGAACTGTTTGTCCGTTCAGTTTTGTGAGCCAAACCTCCAGGGTCGGTAGACCAAATTCTTATTGCGTCTGTAAAAAGAATACTGTTGACAAGCACATTCCTGAGGCGCGGCCGGTGCCGCCAAGTCCAATACTCTCAACTAAATTCCAGTGGACAAAATCTGGAGTCCAATGGAGTATAGTCATGCAAAAAAACTGGAAGTACAGTCGAGTCCACTTGAGTCACCGGAAGTCTAGTCATAAGATGAAACCGGAAGTGTAAACAATACTTTGAGGAGGGTTGGAAAGTCTTCCGATGGACCATCGGATCCCGCATTGGAAACACATCGATTCCGATGGAATCCCCGGAAGTCTAGTCGTGTCATGAGCCAAAACAAGCACATTGCACCTGTAACATAACTCGTTCTTTAAGCCCTAACTCGAGACTGGCACGCTCAACATGTAACATAACTCGTTCTTAAAGCCGTGAGTCGATACAAGCACGCGACACATGTAACATAAGTCGTTCTTTAAGCCGTAAGTCGAGACTAACATGTAATATCACTCGTTCTTAAAACTATGAGTCGAAAAAAGCCACTACACATGTAACATATTATGTAAAGTCGTTCTTAACTGAAGCGATCACGGAATCGAAACAAGCACGCTACACGTATGACATAACTCGTTCTTAAGTCATGAAACCATACAAGCACTCTACCTGTGTGTAATACAACTCGTTCTTTTTTAAGCCCTGTGTCCCCCGAGCCCTAACTCGAGACTGGCCCGCTCCACATAAGAGCTGAGTCATCATGAAACCACACAAGCACGCTATCTGCATGTAATGTCAAATGGATCAAATGGACTCCACCGAAACGACTTTCAACCCCCTCGTACACATGAGTGGACATTTTTCTAAGTCATTCACGAATAGAAAATATACTTTTCCAGTAGAATCTATTCGTGTCCAATGGATCACCTACTCTAACAAGACTTTTCACCACTACACTTCCGGTTTTCCAATGGAAAGCAAGGAGATACCACTGGAGTCTAGTTGACAGTATTGGACAACCCATACTCCTGCACGCATGTTTTAAAGTTGGTGATTTTCATCACGTTAAGAAATGCGTTCGCTGAATATGTGTTACGTCGAATCAAAGTGCGTACTCGTTATAACTAGAGAGACTGATCTTTTACGTTTCTTATATCTCACCCAGCAAAACAGCAGAGAGCAGAAATTAACACAGTCCTATCAGTCAACATCATGTTGCTATCAGCGGCCCAACGGCCTCGATTTATGCCTAAAAGTTTGCAAAACATTAATTTCGAGAGCTCATCTGTCTCTTTTCGGCTTAGAGACTGTCATTGTGTATTTTAAGAAATTTTAGAATAAGCATTTAAAAGCATAGATTTGTTCGTAGGATTTTATTGAGTGTTCAAATGTATTTTTGACATTTTGAGTATTTATTCCCGGTAAATCTGATTGGCTTACATTAAAAGCATGACACAAGATAACATCGCGTAAGCAAACAAGGGGCGGCAGACGACTCGTGCAGTAATTGTATCCAGTGTTGTTTTTTTCCTTCCCTTCTCCTGACCGCCGACTTTCGCGCTGCCACACTTTCGCGCTCCCCGAAAAAAAAGAACGCCTGATCGCAGGTTAGGAAAATTAAAAAAAAATGCCCTCTGTTTCGACCAATCAGTATTCAGTAACTTTGCCCTCTATGTTATAAAAGTCGTTACAAAGGAGGTTCTAGTTTGGAGCTGTAGACGAAATTCTAGAAGTGTGACCATTCAACTGAAATAGCAGTACTTTTCTGTGATATCAGTTTTTTTTTATCATGCCTTATAGGGTGGTTATAATTTTTGTTCAGCGTGTGAAAGTATCCTTCTTGTGAAAGGTATTGAACAGTGCTTTCCTTTGGCGCGGTCTGTTTATTGATACTTCATAAAATGAGAATTTGTTGTTGTTCAGGGCCCGCGGCGTGGGTTTTGGAGTCGGAGGGGGGGTGGGGGTAGGGGGCTAAAGCGAACGCGTTATAGTTAGCGTGAGACAACTAGGGGGGTCCGGGGGCATGCCTTAGCCTCCCACGCAGGGGAGGAGGTAATACGAGTGCCCTAAAAACGACTGCGTGGGATGCTATAAAATGCCTCAGTTCCGTTTCAGCCTTCCGCATGTTTGTCTAGACAAGTTTGTTTGCTTTGTTTAAGTCTTCTGAAATGGCTGGAAATGCATCAAAAACTGTCAGCACTGAGTAAATTTTTAATTGAATCAACTAAAATATGTTTTCTTTTCTTTTGAAGTAAGGAGTCAATGCTTCAGTCTGTCCCTTACATTTGACCAACACAACAGGCTGATGAGGCAGAAATTTTCGACATGTTTTCTTCTGAAAGCCAGTGGCTTGTGAAGACATAGTGCTGTCGTTCATGCTACCGTAAATCATGTGTGTTTCTTTGTTCGTTATGATAGCGGGATTGAATGATCCAGGGTGACCGTAGCTGTACATGGTTCTCCGTTTCAAACATTTACGCGTGACGGCGATAGGTTCAATAAGTAGCTTTCAAAAATGATTAAAACACCACACGAGTACATACAGGTAACATACGAGTAACATACGGAACATACGGATACATACGAATACATACGAGTAACATACGGATACATACGAATACATACGAGTAATACGATCAACATCCCCCCCCCCCCACCCCCGCTCAAACTGAACCGGGTACGTGTTTGCTGACGTGAAAAATGCTTGCAAGTCTGATAATTAGAGCTTCCTTTATGAGAAAAACATTCGTATTACTCGTATGTACTCGTATGTATCCGCATGTTAGTCGTATGTATCCGTATGTTACTCGTATGTTACTCGTATGTATTCGTATGTATCCGTATGTTCCGTATGTTACTCGTATGTTACTCGTATGTATTCATATGTATCCGTATGTTAGTCGTATGTATCCGTATGTTCCGTATGTTACTCGTATGTTACCCGTATGTACTCGTGTGGTGTTATAGTCATGATCTTCAAAAATAAATGCCTTAGCCTCCCACGCAAGGGAGGAGGTAATAAGAGTTCCCTAACTGAACGACCGCGTGGGAGGCTATGAATGCCTCAGCTCTTTTCAGCCTTCCGCATGTTTGTAGCTTTGTCTAGAGATTTTTTTTTTATTTGTTTGTTTGCTTTGTCGATTGGGGACCTCGACACTTTCAAGAAAAAATCTTCGCGTTACAGGCCTTTTTTTTAATAGCAAAACGGCCTAAAAGTTGTCAATGAGTTATCCCTACGTTCATCTTAAGTAGAGAATAAGTTGTAAGCGTAACATGCAAGTGGTGTATCCCCAGCTCTCGGGTATTAAACACTAGCCGCCTTCTAAACATGACAGTAAAGTGAAAAACAAGAAGACACCTAAGACCTGCAGGTAGGCTAAGGTTACCCCTTTCACCATGGTTACCCTTCCTTCTTGTAAACAGTGAAGACATAGTTTCCGCTACGAAACACCGCGGAACAACAGCTTAGCCCTTAGGTTGTTCGATATGTTATGCGTGAAGACATAGTTTCCGCTACGAAACACCTCGGAACAGCGACAGAGCGCAATGCCGTTACGTTATTAGAAATGCAAGAAAGATAAAATATCACTTACCCTGCGAAACAGCATAGAGCAGAACCACAACCTTAACAGCCTGCATCATGTTGTTATGAACGTTAGTGTGGCGTGATGTCAGATTATATGCCGGACGGTTTTAAATTGCATGAACTATTAATATTGGTAATTGAACTGAGTGGAGTGCAATTTGGTCTGAAATCATACGCGTGATTTCAAAATCAAACGAGCGCGCAGCGCGAGTTTGATTTGAAATCACAAGTATGATTTCAGACCAAAATTGCACGACACGAAGTTCAATTACCACTTAATTACATCCATTTTGAAATCACAGAGTATCATTGTCAATATTAATATCCTATTTGTGTTACTTCATTTCCATTTTGATGGGCTAAAGAAAGGATGCGATTTAGAGCAAAAAATGGTGCAATTTGGGAATAAATTGCATCATTTTGGACCAATCAGATTCCAAGGATCACCAGTGATTTCAAAATGGATGTAATTAATCCTTGAATTCACTTCCTTGTTTGCTTCACTGAAAGACAGCTATTAACAATAGAAGATCCTGTTTTGAAACAGTAGTATCGAAAACGAAGACCTAAGAACGAAAACGACTACCCATTACGAAAACGAAAACCTATTGCGAAAACGAAGACCCTTTACGAAAACAAGTTCAAATTACCTTTGTGGACAAAGATTATGTTCCTGAAACACACTACGAAACCGAAGATCCTTACGCAAATCTTGAATTCTGAATTATTTGACACGTCTGTAATTTATTGCGGAACATTTCAATAGCAGAGCCCCATGGAACCTTCAATGGGACTACAGTTAAAGCTAAAACGAGATTTAATAGAAGAGATACATGCATATGGTGGTATATTATTTTAAAAGCAACAAGATATAAGCTTATTAATAACAAAATGACTCGGTGGTAATTAAACTTCCGGTGAGGAAAAATGTACTTAAATGTAAATATATAAACATCTGGGCAAAAAGTGTGTACTGTTGTTTGAATAAAACATGGCAATTCGACTAATTAATTTCAATAAAACACTTCTTGTGGATAAAAAATTACAAATCAATGCCTTAATCAAAGCGTTACGCTACTCCTCTTAGCGATTTATAAGTTTAGGGACCGGAAAAGCCCTTAGCAACTGTAAAAAAAACCTTGAAAACCACTTCAATATAAATGTCACTTGCACACCAATGTAAAACATCCTAAAACATCTGGGCAAAAAGTGTGCTGTAGAGGTACCAGGCCCACAAATGATACCCAGACCGCAAATGATCCCCAAATTGGACTGCAAATGATCCCCGATCGCCTAACCGTAAGAATGGAAGGGAATGGCCAATGGACTCAAATTTGGATAGACTGTTCACAGTCCCCCTATTTTTCCGTGGGATTCTAGAGACCGGTTTGCTTCGACGGAGCTGCCTCCATCTTGGTTTGTAAAAGCGAGCACGATCTGGGGAGAGTGTCTAAACTACCGAGGGGAGGGGAGCTAACACCCACTCCCGCTCCCCTCGGTAGTTTAGACACTCTCCCCAGATCGCGCTCGCTTTTACAAACCAAGATGGCGGCGGTTCCATCGAAGCGTACCGGTCTCGAGAATCCCACGGAAAAATAGAGGGACTGTGAACAGCCTAAAATTTGGACAGTGGATTTAATCTTTATACACTTCATTTTTTTTTTTTAACAACACCACTGTTATATTATCTGCATGCAAATTTCACAACTTTAAAGATTATAATGCAGCTCAGTGCAACAGAACAATTTACCTATAAATTTCCATACATACATACATCTACAGTATATAATTTACTTATACCATTACAACGTCTAAAATGTACACGGATTGTACGAAACTCATTTTTCAAATAGCGCTAACAATACGAAATATATTTTAACAGTACAGCTAAAAAAAAGTTAACTGGAACAGACCAACTTACTCGAATGGGGAAGCCCCCCCAGGAAGCATCACAATTTCGCAGTGACGTAGTAAGCAGTTCCCAGAACTAACCCAGCCACTCCTATCCCGAACGCATTCACTTTAGAGAATTCGTGAATCATACATGGTGAGTGGGAGACGTACCTTCGACGAATATCAGTGGACGGCGAGATTTGACCACCATCTCAATCGCTTTGACCGATTGTCTTTCCTTTTTCGAAAAAGAAATTGCGAAAGGCTTAACTGACCCGCTCTTTAATTTTTTTGCGCTTGCATTAAGTATTAAAATTTTCGTCTCCTCTTGCTTTTATTTGATCTTGGGTTTCAAAACTGTGTCGAAAAAAAGCAGTTTCAATGGACTTGCGTTTAATATCGTAGCGAACTTGTTAGTAAAAGATCTTTTCCAGTTAACTATTTTTGAGCTGTTCTGTTAGCCCCGTTTGAAAAATAAGGAGTTTCGTACAATTCGTGCTCATTTCAGGCGTTGTAATGGTATAAGTAGACTATATACATGTACCGGTTCCAGTTTATAGGTAAATTGTTCTGTTGCACTCGGAGATGCTACATTATAATTTTTAAAGTTGTGAAATTTGCATGCAGATCGGTTTAAATATAACGACTGGTATTATTAAGAAAAAAAAATGAAGTGTTTAAAGATTAAATCCACTTTCCAAATTTGAGTCCATTCCATTCCATATTTATGGTGAGGCGATCGGGGGAGGGTCATTTGCGGTCCAATTTGACGATCATTTCCCATCCGGAGATCATTTCGGGCCTGTACAGTATATATGTTGAATTTAAACATTCTGGTACTTAGAGGTTATGAAAAATATGGCTGGATTCGAAATCGATTACCTGAATATCATTGCATCCTCCAATGCTCACAAAACAAAGGAACATAGAAATTTGCCACTAGATTGATAGCGAGAATAGATTCTCCAAATAAACTTTGTGCGATTCCTGCTGGGAGTGAGTTGCGAAGCTCGCTAGAGATCTCGATATAGTCGTTAGAGAAGTAAGGGAACCGCGGCATGATACTCTTCGGGTCAGCGTGGAAGTAACGCGTTGACTCCTTGTTTGAAGCTTGTTTGTTTTTCCAATATCCATGCAGAGGAAAGTAGTACCGTTCCTTGTGCGAAAACACCAGATCGAACGGTACTATTTTTTGTCTGTGACAAAAGTCGTTCTTGCACCCCTTACATGTCTTCGCATCAGAAGGCAGCATGCATTAGACGAATGGATGGTCATTGTGATAAATTTCATTGTAAACATGTGTTGCATTATTAGACGATTCTTCTGACTGCATGGCATTTGCTGTAGAATCATTTGCGTCAGAGGGGTGGTAACGGAACTTGTTTTTAGACCCTTTCTTTGCGGCAAGCGCTTAGAACTGCTAAAGCAGTTCGCGAGGTCTTTTTTTACCTTGGCCCTTGCAAATTTGTTCAAGGTGCTTGCGAAACATTTCGTTTTTCTCCGCTACAGCAACGGAGTGCTTGCAAACTTTATCGGCCTTAAAACTTGGGCACAGACACGATACGTGGTTAGCGTGAACAGTGCACTCGACTCTTCCGTACTTAGCGGACTTCGAAGGTACATCATTCTCATTTGTTCACCAGGCATAACATATTCCATCACATTATTTCCATTGCGCACATGCCACACATTAACATTCCAACCCTAGCAGTATGCAGGATGTTTGTCCCATGAACCTAGTTTAATGGCCTTAGCTCCCACGAGCCTTCTGTAGCTCAGTGGTAGAACATCCGAATTCAGTTATCGGAAGGTCTTAGGTTCGACTCCTGATAGGAGCAGTCGGATTTTTTTTTTCCGAGTATGCCTGTGTCAATTACCTGATTAATACATCATTCACACTTACTTCAGACTTATTTTGGGCCTTCCTTTTGTTAAGAGTAGGTAGCCTTTGGATTGCCGATGGACAATTAAGTAGCAGGAGTGCCCCTCCTTTTACTGCAAGGGCTACTTCTTCCCTTTATCCTCGCTCGCATACCAAAATTTTACATAATTCCTCGGATAACTCATGAAAATCCCTGTCTGCACATCACTCTGCACTTGTGTCATTAACCGTGATAGTTTTCTTGGAAAGAGCGTCGTCGACTGACATAGAGTTGAACTTTGCGATGTACTCTTTTCTCACACTCCATTCAAATCAGACTTCCGCGGGAACGGCTAGGTGGGCCGCTATCTTTGATAATTCATATTGGTCACTTAAACCGATGACTGCCAATGTTAATTAGAAAAGATCAGATAATTAGGCGATTAGCTGTAATGCAAACCTAACATCATTGAGTTTAAAGATCAATGAAAAATGAAGATGAAAATGAAAATGAGTTGTTTTCCAAAGAGACGACGTTACAAACCTGTTGACGATTTTCCCTCACTCTCGCGTTCACTATCTTCTGATGTCTCAAAAGAAGGACTTTCCACAGTTGTAACATCATCCTGTCCGAGCAAACAGCATGTTACGTGATATTCGTATACAAGGACTGGACATATTTGAACTTTTTAGATTTTGTTCAAAGACTATGCAACAGCGAAACTAATTTGTGAAACGTTAAGGAAAAGATACAAAAATCAAATTTAATCCATTTATACCGAATTCAGGAATTTCTTCAATGTGTTTCTTTCTGTAATGATTTAAAATTTCACCTTATCGCTTTCCTCGTTGATGACGGTAAGGTCAATGTGGTCATCTGCAGCATGAGCGCAGCAGTAGTTGTGCTATCACCGACACTGTGTATGAAAACCAAACCGATACAGCTTATAATTTGATAAGCTGGGTAGGGTCACGATATAGGATAGTTCTTTTTTCAAAAAAGATATTTTAGGGAAAGGCTGGGCAACAATGAAATCATTATGACAAATGAAAGAAGGGTTTTCGTGACGAACTTTAGTTTTGGCCATAAAGCTATAAACTAGATAAGAGAAAAATATTTACAAAGCATGAAACACGAATATTGAGTATTTTCCTTGATGTGTTTTTTGTGTCCACTTTTGTGATGCCTTTTAAATTCACCTAATCACGTTCTTCGTCGGTGGCGGAAAGGTCAATATTCCTTAGTCCCCTTTCATCTTCTTTGGTTCTCTTTCACTTGCAGCGGCATTTGTGCCATCGCCCTGTGTATGATAACCAAACGGCATATAACCTGATAAGCTGGTTGGGGACGCAATGTAGGGCAATATTTCGGGCATTGTTTGTTTTGGGAAGGGCTGGGCAACAATTAAAATATATCGTGCAAAATTCTTGGTTTTAAGAACTAATGTTTTGGTCATAAAGCTATGAACACGGTGATGGAAAATAACTTTTTATAACAAATTACACCCCTTAAAAAGTACGTTTCTGATATGTGTGATAGAAGAGAAATTCCTGTAATGTGTTTCTTTGTATCTACTAATGTTTTTAAAATCCACCTTATCACGTTCTTCGTCGCTAACAGAAAGGTCAATGTGGCACATCTTGTGATTGTTCTTTAGTTCCCTTTCATCTGCAGCAGCAGTTGTACCATCAGACTGTGAATGAAAACCAAACGGCATGTCAACTGGGTGGGGAACACTGGGCGCTTGCCAGCAAAAGATGTTGTGGGCAACAATTGGCTTTTTTTAGCTAACGTTTGCACGAGGAAGATGTACAGAGAGCCAGGCTGAAGTGTTTCATGTGTAGCCTAAAAATCATCTATGTTCCTCTCGATCAGTGAGATTGTCAATAAGGGCAATTTATTAACTTGTCTAGAATGTTTTGGAATGGTAGTTTAAACTAAAAAATATCGACGGATGGTTCTAAGCAGGTAGAATCCCAGGCCACGCAAAAAACGGTCGAAACGATCAGAAACCTTGCATTTGAGGTCTTTTATCTTTAATCTTTAAATAGCATAATTGCCATTAGCAAAGCTAATCCGGCAATGGAGGTAACTCTGATGTTCGCGTTTTCGATGAACAGATTGCAGAGCAGGAAGTTTACTCCTTTCTGTTCTCAAAATCGTGAAAATGGCCAAAAATCAAGCCATAAATTTTACCCCTTTCTGGCGTCAAATTCGTGAAAAAAGCGAAAAATTAGTTAATAAGTTCACTCCTTTCTGGTCTAAAATCCGTGAGAATAGTTAAAAATCGAGCAGTAAGTCAGTTGAAAAAAATAATTTCTTTTGGTGAAGACTGTACATCATGGTCAGTTACATAGTTTTCGGTCCCCACGTCCAAGTTATCTGCGGGGCTTTCGAGAAACGGTCCACAGATAAGGACAGACTTATTGATGCTAGAATAACAAAATAGAGCCCGTCAAAATCCTAACAAATACAGATGCCTATGGGGAAAAGAATTTTGTAACATCCCTTTTGGTTACGACGAAACTGGAACTGTGCTTTTTGTATCCGTAAAAGCCATTCATTTTGTAGACAATTATTAGTCGCTAACCTGTCTCTGAAATGTCTCTCTCATCTGTTCTTTGCATCACAAAAATCCTGTCAAACCGAATCGAAATGTTTATTTTTTCGTTGATAACTCATCGCTATCCAGCTGGCGAGAGAATCTAGAAAGTGAGTTTAAAAAGAAAGAAAATTGCGTGTCAATCTGACCTGGAAACATGAACGATTAAAATTTCTCTCTAGCAATCCGCTTTACATATAGTTAAGTACAATTCGTTAATTTGATGGATTAAAAGCGCAACAGGTAATATTATGAGCAAAATTTACATAAAGCAATCTTAAAAATGACAACAATTTACAGCTGTAAAATCACTTTAATTTTAAACTAATTTTTAAAAGTGCCATCAAAAAACTAAGTTTAAAAAATCGAACCCTGCCTTTCATAACAACGCCGTTGGAATGTTGCCATCTTCTTTCTTAAAGAAAGGAATGTCATCTCTGAACTATAAAAACTTTGACAATGTCAAAGTCAGTTCAGTAAATAGAAATTGCTATCTTTTCGCATACTAATTTTTAAGACTATTCCTGTTGCGTTACATATCCCAAAAGATGTACAAGTTTAGATCGCAAACCCTGAACATTTAGGTATTTATCTACCACAGAGAATTACACTACAGAGACTCGGCTACTACAGAAAATTAAGCGAAATAGGGAAGATTGCATGCAGACTTAGCCTGTCAAATGGCAGTAATTATTAGAATAATGGTGAGCACTTTAAGAAACTAAATATAAATTACACGCGCGGAGTCAGATCTTAACTTATAGGGGATAATTCTTTGTTCACGTCTTGGAAGCAGGAACGATATTGGGTTTTCGCTGTTATTAGACACGTCGGATATAAGTTTTCGACGATGGGACTTCCTTCTACTGGCAAGGGTAAAAATATTAGCTAGAGTTAGGGCTTGACTACAAGTACAGCAAGGGATAGCATTTTAATAGATGCACTTGTCATTCATACCACGACACACTAACAGTTTCGGATGGCATAACCAGCTCGAGAAAATTTACTTGTCCTTCTTCTGTTTACAATGTACCGTCTCTGTGATCAGCAAATTTGTTGTCACTAAAAACAAAAAGAGGCTAGTCTTGCCCAAAGACATTACACCGTCAACATGCTCGCTACAGGTTCCATTTGGTTTTGCTTGATTTTTATTTCTGTTCCTCAAGTTATCTCGTCCACCTGAGTTAACACAACAGCCTCGGATGGGAAAGTTGTCATCACTGGAGATCACAACGAGGTTATCGTTTCCGCTCGAGAATCGAAAAATGCGCTCGCTGAGATTCAAAGGAAATTGGAGTCCATGGCCAAGAAAGATGAAAAGTTCTCGAAGAAACTGAAAGCCTTGGAGAAACGATTGCTGTCCTCTTACAAGATTCAAGAAAACTTTAATGCGATGAACAACACCATTAAGGCTTTGTCCGAAATGGTGGAAAAGTTGGATGAAGATTTCTCAAGGAAATTGCGAGTCTTGGATAAGAGAATCTTGTCATTGGACATGACCAGTCAAGAAAAGTTGGCTTCAATGAACGAAACTGTGAAAACTTTGTACAACACAGTTGAGTTACAGGGAAAAACCATCAGAAGTATGAACAACTCCAGCGCAGGGCTACATACGCAGTTTCAGGCGATTTCTCATAGGATATCTGCTTTAGAACGACAAGGTACACATTTCGACAACTTAGAAATTCTTTTATTTTTTTTATAGAATGATAATAAAATCAAAGAACGCGGCTCAAGTAAATTAAAAGTAAAGATGACTTAATTTGAATAGAGTCTTAGAGTTTTATCCTAGTCTACTGTACATTTTATTTACAGAAGTTTAGTGTAATTTATTCAAAGCGTTTCTTTATCTTTTACATTTTAGGCGCCTTTCGCTACGCTCTACTATTCCCGCGAAGAGGAACCAATGATTACGTGCTAGCAACTGGCATGCGAAACCTCAACGCTGTGACGGTTTGTCTGTGGATGAAGACCGCTGATAAAAAGAATGACGGAACGCCACTGAGCTATGCGCTGTCGAGACAACGAGACAACGAATTGCTGCTGTATAACTACAAAAGTTTCCTTTTTTTTCTTGGAGGTGGTGCGAGGTACCAAAGTACTAAAAATTCCCTTTACAATCACACTTTCCAGTGCCCTAAAATTGATGCTCAGACGAACATTTCTAGTACGCTCTTTCTCTCCAAAAGTTTACTACAAAAGTTTCCTTTTTTTTCTTGGAGGTGGTGCGAGGTACCAAAGTACTAAAAATTCCCTTTACAATCACACTTTCCAGTGCCCTAAAATTGATGCTCAGACGAACATTTCTAGTACGCTCTTTCTCTCCACCCCCCCCCCCCCCCTTCACCCCCTCCCCCCTCCCCGCCACCCCTCGGGAAAGAAAGCGACCACCAACTCACTATTAATATGAAAATAGCACTAGTCTTTCAGTTAGAAGTCCACCAGAAATAGAAATACGTTCCGCCGTGGAACGTATTTCTATTTCTGGTGGACTTTTAACTGAGAGGATGAAGGCATGCGCCAAGAACTATTATCTGAAATACTAGCCGCGACAAGGGTAAAGATGTGGCATCTCTTTTCCTTTAGCCACAGGAGAACCTCTGTATCTGCAAACGATGGAAAGTGGCACCACATCTGCGCAACATGGGAGAACACCGCTGGATCATGGAAGCTGTATAAAGATGGCAAGGTTGGAGCTGCTGGCAAAGGCTTTCAAACAGGTACGTGTACGTAATATAGAAAGCATAACATAATGAATCACCCAATAATCAGCGAAACTTCTCGTAAGGTCACCACTTTGTCAAATCTGTTACGATGGCACAAAAATGCTGTAAGATTATAGTATGACGCAATCTTCCATATCTATGGGAATTATTTATGTTTTAATTTTATTCGATAACTGGGAGAGAAATAACTAAATTTACTTGAAAGTGAACTAGATAAACAGTTGATTGTCATTTCTTTATCTTTTCTAGGACACGTGATCCGTGGCGGTGGAGCCCTGGTGCTAGGCCAAGAGCAAGATTCACAGGGAGGAAGCTTTGGCGCCAGCCAGTGTTTCATCGGTGAAATGACAGGTGTCAACATCTGGGATCACGTGATAAGAGAGCAAGAGATCGCGCGCATGTCAAACTCGTGCTTTGCAGGGGTGGGGAACGTGTTCCAGTGGCGTGACTTTAAACATCATCTGAAAGGCTCAGTGAGGATAATTAATCCATCATGTTAGCCAAAACGAAGTTGTCAGCTCCAAAACTACGTTAAGTAAACTTCCGGTGATATGAAATGTATGTAAATGTAGAGCTGCAACCAATAAACAAAGGCTTGGTCTACTTCACGACTCCTATGTTCCTAAACGCATAGCAGCGGGGGAAAAGGGGGGGCAGCGAGGCCTGGATCCGAGTTTACATGATCGCCCCAGTTAAGAAATTTGGCCGAGCGAGACTAAATACTGATTTTTTGATGAACAAACATGGCGGCGATTTTATGTGAGAGCGCGTATGTGCGGATTAGCAGACAATTTGGCCATTCGACGTCCGAATTTCACAGGAAGTTTCGGTCGCTTTTTTACCTGAAGTTTAGTCATTAAGAGGGATCACAGATGAAAATTCTGCAGCGAAAAACGAAAATACTGCAACCAAAGACCAGCTGACTCAGAGGTTCATGGCTATCATGTCTTTCCGAAAAGCGACAAGATCAGAAGTAGCTGCCGGACCCCCTAACGCATAGCCTTTATCCCGCTTCAACTTGATTTCTAATGCTTACTCACTTAAGGTAATTCCCGCAAAATAGAAGTTGACGTGAAAATTTTCTTTAACTCTCTATGATTGCTTACTACTATGCTATATCCCAAAATGCAATAAAACAGATAGGTTACTGTGACCAGAAAAGATCTACGATCCAGCCAAGTTACCTTATACTTCCTTGCAATATTCACTTTCAAATATGAGTCTATTTGATCAGTTCTTGCCATGTCTGGTGGTAACATAAATTACATAATTAAAGTAGCACTTAGAAAAACCTTACACACAGAATGTATGAAGCATAAGCAGCAATTGAAGATAAATTTCTTGGCATAAGAAGTTAGAAGCACAAAATGAAGCATTGTTGACCCAAAACGTTTCTTGCGTGCGTGTTCACTATATTTTATGCCCGCGAGTGGTAGGCAGGGCTAGGCAAGCTTGTATTTCTGGCGATGACTCATTTTTCTGTCGTTAATTTTTTTCTAAAAACCTTTGTACATTAAGAATATAATAGCTAACGCGATAAAAAAAAAACATTGGTCACTGTGTTTCGTTCAGGAGAAAATAGCTATTCAAGTGTTAATTTGCTACGCTTAGCATCAAGAAAATACTTCATGTTTTCCACTTGCGCTCGTGCTAATGACGCAAGAAATTATGCGCAGCACGAATGCGCAAAGAAATTCAATGGAAACACCTAAAC
Source organism: Pavona decussata (assembly GCF_977016875.1). NCBI lineage: Eukaryota > Metazoa > Cnidaria > Anthozoa > Scleractinia > Agariciidae > Pavona > Pavona decussata. The sequence continues at coordinate 2,338,757 of NW_028145451.1, forward strand.
TAACTTACTGTTTGTATAAATATTGCTTATAAAAAAAAAGGTTATAAAAAACCTCACGAACGTGGTAATTTTTGTTTAGGCAATACGTAACACTAGTCCTGTAATTGTAAAGATTCTAGAGGTTGCTTGTTACTCAAATCTCAAACAATTACAGTCAAACCTGTACATAACGGTCACCCTTGGGAAATGGCCAGGTGACCGTAATATACAGGGTGACCGCTGTACACAGGTTTCCTTTAAACTCCCCCAGAAGTCAGTAAATAGCATTTTTATGTGCAAATTATCACTCATGTTATGTTTTATTGACAATAACGAGTAGCAGCAACGCAATAACCAGGACCCCGTTGTTTGAAAGCCGATTAATGCTAATCCAGGATTAAAAGTTAAACGAGGGTTTCATCTCGCTCGTTAAAAATGGTTTTAAAGACTATTTTCAAGCAATAGGTAAAGGAAAGTCTAAATCAATACTGAGGGACAAAAATCTTTTGGAAGAATCTTTATTGATTAGTAATTAAACTCGATTCAAAGTTCACGTTAATCCAGGATTAGATTTATCGGGCTTTGAACAACTGGGCCCAGGATAATAAAAAAAGGCCCATAAATGTCCATGGTGTACTTTTGGGAGGCGCAGTAAAAATCTGTTGGAAGCTAATGAACAAGCTTTTTAAGTGGAAAATCACTCAATCTACATTTATTGACAACAATTTTAAACAGAAACGCATTAAACACGACAAAAATGCCCATATAATGTCCGTGGTGTACTTTCAGGGAGGTGCACTGTATACATTCATCTAATTTTCCTTGTATTGTAGGAAAAGCTTTTAACGTAACAAAATGCATTTCAAGAAGAAAAAAAAACGGCCGTTATAGTTTTATGATATTTCGGAGCTCGAAGCTTGATTTTATGTAGTATGCTATTGACTTTATACTCAATGTGACAGAAAGTCCTTCATGTCCATAGTACTGAGCAAAGTCTTTCAGCTGCTTCGAAAGCCCGACTGCCTGTGCTACTGTCTTATTTATCAAGGTCAAAGTTATGTGACATCGCCGTCTTTCTTTCGCTTCTCGGGGAGACAGGGGGGGGGGTGGAGGGGTGGGGGCAGCTGCAATTTCATCATCTTCGCGTCATCAAAGAGATCGTTCCGGACCTCCTCCCTCCAGTTGGGTTTTGAGTCATCGATATATCCCTGGTTCTATTCGTTAATCGTAACCCAATTTCGTGACCGTTATATACAGGTGACCGCTATATGCAGGTCAACTTTGCAGTAAATATAAGGGACGATTTTTGGGAAGTTGTTCAGTGACCGTTATATACAGGGTGACCGCTATATACTGGGCCGTTATATACAGGTTTGACTTTACAGGGTAGCGCGGAATAAGATGATAAGTGATTCGAACTCCACTCGGTAGATTCAAACTGATTTAATGACAGATCAAGTCCATAGGTCTAGTTCACAATAGGTAGCGACTGACGAGGTAGAGGAAACCAGTAGATCACAAGTAGTAGTAGTAGCAGATGCAAATAGGAGTAGTAGTCGCACAAGTAGGTTCGAACTGAAAAGCGATAGTTAAGAATACGTCCTACTTAGATAAGGCATAAAAAACAAATCTAACAGAATAAAACAATCATTTCAAAACTAACAAGACCATAGCGTGAAACAAATAGACGTGACAATTGATACTTGAAACTAATAAAACTGAGACGATAACAACTCTTGTCGTAACAAACGAAGATATCAACGGCTATCTTGCAAAATAGCTAAATATGGCGTGAAAGGATAACAATTTGGTAATCATATGACAATCAGACTAATAAAGTATTTGACAATAAGCTTCAGCGATAATAGACCTCGTAAAAGCGATTTCAACAAAACTAGATAAACTAAATGAAACCTTTTCTTGATAAAGAAAAGACTAAAAAATTTGCGAGTTAGCAAATAACTTCAACAATTAAAACTTACGTACTTTGGTTGACGACTCGTACCAAAGCAGAGAGACAGCGAAACACTTGAAATAGCGGTAACTTGCATCCTCTGATCGTAGCACGGTAGCGGTGTAACTTCACTAACAATCTCTGACTAAACGAGTTGCCCGTCGTCCTTTATTGCTAACGCTACGTGAAAAAACTAGGGCGTTGTGAGAAACGTGGCGCCCACAATTAAGACAACTTCCTAGCGGCATAATTCTAGAACTATTACATACATGTCAAAATCACGATTTTATGAAAGCCTTGACTTTGAAATCACGTACTTGGTTTGAATAATAACTGATAACAAGTAGTAGGAAGTTTTAAGTAAAATTGATAAACGATAGGCGTTTCAAAACTAACAAGTCCTATATGCTGCCAAGACCAAAAATTGATGTTAGAAGCTTCATGTGCATTAATAATGAAATACAAAGGTAATTAACATTATGCTAAGGGACGTCAAAGTACTAGCAAAGCCACTGGTGCAAGGCGAAGTGCTCGTTACCAAGGAAGTCAAGTTTCTTGGAGAAACACCTGCAGAAACTGGAGTGCTTGTGTTGAGGGGCGTCCAGACACTTAAGGACACACTTGTGGCAACTGAAGAATCCTTGCTGATAGACGTCCAGATGCCTAGAGAAATACTGGTGGAAACTAAAGCACTCTTCCTGAGGGAGGTCGTTGTGTCTGAAGGAATACTGGTGGAAAATGAAGCACTCTTGCTGATGGAGGTCGTGATGTCTGGAAGATTACTAGTGGAAATTGAAGCACCCTTGCTGAAGGAGGTCGTGATGTCTGGAGGAATACTGGTGGACAATGAAGCGCTCTTGCTAAAAGAGGTCGTGATGTCTGAAGGAATACTGGTGGACACTGAAGCATTCTTGCTGAAAGAGGTCGTGATGTCTGGAGGAATACTGGTGGACACTGAAGCATTCTTGCTGAAAGAGGTCGTGATGTCTGGAGGAATACTAGTGGACACTGAAGCACTCTTGCTGAAAGAGGTCGTGATGTCTGGGGGAATACTGGTGGACACTGAAGCACTCTTGCTGAAAGAAGTCGTAATGTCTGGAGGAATACTAGTGGACACTGAAGCACTCTTGCTGAAAGAGGTCGTAATGTCTGGAGGAATACTGGTGGACACTGAAGCATTCTTGCTGAAGGAGGTCGTCATGTCTGGAGGAATACTAGTGGACACTGAAGCACTCTTGCTGAAAGAGGTCATGATGTCTGGATGAATACTAGTGGACACTGAAGCACTCTTGCTGAAGGAGGTCGTGATGTCTGGAGGAATACTAGTGGACACTGAAGCACTCTTGCTGAAAGAGGTCGTAATGTCTGGAGGAATACTAGTGGACACTGAAGCACTCTTGCTGAAAGAGGTCGTGATGTCTGGAGGAATACTAGTGGACACTGAAGCACTCTTGCTGAAAGAGGTTGTGATGTCTGGAGGAATACTGGTGGACACTGAAGCACTCTTGCTGAAGGAGGTTGTGATGTCTGGAGGAATACTGGTGGACACTAAAGCACTCTTGCTGAAAGAGGTTGTGATGTCAGGAGGAATACTAGTGGACACTGAAGCACTATTGCTCAAAGAAGTCGTGATGTCTGGATGAATACTAGTGGACACTGAAGCACTCTTGCTAAAGGAGGTCGTGATGTCTGGAGGAATACTGGTGGACACTAAAGCACTCTTGCTGAAAGAGGTCGTGATTTCTGGAGGAATACTGGTGGACACTGAAGCACTCTTGCTGAAGGAGGTCGTGATGTCTGGAGGAATACTGGTGGACACTGAAGCACTCTTGCTGAAAGAGGTCGTGATGTCTGGAGGAATACTGGTGGACACTGAAGCACTCTTGCTGAAGGAGGTCGTCATGTCTGGAGGAATACTGGTGGACACTGAAGCACTCTTGTTGAAGGAGGTCGTGATGTCTGGAGGAATACTGGTGGACACTGAAGCACTCTTGCTGAAGGAGGTCGTGATGTCTGGAGGAATACTGGTGGACACTGACGCGCTCTTGCTGAAAGAGGTCGTGATGTCTGGAGGAATACTGGTGAACACTGAAGCACTCTTGCTGAAGGAGGTCGTGATGTCTGGAGGAATACTGGTGGACACTGAAGCACTCTTGCTGAAGGAGGTTGTGATGTCTAGAGGAATACTGGTGGAACCTGAAGCACTCTTGTTAAGGGGCGCGGAGATGCTTGGGACAGGTACACTTGTAGATTCTGAAGCGCTCAAGATGTTGGACGGAGCTGAGATACCCACAGAGGTACTACTCTGGCTAACTGAGGGTAAAGCTGGAAAGATAAGAATTTGGTTAGATGAATAAATTTTATTATATGTAAATCACATTAATATACATTATAGCGCATGGGATTAAATATTTGATCCAAAAAATCTGTAGCGAAGACGAAAACAAGTTTGTTACGTGAAAAATATTCCACGATGCTTGGAGTACCATGGCTGCCCGCCATTTTGAATTTCGCGAGGAGCCTGGGGACGAGGTTGCACCAGGCTTCAAGAAATGGACAGGGAAGACTCAAAAGTTTCTCTGATTATACAAATTAGCACAAGGCCGGCCAGCATTGGTTTTTGCTATCACCTTTCTCTTCATCTTTGGGTTTTTGAAACCGAGTTTTGCAGCAGCTTGCACTTACAGCAATTAACACTCAATTGATTGGCCGGCCTTGTCCATTTCTTACTCCTCTAGCCATTCACGGTTGTAAAACCAATCTCTTTTGCTTTCTAGGAGATAAACTATTCCTAAAATACTGAATACATTTTTGAATTTCTTTTGCCTTGGATGAGATGAAAAGAGGGAAACGATCGTTTCTTCTTTTTTTCCTTCTTTCACTCTTTATAGGGATCTTTGGGCCACAGTTTAAAAACCCAATCCAAGAAGATCAGTGACAACTAAATTGTCAGAAGTCATACATTTTTGCTAAAAAAGCAGTTGTTAAACGAAATCTACTTGGGAAGGGTTGACTCAAATTAATACAGGTAGAGGCTCCATGGTCTTCTACTTTAACTTAGGCCCCATCCCCACTAATGCGTTTTCAAAAGTATCCGTTTTCATCGCGGCGAAAACGAAGCAAAATATTTTCATCCATCTAGCGTTTTTGCATCATTTTCTGCTATATACACTAAAACGCTCGAGAATGATAAAAATGACTGGGACCTGGGATTGCGCATGTGTTAACCATCCTCTATCTTAGATAGATGCTCGGATTTGGACTGGAACCGATGGTATGTGACGTGTTTTATGTCACCCGTTTTCAATAGTCTTTGTTTTCACCTGTCCAGACTAGAAAAGGAGCGTTTTCAAAACGATGCGTTTCAAATGTCTCCACTTTGGAAACTATTTTCAAACTTCTCTGTTTTCATCAGCGTTTTCGGGCGTTCTAGTGTGGATGATAGGCGAAAACGTATCAAAAAGTACGCGTTTTCAAACGAAAACGCATTAGTGGGATGGGGCCTTAATGACAAGCCGCGTGTGAAGGGCTGCTTTGGGTGCGATTGGTATCACGTGACTCACGTGAAAAAACTTTGGAGCGCATTAACTCACCACTCAAACCAAATATTTTTCTTTTTTTTTTCTCCTTTTCTTTTTACAAACAAAGCTTCATTTACAAACGATTGATTTTTCTGGGTGATAGCTTTAATGGAAGGCTGGATATGTAGATACAGTTCACTAAACTCTGGCCAGTCTCAGATTCAAGGTTCTTATAAAGACTCTTAGACGAAAGAGTGTTATCTAGGTAAAATGTATTAAAAAAGTAAAAGTTTTTGGAATAAAAACGATGTTACCTGTGGATGTCAGTAGTGACGTTGTTGGATGCGTAGAACATGGCTTAAATGATAGATCGTCGATAACAATATCACTCCGGAACGAATCTCCACGAATCCCTACAAAGTAGACCTAATAATTTCAAAGTAAAATAGAAGTGAAAAAAGATTACAAAAGAATGGGGAAATGCTTTTTGCGTTGTTTTTAAATTCTCTTAAACAAAGTCAAATTACACTCGCAGTGAAGTGGTCTTGTGTCTTTTCAATTTTTTCTATTCAGGCATAACATAGGACAAACTTTTTTCAACACGGTCGAGCGCTTAAAAAAACGATCACATCCTTGGAGTAGAAACACTCACTGGTAAGAAAGCGACCAAAATTAATTGCTGTAACTGTATCTCGGCGTACAGTATAAGAATAGATGATTGTTGTGTGCATCTAATTAAGATAAAATGTAAGTTTCAGTCATTGACAAAACAACCGACGATTACAACAAATGTTAGGCTTCAAAAACGGATCGTAAACAAACGGAGTAGGCAAGAAAACGTAGATGCCAAATTGAAGGGGCAACATTTTTAACTAATAAATAGGGAAAATTTGTCCCAAATAGAATGTAGCTTTTCGAAATCTCTGAATGTATCTTATAATTTAATTCTTATTTGGTCTTATCCCTGGGTAATTTTCGTTCTAACTGGCAATTTGGACTAAATTAAATTTAAAAAAATATTTTGACCTAACGTTTTTATTAGGTGAATCTCCTCACTTCATTCAACCGCTTTAGTACCATCACAGTTCGACAACGATTAAATTTCACGATACCTTATACATTGAATCTCTTTGTATTTCAATACTGGCTTGGATCCATTTGTCTCCCTGATCGCCACTCTTTTGCCAGACAGTAGTTTCTGTACCCGCCGTGTCCTTTAACAGTACCTTAAATTCTCCCATCCCTGATCCGTACATGTGATACCAGAACGTGAGGGTTTGACACAAGCCTCCTGGGAAGTCTTCACTGAAGAAACAGGATATTTGCTTTGGCTGTGCAGGCGAAGAAGCCTCGAAATATAGGTAATAACCTGAAAGAGGAAACAACAACAATAACAATAACATTGACAATAAGAAACAAGGTCATAACCCTATCTAGACAGGGACTTTTTAGACAGGGCTTTTTTAGGCAGGGTTTTTTTTTTTCGTCTTCTGGGGCCGGGGAAAGCCCTAAAAGGAAACATTCGTTATTACTTATGCTCGTCGACCAATTAAAAGGAGCGCAGCATAGCTGTTGTATAACATTTTTCTTTTATGGTAACTCCCGCATCAAGGATCTCCATATATAAAATAATGACAAGAATTGTAATATGGCTCAATAAAGTTATGGTCTGTCGTGTAAGAGGAAGTCTCATATGGATATGGATTCCTTGGGAGGGGGAGGGAAACGACCTGCACCATTTGCAATGTCTCGATCGAAAGAACAAAAGAACGAACAACAGAACAACGATCCGAACCCTAAAGGCCAATACAGCTGCTGTTTGTTATGGTGAAGTGAAAAAAGAGCTTTTGCATGGTGCAGGTCTACTGTGCTTGGAAAAGTGGTAGATCAGTGCAAGATGTTTTTTGCTCACCATAGCCGGTAGTGTGGTCTCCCATTGGTCCTGTGCCTGAACTTTGGGTGTAGCCACTGCGGCGTCTCCACAGGTTGGAAGTTTTATTACACAAGGTAAAATTGCACAATGCAGCTGTCTCAAACTCACAATCATAAGGTCCTGAAATTGAAACGTGTTGTTACGTGTGTACATCTGTACGTGGTGTTGTCATAAGATGCATAGCGCACCAGCTTTTAATTGTTCTCGCTTTATAAGATTACCAAACTTGCTGTCTTGAATCAGGGTTCTCTAAGACCGTTCACAATTTGTTCTTAACTTCTCAACCAGTTGGTGAAAAGTTGCTCGAAAAGTTGCTATTCTAAAAAAGAAGTATCTGGTTACCGCCTTTTGGTTTTGAGTTACATTGCCAACAAAGTAAAAAGTTGCTCCAAATACGAAGTTTTTTTGTGTCAGCTAATAGTTTGTACATCGGCAGCTAAAAGCTTTCTTTATGTACCTCAGCTGAAAATTACAAACAACCAGTAATTTCTCACTGAGCTAAAAGTTCAAATTTTGGCCCATTGTCAGCTAGCAGTTATCTCCATACAGACCCTCAGGCCTGTATCAACTGTGTAGTTGATAATAGCCATGAGAAAAGTGATTTACCCATCATCATCATTACCTTCTTCTTCTTTGTTTAGATACAACGTCATGTAGTTTAAAATAAAGATTTACGGCTCCGATAAGCCGTGTAAAAATAGCAAAAGAAAAGAAGAAAAGACATGAAACACATGAACAAAACCACAGTAATTATATTTGAATTACTAGTCAAGCGTACTTTGAATGATTCCTTGAAAAATATAGAATTTGCTTTGGGGTTAAATAGAATGTAATTACCATCGCACTTCTGATCATTGCAGTTTTCTCTCTGAGTCTCAACGCCATAGATATCCGCACCAGGGCAGTTGTTAGTATCATTGGAGGCGCAGAATCGCTGGCGAAAGCGCGTGCATCGACTGTCGCATGGACCAAAGGCACTCCATGAACTCCAACCACTATTAGAACCTGAGAAAGAGAGTACATCTTAGAGTATTAAACAATCAAGTCCATGCGCTCACGTTTGTTGGATAAAGGATGATGGATAGCCAACGAGGCGCATGGCCCCTCGTTGGTTATAATCATCCCATATCCACCAAACACGAGTGGAGTAATCAAGTTCTGCTAAAAACAACCAAGAAATGTTACTAGTTGCAGCTGACTTCATTTTGCAAGGATGACCAGAAGACTATTTCAATTAATGCCCACTCTTTCAATTCTTGGGCATGGTACATTGACTACATTGGTCCATATACCACCGGGCCGTTTAACCAATCAAAACTTTGGAATTGCAATATACAATGATCCAGTTATTGAAATACTCCTTCTGTCCAGTTTCGCGACTTTGGTTTCCTTGGTTAACATAAGGGTTTTAGTTAAGTTGGGTCAGTGCAGAGGTTAGGTTTCCTGTAACGAGTTAGGATCATTGTGAAACTTTTTATGGTCCATTTCAGATAGATTAGCAGTATTTAGCGAGCCCTTGAAAAAGATGACAGGTGACAACAAACGCTGATAACACCAAGAATCAGTATAAGAAGTAAAAAACGAATTAATTAGAACTAGTACAATTTTTTACCTGCCACAGAGCACACAATAACCATAAACAAACCAAACATGAATTACTTTGAACACTTCAGTAATAATAAAATATTGAAAACCAAAAGCTACAAAAGCTACCAAATATCACCTGAGCAGTCGTACAGAGCATTCAGCTGGGCAATGTCTATTTGACTGAGGCCGTTACGCTGCCCAATTGGTTTGCTGGGGTCACCAATGACTTGAATAGTAGGTTGGCTATTTCTGGAAAAGGAGGTTCTTCCATAATGCATTATGCTGGCCAAGTCATAACTGTTATTTAAAGTGTCGGCCACTTGAAGTGGATATTTTCTAAAATTCCTCTGTTTACCTGATAAACAACATTTTCTAGTGATTAATTGGGATATTGCATGATAAACGTGGTTTTCATATTAAAACATCATCGCATTATAGGTGAACTACGATGTTTTTACATGGAGTGAGTTGACGATATCTGTGAAATCTAGGAAACACTGATCTACAATGTTGAAACGAAGGTGGCCATTACAAATTCTACTACCAAATGCTTTATATAGTTCAAAATCAATATCAAAGAAAAAGTATGTTATCAAAATATGTATTCTACAAATTAATAGGAGCGACTAATGGAAAAGACCAACATGCCACTATGGATCGTTTAGGGAGGATAGCATGGCCGGGAAGGAACTTCTTCGAAATCTTTCTAGCCAGGTGTGGACCAGAGGGGTGAGTGTACAAATGTGCCATAGATAGTTAGTGCAGCGATTACTCAGTGTCACCTAGGCCACTCCACGTCATCTGAAATATCGATTAAACAAGGACGGTTAATTACCAGGTTTAATGTTCTCCCATAAAATCTTCACGTACTTGTCACGATCATAGCGTGACTGCTCGTGCCAGAATCCTGAGGCATGCAGCATTTCGTGTATGATAATTCCTACACGATTACAGCCTACTCCCAAGGAGATGTCCTGTGGTCCTTCTTCCTGGAAGTAAGACATTCCTACAGACGACCAGCAGCTGCAGCGATAAGAAAGAAACAGGAAGTAAAAAGGAACCTCGCCTTAGCAACTCTCTATCGTGATCGGACGTTTTTATACTAGAGGACGCATTATCCGTCTGGACGAACTTGAGCAATCATTCGTTGTTCGTCTGGTTATGTGTGTCTAGTATAAAGACGGGCACAAGACGCATTATCCGTCTGGACGAGCTATCCTCCGTTGTGAGTCGTTCAAGACGTACAATGGAATATAGTTTGTCTAGATGCATAATGCGTCTTGTACCCGTCTTTTTACTACAGACGCATAACCAGACAAACAACAAATATTTTCCCAAGTTTCGTCTAGACGGATAATGGTTCCTATAGTATAAAAACCGGCCATTGCCATGACAGCCACAAGACTTAGCACCAGGTCGGCACATTCCTGTAGTGATTTCCGTAAGCTTTCGTGTGGTTTCGTTGAAGCTCAACAGATGTTCGTTATTTCGGAGAAACATCGGGTTATGTAGTAGACAGTTTGGTACAAGGGATTTTTTCATCTCGTGATTGCTATATATAGCAACCACAGGATCTGTGGCACGTCAGCACATTCCTTTCGATTTTTTCGTGAGTTATCGTTTGTCTAAGTTAGATGTGTCCTAAATAAAGGGTTGAAAAGCTTGTCATTACCACGGAGAGGGCTAGTAATTAAAAAATAAATTGAAAGGATTTTGTTTGTTTCCCTTCTCTTTGACGTATATGTAAGTAAGGAATGCCATTTTTCGTAGGCACAGGAAAGGGTATAAGTGTAGAAGTGCATCCTTCTCTTATAAAGCGTCGGCACTGAGTACTTCCCTACCCCCTCCCACCATAAGAGGAAACGACAAGTTATTCTTACCCATTTAGTTTCTGAAAGGATATCCATCGGGTTTCATTTTCACGAGGTTTCCATCTTAAGCAGGTATGAGCATGAATCTCTTGAATTGCTGCTTTGATGTTTGGTTCGTACCCGTCTTGCACTATAAAGAAGTAAATTATGTTTCTTACTCGCAGTGCTGTAATATTTAATATTGTTTATGAAATCTAAGCTTGAAAAATAATAAGAGGTTAACGTATCTGTTTGCTATACTGATAAGGTAATTCAAAACTTCACCCCCAAAAATGTTGACACTACCACTGACTTACTAAGATTATAGGAGATCTCGTACGGAATGGTCTTCCCCGTCCAAATATAGCGCCTGTCTCTTCTCGCTGCTCTTTTCTCTCGGGCACGCGGCTCGTCTTTGTCAGATGCGATTTTAATATCACCCTCGAACAAACTGTCGTCAACATGTGCAGCTTTTGAGTAAGAAACAAAACAGCAACATTTAATTCGTTGTAAATATGCACAAACATTTGTCCGCGGCATAACGTCTGGAAAAGCGATCAGTTTTCAAGGAGAACTATGACCCACAAGGAGTGAATAGTGCAATCAGGCAATTCCAACAGTTCCCATTTCACTCGATCATCGTTTTCTGTTAATATCTCCAAACTACAGACTCTTTATGTTACGGATAGTTCACTAACTGACTTCTGTGAAAGGATTAAAAATCATATAATGTGTGCTTCAGTGATGTGGCGGTGTCATTGTCAAAGAGAAGGTTGATTGTGAGCTTCTAAACCTATTTTATACTTTTTTCCTGTTCTGCACGGTGTCACACGAGTTTTGCTAAACATTTGGTAGGATCTTTTGGCGACCACTATGACTGACGCTGATTAATTGAAAACCTAGTTAAGGCTCATAAATTGTTCATGTAAATAATAAAAAAAATAAACAGATCTTGTTCAGCATAAGTGGGGTCAGTCAAAAAGTGGAACCTATTATTGTCATTAGAGTACACACTGGTTATGCAATGCTTTCGCGTGGTATACCATAATATATCCCACGAGTGACTTGATTTATCTTAGCCACACGAGCATTTAGGCGAGAAGAAAAATCATGCAAGTCACGAGTGGGATATTTCATGGTATACCACGAGAAAGCATTGCATAACTAATTTATCCCATGCCACTCATTGAATTAACACAAAATGTCACTCTTTAACACTTTAATATTCAACAGATTGGCAACGTTCCTTGAAAGTACATAATTTTGAAAAATTTGACCTGTCGCAGGCTCTTCAATCGATTTTTCGATGGGAAAAATTTGTAGTCCTCGAGGAACGCCAGGATTTTTTCGCGGATTACTACCCGTTGCATACCGCATAATATGCAACGGGTTTCTAGGTTTCTGATTGGCTGTATTCTCTATGGCGTCGGATAAATGCTAATCCGATGGGCGGCGCCGAGGAAGAGGAGGAAGGGAATATCGATGTTTTTCCACCAGTCAGGGGATAGAGGAGTGGCTAGAAAAGATGGTGTTTTGGTGTTATATGACCGCGTGGCTCACCTGCAGAATATCGCTTAACTATTAAGGAAACTCATCACAGCTTATTCAGCAGTTTCAGTGATATTGACAGTGAATCATACCTTGGTTGATCTTGACAATCATGTCTGTTGCTGACAGCTCATCAAAGTCGTCTAAGATTAAAAAAGTAAACGAATTATCATTAAAATGAGTAGAACATGAGAAAGACATTAGACTGTGAAAAGTAAAGTCCATGGTGGGGTTTTCACTTGGTTGGTTGGTCGGTTAGTTCGTGTTGTTAAGCTACTTTCAGGCATACGCAGTGAATGAGTAATCGTATTGTAGCTGCTACGGAAATCTCACTCTGGCGCTGGTCGAAATTAGCGAATTATGGTTTTCGGAAGGGAAACACACCTCTTGGAAACGGTGAATCTATAGAGGAACTTCTAGGGGATGCTCGATAGTTTTAATAGCGGAAATCAAGCATTAACGGCGAAAAAAATCTTTGGTTGGGCTTGTGGTTTGATGTTACTAAAACCAGGAACGGGAAGCGGGGAACGGGATTCTGGGAACGAGTGTACAGCGAAAATCCCTATAAGAATTCAAAATGGGCTATTTAATGCAACTTAAAGAGCGCCTTTAAGGTTTATCTTAGATTTTTGGCAGATATTTAGGGCTAAGTTTTATAACAAGAATTAAGAATGATTGTCAGTAAAAATCAAAGAAATCGTGGCCAAGGTGAAAAAAATTTATTTCGCTCATACTTTGTCAGTTTGAAGGCCTAGGTCTCTCTCCTCCGCAGAGGCTCCGCTGAGAAAAGGGAGTGCAGGCGTAAAATTCCGTGGAAGGCGACGGCGGGAGCCTCTGCCAGAAACCACGCCCAATATGGCTGCGATCCGGGGGAGTCATTTTGTAACTAGGGTGGTGTGCGTACTTATGTCATGAAAATGGCGGGTGTTTGTGAAATTGTCATGTTGCGCGATGTGGGAGATTTACTTACGAAAACTTACCTACATGCTTAGAAATCGGGGAAAGTTTGTTTATCTCATGATGACTGTTTAGAAAACGCTTTTATTTTGCTGTGATGCCTTGAATCATCACTACAAGAATGAAATTCAAGTTACACGAGCGGCGATCGTGTGAAGATAAAAGAGTGCATGCAAAGAAATGATTTATTGAGGAAACGTCTGCCAGCTGAGACCAAACAAAAACTGTCGATTCGGTCTTTAAAGAGACTAGAGCAAGTAAGCTTAATGTTTTAATTAAAGCGTATTTTTTTTCTATACTCCGAAACGACCAAACTTGATATTTTTATCTTGTAAACAAGTTTAATCAGAAGAAGTTATACTGATGATCTTTCGGTGATTTAATTAGCATTTAGTTCTCACGGGAAGCTTGTTATGTACTGTGATGAAACAACTGTCTTTAAAATAAGGTTATAAAAAGCCAAAAGGCCTTTCGAACCCAGAAAAAGCAATTAATTGTTCGTGACTATTGTTGACTTTCACGAAGCGAAATGTACTAAGTCCACTCTCCACGGGTTTCAAGGGGGGCTTCGAATACAAACGATTTTGCTTTTTTCTAGAAATTGTGAAATCTCACCTTAAAATTAACGACCGCAAACTGTAGAGACAAAGTAAATGCTGACTTCCGCCAAGAATGAAGCTGTCAAATTTAGAGATGACCGAGAAATATATCAATGTACAAGAAAACGACAAGGATGTACAAGGAAACGACATGCTTCTGGCCTCTCAGCTTTTGCGCCTGCACTCACTTCGTTCAGCGGATACAAATAACGCCCCATCGAACCTCTGCGGAGGAGAGAGGGCCTAGGTAAACCCACGAAAAACGGTCACCCTACGGGAAGCTCAGATTTCAACTCGCGAGATCTCGAAACATTACACTTTTCTGCTTCTCGCTACACAGACGTTTACATAGTTGCGAATCCAGTTCCTAGGCATCATTGACTACATTGATTCTTCGTCAGTCAAAACATAGCAATTACTTTCATCTCTGCTCGTTTGTGAGCGAAATGAGCTCGGATTAAGTAGACACGCTTTTCTTAATTACGCAACAGTTTAAAATAATCCAAACTTAGTGAGGAAACAAGCTGACCGGTAGTACTCAAATACGCTGACATTTTAACAAAAGACACTTCAGTCATTAAAGTTTTAATTTGCGGTGTTAAATCTTTAGGATCTAGCAGCACCTTTGCACGAACGCCGATCAAACTTCAATTCGGAGGGTGTAATCTGCTGGTTGCAGGTTACATGTTGCGGGTTGCAGGTTAAAAAAAAAAAAAGAAAGAAAGAAATAAATTAAACAAAAAAAAAAAATCACCTGGACAGAGACTGGCGCCATATTGTCTGAGGGCGTAACCTTTAGGATAGACTTGCTAATGTGTGGTCGAACGTGATATACAGTGAGCTTGTTTTTTAAGCTTATATATTACACTTTTTGTTAACAGCTAAACCCCAGGAGCATGTCTTTTAGCTGCACCAATTCTCCCCCGTCGATAGTACGGGGGAAGTAAGTAAATTTGCCGTGAGCGCGTCATCATTATAGGACGATAGCAAGTAAATAGTCATATTCGAAAGTTTGGGCTGGGTTTTAAAGGACCAATCCACAAATGATTTGACCTGATATTTAGCCTAATTTTTTTTTCAACACCAAAATAGCAAAACCATGAAGCTGCGCCTAAATAAACAATGAAACACGGCAACATTTTCGGCATTTATCTCATCGAGTCTTCCAAATCATTTCACTTATCTATACGTTCTATTAGCTTTCAAATAACGTATTTAGCTAATAGATTCATCCAAATAAACCGGATTAAAACATTTTATTATGCGAGTATATTTATGCGAGTTTTATATTATTATATTTTTTCTATATTTTAATTTTTAGCCTGCAACCTGCAACTCGCAATCCGCAACACGCAACCTGCAACCTGCAGTTTACCGTGACCCTCCGCTCAGCAATTAACGATTCACCGAAAACCGGTTTTTCCCCTCGCGCAAGCCTTCCTTTTCCTAGTTAAGTTCGAAAGTTAAAATGCAGTTCTCACTTGTAATTTTTTTTAATGATGTTTAAAATTTTATGCTTATTGCTATATTGCTAGGTTTCGGTTCTCTGTTCCATATTGCGGCGTTTAATATAAATTTTTTCAAGCTTCCTATTCAAAGGCACCATTTAATACATAGTCGAGCAAAATTGTTGCAAGCTGTTCAATCGCTGGACATAACACCGCGCAATGTGATAGTGCCACATCATGAGAGGTAATGAGCATCAGAGCAATAAGGCGGCCATACAGATGCTCTTCGTAGTGTTAAGGGTAAAAGGGTTCGTGTTGTCGCATGAATACATTGCGCTTGTTAAAATGGGTATTAAGACAAAAAGGCCAAGTATTTACTTACCGGCATGACCCATGGCAGTTTTCATCAGGATAACAGTTAGAACGTACAGTATGGAGGAATCCATGCCAAAGCTTTGGTTAATACTCCGGCCCTGTCAAACTAAAACATCAGTCAAACATTATGACCCTTACAATGTAATAAAACAAACCAAGTATAATCGTGAAGGAGTATGTCGTTACAGAACTGATAAAAAGTCTCACCTCAAAGGAAAAAGGAAGCTTAGCCTGTTCCAGGCTCCTAGTCGTTTTCGTCCCCTCGCCCTTTCCTTCGCGCGTCTCTCTAGGAGCCTGGCGTCTCTCTAGGAGCCTGGAACAGGCTAAAGGAAGCTCTGCATAGCGTGCAAATATAACTAATAAAAACATAGCGTTAATTAGAAAAATGCAATTATCTCATTTACATTTACACTCAACAAAATTACTTACACCGTAAATCGAAAAGATCTGTTTTAGACCCGATCAAAGGCTCCTATGAGCCAACTCGTGAATGCAGATGACACATCACTTATTGAAATTTCAATTAATTAAAATTAATTTATGAATTTTAATTTTAATTATTTAGTGTAGTGTCTACACTACCTTGAAAGCTAAAATAAATGATATCTTTGCCCGAGCTTGTAACGAGAAATAACCATTCTTGTCCTTAAATGATTTTAAACTTATTCTCTACACATTGATTAAGGTTATCCTGATGCGCCCATTTAAAAATTTTTACGTGTTTTTTTTATTCAAAGTTCATACCGACATTTCACTAATTGAATTTTTCAATTTTTAAAATTATTTTAACTTCAATTATTTTTAAATTTTAAAAGACATCCGCACTTTGTGGAAAAACGAAAAAACTTATAACTTTGCTCAGATTTAACAAAAAATCTCTATTTTTACACTAAAATGAATGTCAAATTATGCTCTACAGATTGAATAAGATTATTCTCATGCGCCGTGAAAAGATTCTCGTGTTTTTTTCCACTAATTGAATTTAAGAGTGAATGTCAGTAAAAATTGAAGAAAGTTAAAAAAATGTGGCCATGGCCAAAAAATCGATTTCGCTCATACTTTGTCAGTTTGAAGGCCTGGGTAAGTAAGTAAAGGATATAAGGTTAGTTTTTTGAAATATTCCAAAGAACGGCAGAAAATCATGAAAAGCGCTCACGCTACCCGAAGCTCGGATTTCACCAACAGAGAACTCGAAATTTTACACTTTTCAGCTTCTCGCTGCACAGACATTTACATAGATGTGAATCTCTCTTTTGTATAATTTAATACATTGATTCTTCCTCAGTCAAAACTAGTAATTATTTTCAACTCTGCTAGTTTTTCAAAATCCAGCAAATCGAAATCTGATTGGCTAATACATTTTACCGGAAGTGTCTTTGAATCAGAGGTTTCAAAACAGGAAATGAAATAGAGTATCAAAGACATCGGAAATTGGGCGAAGCAAAAACTGCCATAGAATCGAAATGCAACCAAATTTCCATTGTTTTTTTTTTTTTTTTGGCAGTGAGACAACACAAAAAAGATAACAAGTGTAGAACACTACTAAACGGAAAAGGCGCGAAAACCTTTGCGATATGTTGCAGCGTTTGACAAAGCTGTAGGACACTTGCGTCGAGGGTCGCGTCGAGGTTTCGATGGACCTGACCATTTTCGGAAAAACTCCTCTAATTATCAATACTGGCCGTTTAAAATCGTTCTTAACATTGTCTAAAATGGATAAGAGTTTGACAGCCTTGCAAACTTGTAATCCATTCGCACCGCGGAGTTATCTGCAAGTTGATCTTACTGGAACAGAATTTATTCAAGATAACTTTGTTGAAATGGAACAGATATCCTGTCTGCCTTGGACGGGGTTCTCGTCTGAGACGAGTTTCCCGTCCTAGTGTGAAATCGGGTCGGGACGGGTTTTAGACGAGAAACTCGTCCAAATTTACCCGTCCACTTATCCGTCTGAGTCGACGACTTTTTAAAGACGAGTTTCCCGACTAGACGAGAAACTCGTCAAAATGCATCACGATTTCACTCTTAGACGGATTCCCAGGACGAATTTTAGGAGGAAATGCGCCAATTAGACTGGAACTAGAACGAAAGCAGAGCACTTTGGGAAAACAAAATGGCACCGAAGAAGAAGGTGAAGCGTTCTAAAACGCAGAAAAACAAACCCTGGATTGACAAACAGACATCATCTTTGCCGCTGTGTTGTCATAAACTGAAAGCCGAGATAAGCCTTTGCTCTCGTTCTGGAAACAATGGCCCTCAAGAAAACGGCAAATGAATTCTTTTTCAACAACGTAAGAGAAGAGTGCGAGGATATGCTAGTAGCCGAAGGCATAACTGTTGCATCGGAAGACTATAGTTTTACTACTGACCAACTTTGAGCCCAAGAGACAGTTTGAAATATAGGCCTGCATACTTTGGAAATACTAGAAACAGCCAGGCGCGTTCTGTTTTCTGCTGGCTAGGTAACCACGCATATCTCACACAAGTTCCTCGGCATCTTAACTCGTCCTAAAAACTCGTCCAAATGTGAATTCACGTCGGTAAGTCAGATAACTTTTTCATCGCGAATTCACACTAGGACGGGAAACTCGTCAGACGGGTTACCCGTCTCACGAGTTTCCCGTTCTCTAATGTGAATACGGCTAATGATTATTTGTTGGTATTTGTCGTCGACGCAATCAGTTAGGAACGATATCTTGGCTGAAGTGTCTCGAATATTGTTTGAAAATCTTTACCCTGTTTTAGTTAACTAAAATTTAAGCTTATATATAACCTCCGACCAGGGGCTATTTTCGTTACTGTGCTGTCATGTAAAAAATTTGGCTATTTCATGTTGCGGAGCGTTATATTCACGCCCATATTAAAGCTTTTGAAAATTACACTATAGACAGGCGAAGACAAGCTTTATTTGATTCGAAATGAGTGTAGTATAACAAATTTTTTCTAATCTCTATTCGACTATTTAATATTAAGAGCCCCCATATATGTGGGCAAGATGAATTTGTAACGGTTGAGGGAGGCAAATCGCCGACAAATCCAGATTATATGCAGCATTTGTTCTGGTTGTTTTGTACAACACCAAGAAGTAATTCATTTGACCTTTAATACATACAGTCTTACAAGGATATACCACTCAACTATAAGCTACATAATTGCGATTGAACGAGAGCAGTGAAATTTATCCCAAATTATCCACCTATTTCTCAAAATAGTACTCCTTAAGTATAACAGATCAAGACCATGCAGGGCCACTTCGTTCATGACTGGGTCAGGTGTGAGCTGATTATTAAGGTACCAAGTGTAAATCTCATGAAATGCCTCAATTAATTGGACGACGGCCGCGTCTCGACTTCGCCAGTAGTCCCTTAGCTCTCGGGATAGTGAGGCAAACGAGCACGCGAGCACGCGAGGAAATTGTATCCTAGGAGGCGACGCAACTCTCCCTCGCTTCACCAGCACTAGCTAAGAATCACGAGGGAAGCCTCAAAATCAATCCACATGTGTTTTTTTGGTTTTCACTCACCAATTCAAAAGATCGTAGGATCATAAACGATCCCGAAAGAAGAAGTAACGTTGGTTGTGAATATTGTGAAGAGTGTCAGAGCATTGTGAAAAACCGATGGATACACTCTCAAGTCCAACCTCGCTCCCAGGTTGTGTTACGTCAACTAATTAAAGACATGTCGCGCGAAGAGTTTTCGCTTCCATTTAATTTTTTTAATCACTTTATTTAACAGTCAAACACACATTACAGAGCTGTCGTATAACATATTACATGCAATATTAGTGATGCGAGAAAACAAGTCATATACGCTACACTGTTAACTACCAAAGGTTACAATGAATCTCATTTAAAGAATTGAAACTATTAAGCTACAAAGAAAAAAATACTATACAAACACTAACATTGAAATTAGTTGTCAATTTAAAAATCTAGCCCATTTTTGGTAAAAAGTGCTGCATTTGTTTTAGCTGAATGCTATGTCTTTTTCTGTTTCAATTTTTTGATGTAATAACGCTTTAAAATCAGCAAAAAGAAAATTGAATCTATTTATTGCTTTACAATAGATTAGGTATTTACCAATAAGAATAAGATGGTTTAGGGCTGAACAAGAAGACCAATTATTCAAGATGCCGTACATGATTTCTTTCCTGCCTAGAGTTAAAGTTTCTTTGGAAATACACTGGTATCAACCAGTGAAGTCGGACCAGAAGGAAATGGGTGACTGTTTGCTCCACATTTGTGCAATAAGGACAGAAAGGATCCTCGACTTGATTCATTTTGTGGAGAACATTTCTTGTGTAAAGTATGTTGTGAATTACTTTACACTGAAACATTGAACGTTTTATTTCTTTTGTGGCAACAAATGGTAAAGAATAAATTTTCTGACATCCATCCTTACTGAATCCCATTTCCATTAGCTTTTTCTCTGACGTCGGCGGTACCCCGTGTATTGTTTTGCAAGTCATCTTATCAATGGCAAGTCTTATTAGTTTTAGTTTGATTTTCTTCTTTTAAATAATTCTTCCACTTTTCCAGTATTGTAGAAGTTAGGCCAAAGTACTGCAGAAAGTTGCATTTGATCTTAAATTTCTGTAAGAACTCATCAAAAGATAGAAGCCGGGTTTTGTTTTCTTTTCACCCACAAGGCTCAAGAGTTTAGTGACACCAGCTTGGTGCCAACTTTCATGGTACACGGACACGTTATTGATTGTTATAAAACTATTGTTCCAAATAATATGATCAAGTACGTCTTTCTTTGTTTTAGGAATCACGTTATTAATTTCTTGCCAATGTAGAATTACTTCATTATAAAAAGCAGGCAGTTTTGCATTTAGAGTCAAATATTTAACGTTATAATTGCAATAAAACAGCAGTGTTCCGCCTACATTTGAGAGCAGACGTAAAGGAATGATCTTCCACGGTTGATTAGCTTCTGAGCAGAAACGTTTTACCCAACATATTTTTAATGCTCCATCAAACAAAGAAAAGTCTATCATATTTAGGCCTCCGTTTTTCTTGTCTTTTATCAACGTGGTTTTTTTAATCTTCGGGATTTTGTAATTCCATATAAAGTCAAAGATTAGTTTGTTAACTTCCGCTGCGAAGCAGGCTGGTGTACTCAACACACTACAGACAAAAGTAAGCTTCGAAATTGCCATAGATTTCACTATCTGAATTCGGCCGTGGACTGATATATCTCTTGCCGACCAAATATTCAGGAGTTTTCTTAATGAATCTAGTCGATCAAAAAAATTCTTTTTGGCCGCGAGTTTTTCGTCATAGGAGAAGTAGACTCCTAGTGCATAGATTGGTTCTTCGTTCATTCTTAAACTTTGAAACGTGTCTTTTCGATGGCGTAGAGACCCTAACCACAACAATTCTGATTTTGACTGATTTATTTTTAATCCAGAGCAGCTTTCGAACTGGGAAAGTAGACTGAATAGGTAACTTAGAGATTCGGTGTCTTTAAGAAAGGCTGTGGTGTCATCTGCGTACTGAGAGAGCTTCAACGTATTTCTTTCATCAATTTTAATACCTTTTATTTCTTTTGAACTCCTTATGGCATTACCCAGGATTTCAATTCCGATGACGAACAAGTTGCCTGATAAAGGACAACCTTGACTGACTCCTCTCTCCAAATTGAAGTGTCTAGTGGCGTGTCCATTATTTAAAACGCAACTAGAAATTTAATCCATTGCCGTAACTGTGGGCCAAAGTTGAATACTTCTAAGCATTTCTGTGGAGATCATTCCATTCAAGAGAGTCAAATGCTTTTTCAAAGTCGGGAAAAACAGCTAGACCAGGGATGTTATGAGTTTTTGTGAATGACATAATGTCGGAAATCGTTCTAATACTTTCTCCAATATACCTACCTTTGACATAACCTGTTTGGCTTTTATTAATAATTATAGGGAGAACTTTCTCCATTCTGTGCGCAATGGATTTAGTGGCGATTTTATAGTCGTTATTAAGAAGGGAGACTGGCCTCCAATTTTTTAAATATTGCAAGTTTTTGTCTTTCTTTGGTATCAATGAAATAATTGTTAGCCGTTGAGAGATCGTTAGAAGGCCATTTTCACAGCCGTAATTAAAACTGTCAACCATAAACGGTGCGACCGCATTCTAGAAGCATCGGTAAAATTCCATTGTGAAACCATCAGAGCCTGGCGTCTTGTTGTTTTGGAACTTATGAAGCGCTTCGAAGCAATTCCTTTATCGTTAGTAAGCCTTCGCAACTTTCAGCTTCTTCGTTATCTAACTTTTTCAAATGGGGGGACTCGAAAAAATGTTTGAAATCGTTTGATTCGGGATTAGTATTTTTCGAACGATATATTTCTCTGCTTCCATTTCATGAAGTCGTCCACCATCTTACAGCTCTTCTAATAAACTTGTAAATCTTAACTTGAATCTCTGTTTTTCTACATTGACCGCTTCGATCGTCTTACAATTACAAATCGTACTACTGAATAAAACTATTTGTGATTATATTAAATGCAAGTTGATTTAATTTGTTCATTGCCAATTGTAATACATCACTTCATACTCCGGATTCATAACTTTCCGGATGCCTTACGAACTTTCATGTCTTGCGTGTAGACAGCTAAATTAATCCGGGAGCAAAACTCTCCTGTCTCCTGTAAACTTTTCCTCAAGTGCAAACTCGAAGGAAAAGTTCCCGTCTGTCGAAACGTCAGCACTCGAATCTCTGTACAGTGGCCAAACGCAAATTTGAGTTAAGCTTTAGAAGTTTATCAGAGGAGCTGTAAGGTGGATGAAATGGCAGCTACAACTATTTGGCTGACATTCTTTTAAAACGTTGCTGTCTCCGCAAACTTTTCCTCGAGTGTAAACTCGAGGATGAGTTTCATTAAAAGTACCGCGGAAAGTGCACGTTTTTTCCGTCGCACGTTTAAAGCTTATCAGTTCTAATGCGGCAAACTGGGGAAAATTTAACTTACCCCGGAAATAAGTAGAGAGCAGAAACAATCCTAACCGCTGCAATCCTGATGTTGTTATAGGCCAATAATTAGTACGACTTAGTATAAGTCAGCTCAAGTGCATGAAATTCATTATCAGTACTCTAGCGAGTGACAGCTGTTAACAATAGATAGAACATTCGATGGAAGCCGCTCTCTGAAACGGAAACCTCAAAACAGTCGGTCATAATTTATTTTAGACTACTAAACAAAAGAACACCAATTCTATTTTAGCTTAGGTAACAAGGGTTCAACTTTGTTTGGTCTATCAACAAAGTTGATAAGTAACGGTAAATTAGAGACCATTTTTCGTTTTTTAAACATTAAACATTAAACACATAAAACCAACCGAGTATAATCGCGAAGGTGTTTGCCGTTGCAGAACTGATAAAAAGTCTCACCTGAAAGGAAAAGGAAGCTATGCATATTTTATTCCAATTTTCCTCCTATTTCTCAACATAGTGCTCCTTAAGTATTACAGATCAAGACCACGCAGGGCCACTTCGCTCATGCCTAGGTCAGGTGTGAGCTGATTATTAAAGTGCCAACTGTAAATCTCATGAAATGCCTTAATAAATTGGGCGACGGCCGTGTCGTGACTTCGCCAGCAGTCCCTAAGCTTTCGGGGATGGTGTGGTAAGGGAGTACGCGAACGCGCGAGAAAATTGTATCCCGGGAGTAGACGCGACTTTTCCCTCGCTTCACTATCACTAGCTAAGAATTGCGAGTGACACCTCGAAATCAATCCACATGTGTTGTTTTGGTTTTCACCAATACAAAAGATCGTAGGATCATTAACGATCCCGAAAGAAGAGGTAACGTTGGTTGTGAATAGTGTGAAGAGCGTCAGATCATTGTGGAAAACCGATGGAAGCAGGAAATAGTTCTGATATGAGATGAAATTAGAGACCTCGGAAACGAGGTGTCTAAAGTCAATTAATTAAAGACATGTCACGCAAATAGTTTTCGCTTCCATTTTATGAAGTCGTCCACCATCTTACAGCTCTTCTAATAAACTTGTAAATCTAAACTTGAATCTCTGTTTTCTTAAGTTGAACGCTTCGATTGTCTTACAATTACGAAAGTCCGCAAATCGTACTACTAAAGGAAACCATTTGTGATTATAAATGCAAGTTGATTTAATTTGTGGGAAGCTGCATCAAAATAAGTTCACTGCTATTTGTAATGCATCACTTCATACTCCGGGTTATAAGTTTCAGGATACCTTACAAACTTTCGTGTCTTGTGTGTAAACAGCTAAATAAATCCGGGAGCAAAACTCTCCTGTCTCCTGTAAACTTTTCCTCAAGTGTAAACTCGAAGGAAAAGTTCCTGTCTGTCGAAACATCAGCACTCGAATCTCTGTACAGTGGCCAAACGCAAATTCGAGTTTAGCTTTAGAAGTTTATCAGAGGAGCTGTAAGATAGAGGACGACTTCATGAAATGGCAGCTACAACTATATGGGTGACATTCCTTTAAAAAGTTTCTGTCTCAGCAAACTTTTCCTCAAGTGTAAACTCGAGGATGAGTTTCATTAAAAGTACCACGGAAAGGATACGTTTTCTCCGTCGCACGTTTAAGAGCGGCTGCCTGAGAATATCGAGAACTCGCGGTCAAAACTGAAATTTCGGATTTCCTCATATTTTGTCAGAAGAATCCCTTTAGAGAACTATTTACGAAAATGACATTAAAACTTTCCAAAGATTTTTCGTTTTCGAGAATTCCGGCATAATGTGAAATGCCGTGATCGCGGCGCAGCCGGCGTTAAATTTTGACGAGATTTGGTGCATTTTCAAATCGCTCGGGAAGGAAGACGGCTTAGCGTATTAAAACGAGCTTTTGAAATTAAGTTAGGGATCCTTCTGAGAATACGGTCTTATGAAAATATTGCTGGAGGATTCTTATTTACATGCAGTTTTCAAAGTCCGAAGATTCCTATTTTCAGCATTTTTGTTGACACTTGAAATTGTGGAAACTTTGCGGACAAATATCGTGTCCTGGTACATCGAAATTTGAAGCAAGTATTATACTTTAGGAAAGCTCTATACATGTAGTGCAATATATAAAAAATCCAGCTTGGGTAATTTAAAATCCAAGCGTTGACGGAAGTAAACACATAGGGAATTTTAATTTTTTTTTTTTTTTTCAAAAATGGCAGTGGTCACGCAAGAACAAGTTTTAAAATAAGTTTAAAATAAATTTATTGTTTATGTTTCAGTTCTGTTGGAATAAAACTAAGTTGTTATTCGGAAACAAAATCTCATGTGTTGATGGGTTTATCCCTATAAAAAATAATTTCTTTCCTAGTAGGTGATCACCGATCGCAAACAAAAAAATGAAACGTTCAGGTGTTATGTCACGCTTTCCTCGGTACGCCAGCGTCAACAATGCGAAGGATACGAAACGAAATCAGTAAATATTTCATATCAAAATGTATCTGAAACCCCCAACAGGCGATAATGTTCATTAAATTACTAATCGACTTGCGTAAAAACGCCTTTGGTTCTGAAAAGTTGCACAAAAGTCGCAGTTTTTATAAATCCTAGGTTTGTCAAAGCTGCATCTCATCCTCACTGTCAATAAAATGTCGTGACAGGCACTTACATTGAGCTGGACAAGCGAAGACGAGAATTCTAAAAGCTGAAGAACAAGGTATCTGTGTTTTCAATTTGCAGGCCCTAGACTATATATCATAAACAGAACTGAGATATCAGAGCCGGTAGAGAAAATCATGCTTTCACTTTAGTGCAGGGCTGGCCATAATATTATCTTTAACGGCTACACTGCGGCTATAATATATTTGAATGAGCACTTACCGTTCCAATGCCTGCAAAATAGGCATTTAATGAACCATCCCCATTAATGCGAGCAATAGTCCACCCTTCTCAGTCCGATCCGGATAGAACAGCACCAGAAAATAACCAAGGTTGTTTGCATATTATGGCCATCACTGTGTACATAGCTATTTTAAACTTGCTATTTATAAACAATGACGCAAAATGGTTATAAATAGCAATGTGCGTTCTTGGTTTGGAGTGGTTTGCTCGATACTAGAAACTGTATTTCTTCTTCCGCGATGTCATATTTTGCAGTTTCTATATATTTTCGGTTGCATTTATGAATCCGTGCTCATTTTCGTCCTTGATAGACGACGAGTCCGGTTGCGGTCAAAGTTCGTACTATTACAGCAACCTGCGTTTCTTTGGGTGAATGCCAAAAAGATATCTCCAGTCATCCAGGTCCCAACGCCAGGAAGCTGTTTGCTGACGACAAAACTGACAGTGAAATGTAATGAATCCTCGCGCGCGCATGTTAGTAAAGTTATCGATCATCTGATGTTGTTGATTGAACATATGAAGTTAAGTTTACTGACTTTACATTGATGGAATACAAACAGCGGTGATATTTCTGATCAACCTACTATGACCCAAGAACAACAGTCTTTACATTGATGGAATTTGATATTCTGAAAGGATGAGTCGAATAACAATCAGACCATCTGCCCGCGCCGTCGAGATGTCTACGATTAGCCTCCCACGCAGTCGTTTTAAGGGGACTCGTATTAACTCCTCCCCGAGTCCCCTCAAAACGACTGCGTGGGAGGCTACCGCCAACGAAGACCGTACACATCTAGTTAAGACGTCTAGTTTAGTCGGAAGGGGCCGAGAGGGAGAAATCTGCGTGACTAGCATTCCGCAAGCGTTGCTCGTCCTCGCGCTCGTGAAACTCATATATGCCTGAATAAGCCCTAAAATCATCATCATCATTATCATCATCATCATCATCACCATCACCATTATCGTCATCATCATCATCATCATCATCATCATTGGTGAATCGAATAAAGGCCTTAGAGGTGCGGCATATTCCTTTGCTTTTTTTGTGAGCATGAGAAACCTGCAGTTACTATTAAATGACATCTGTAGTGCGGAAATACTTCGGATTATTGTTGAATACC
Source organism: Pavona decussata (assembly GCF_977016875.1). Classification (NCBI taxonomy): domain Eukaryota; kingdom Metazoa; phylum Cnidaria; class Anthozoa; order Scleractinia; family Agariciidae; genus Pavona; species Pavona decussata. The sequence goes on from NW_028145451.1 coordinate 2,365,448, forward strand.
TTTTTCGTGCAAGGGTATGTGTGTACTGAAGGAGATTCAAAATTCGTTCAAATTAAAGTAGCCACAGCGATAGAATGATTGCTGAGACCATAGCGGTTTTTGAATATTATTTTCTCTCTTTTTTTTAAAGTTTTATCAGTCACCTTTCCTTCTAAGACCAGAGTATTGTCTCCCTATACCACATGGTACCCTCCTCTTAGATAAAACAATAGTTTCCTCGCTTCCTCTTCTCCCCGCATTAACTTCATTCATTGTCCTCTTTTTTAAATGTCATATTCACTCAAGATTGTTTGAGGGCCGGTTGGAAAAAGCAAGCGCCTGGGATCTAGGGATTATTTTCAGCAAACTTATATATCTATTAACAAGTTGAATGCGTTGTAACCAGCTTTAAATCAATGTTATTTTCTTTACTATGGAAGAAAATACTCAAAAAGACTCAGAAAATGCTGTTTAATTAGCTACGATAAAGGCCGTTTATTGACAGGCAAACAGACAAACAGACTACACGGGTTAGTTGAACTCCTCAGTGCGAAAAAGATGAAAATACCGCAACGTTTGTTTTGATGGAAGTTTCGTCTTCAGTGAGCAATACCACGTGTAGGTGATCTACCTTCTACTCGAAAATATGCCAAAGGGCCGGGCAAAATGGAATTTTATCTCATATCAGCGGTATCGAAGCGGCAGGCAAATACAACTCGGATACTACACTGTAGTTATAAAAACGTAAACATGTCATTAACCCTAGCTATCGACTGTGAGGTAGAAAATGTCGCTGTTTCGTACAGATTCATTTAAGAACTGAGCAGATTGTCACCCTTCTGTTTAGTGAAAAACGTACTAGTTGCGTGAAGAACAATAATGAAATTTGTCGATCATTCTGGCCTTGCGTTTTATGCCACGGCAATCGGCCTTTACGAATTTTGCTGTAGCATTAGTTATCACTCACTCTAACTGTGAATAATTTTTTGTATAGGAATATTCAGCAACGAAAAGCTGTTTAGAGTATTACATTTTGTGTTGTAGCGATAACTTTGTCATTCTCTCGGGAAAATATACTATACAAACTATAAAATGTACTTCAAATGTGTTAACTAGTACTTGCGTGACTGACCACTGACTGACCATTTTGTTAACACTTGACTATAAATGTTATACCCAAACTAGATTTCTTACATGTTGCAGTAAAATAACAGATCGTACCTCAAGCATACCTGTTGTTGTAAGTTTCGATGTACCAGGGCAAGATTTTGCCTCGAAATATTTCCTCATTTTCAAGTGTTCACATGCGAGGAGTTCAACAGTCAGCATGTTGTTGATAGGCTGTGATCTAGAAAACATGCCTGCTTTGCACAGCTTCACAAACCCAAAAGTGATTTTAACGCCTGCTATTAGCTTTATTATTGAAACAAGTTCTTATTTAGTAAGATATATCATAAATACTTGGTTCTAGAAGTACTTCTAGATGCACCATGTGACAATGAAAAAAAATTGGTTGAGATCTGGACGAGCAGAAAGGTGACATGACACTTTGACCTTTTCAAATTTGGTGTTACATCTCACTCCCTAGTTAGACTTATTTTATTTAAGGTATATAAAGCAATTCAAAACTTATTAGATCATTAGATTTAGTTTTGGAACAAGAATTATACAATTCTCCGGTAAAAATAACATACAAACAATAATTTATTGAAACATGTCATCTTGTCCTTGCGTGACCACAGGAATTTTTTGAAAAAATATGTCAAAAATTCCCTATGTGTTTTATTCCGTCAAAGACTGGCTTTTTAATTACCCAAGCTGAATTTTTGATATGTTGCAGCACAAGAATAGAGCTTTGCTCTACTGTAACTTTCATTGTAAATTTCGATGTACCAGGAAAAGAATTTTGTCCGCAAAGTTTCCACAATTTCAAGTGTCAACAAAAATGCTGAAAATAGGAATCTTCGGACTTTGAAAACTGCATGTAAATAAGAATCCTCCAGCAATATTTTCGTAAGACCGTATTCTCAGAAGGATCCCTAACTTAATTTCAAAAGCTCGTTTTAATACGCTAAGCCGTCTTCCTTCCCGAGCGATTTGAAAATGCACCAAATCTCGTCAAAATTTAACGCCGGCTGCGCCGCGATCACGGCATTTCACATTATGCCGGAATTCTCGAAAACGAAAAATCTTTGGAAAGTTTTAATGTCATTTTCGTAAATAGTTCTCTAAAGGGATTCTTCTGACAAAATATGAGGAAATCCGAAATTTCAGTTTTGACCGCGAGTTCTCGATATTCTCAGTCAGCCGCTCTTAATAACTTACCCCCAGAAAATAGTAGAGAGCAGAAACAATCCTAACCGCTGCAATCCTGCAATGTTGTTATAGGCCATTAACTAGTACGACCTTTTTTTTTCACAAGGACTTGATCATTTTGTATAAGTCAGCTGAAATGCATGAAATTCATTATCAGTACTCTACCGATTGACAGCTGTTAACAATAGACAGAAAATTCGATTGAAGCCGCTCTCAGAAGCGGAAACCTTAAATCAATCAGTCATAGTTGTAGGCTACCAAACAAACGAGAACTCATTCTATTTTAGTTAGGTAACGCTGACGAGTTAAACTTTGTTTGGTCTATCAACAGAGTAGATAAAAGCCAGATAAAGAACAGTAAATTGGCAACCATAAAGAGATTAGAGTGCTGACATTTCGAGCGTCCGCCCTTTGCCATCGCTTAAACCAATCTAACGAAGAGCTAAGGTGCAAAACGTCAGCAGTGGAATCTCTTTACCAATTTACCTTTAATTGTCAACTCTGTTGATAAACCAAACCTTCGTTTCTACTCCCCACCGACGCAGCAACGCAGTTTCTTTAGAACCTAACGCTCTTATCCTTATAATTAAACCTTGAACGCGTTAGTAGGCCAACAGAGAGTTAAAACCTGCGTTTTATCCTAGAAACATCATCACATCATTGATGCACTTTACCATTGATTGTTTTTAGTTTTATTAGAAATTGATCTCTTACCCTTGGTATGCAAGTGTTCATAACCGCAAAATGATTGGGTCGTTAGCCATTTACAAGTACGAATCATTGATGAATAAGTGGCACTGAAGTTACTATTTTAGTATAGCTGCTTCTGAATCATGGATTACTTTAATTATGTAAGATTAGTTTTCAAACGCTGCTCGTGTTCAGTTGCTGCGCTCAAAGCTAGTTTACATTTGGCAATCTTTATACATGCTTATAATTAGTGTCAGTGCTGATGCCGATTTTTTGGACTTTTGCGTGCAGCATTTGGTACGAGCTTTTTCCTTCCTTTTCACTTTGCTATCTGATTGTAAGAGGTTCGTGCAGGGTCCGGATTAAAAAAGCTCTCCTGATTTAAGAAATAATCTTAAGTATTGTCTCTAAATAGCAGCCTTTTATATTTAGACAATACATGTCTTCTTATAACATGGCTTCGTGAATCTTTTCCTCGCCTTGCCATAAGTTTCAGTCGGTTGGAGCTGATAACTGGAATGACAGGCTCAACCTTGCCAGTATAACTGCTTGCACACACATGCAACTGTCACTTAAAAGACGTACTTTAAAGCTAACTTGAGGAAACTGGGCCTGTACAAAGCTGACCTGAAGCAACGATTGCATGACCCTCTTGTGTCTGAACGAAAAGTGAGGGGAAATAACTGAGTTCTGTCTTAAACATATTTAAAATGCGTTCACACGACACCGATGACATGCATGTGGACTATTAGCAGTGCAAAGAACCTGAACAACGTCTGCGCCAGCGGCTAAAATAATTCGCAGATACCAAATAGCGCAAAATACGGCTAGTCTCTGCTGGTTCCTGTTGATAATGTAAACGATAAACTGGTCACCTTATTAATGATTTTACCCCCCCAACTATGTCCAACATTTTGTGTCAAAATTAATGAAAAGACAAACAGCGTTTCATTATAAAGTCGTGCTCTGTGATATATAATTTTGATGCAAATCTTTGTTTACTACAGCAAGAGTTAGTTGCAGTAACACAAGATTAAGTTGTAATACTGAAAAAATACAAGAGTTGAGACTAGCATAGATTCATTTGTATTATTTTCTACACTCCCCACAGCAATATTTGATAACAGTAATAAGATTTGGTTGCAATAAAAAGTACAAGAGAAGTTTAGACTGAAGGCAATTCGTTGCCTATACCACTGTCCGGTTAGGTCAGTTGGGAGACCGCCGGACTACCATGCGGAAATCCGAGAGTTCACAGTTAAAAAATTACGCTTCGAGGACGGATCGTCACTGGGGCTGCGGTCTTTCTAGTGAATGTTTGAGCGCTTCTGGGAATCCTCAAAATATTACAGGTTGTGTTTGCGAATTTGTGCTGGAATACTATTACAATTAACCGATTCTTCTTATTCCCAACAGTTTTCGCGAAACTTTTGTAAACCGTGCTCCTCACAGGCCAATAACTTCGCTTCAAAATTGACTCACAATTCTTTCAAATCGCTTACGTATTGCTCGCCTCGCAAACAAAGGCTTATTTGAATAACTATTTCATTTAGCAATGCTTTTTCTGTGTTTCTCTGTAAATTTGGAACGAAGCAACCTTACGCTATGGCTCCTTTTGAATCCTATTTTTTTGTTTCACATCTGCGATCTTGTGTCGCTTAAAATTTAGTCAGCAAACCGTTGACCGCGGGAGCTGTTTTCGTGGTTAACTGGCCAAGGCATTCAAAGAGACCAGTACGATCAGACAGAACTCCTTTGGACCCCGTTCGCTCGTTTTCCCTCACCCCAGAGCACGATAAAGAACGCTTCGGGAACTAGCAAACAACTTTTTGCAGCATGTCAAGCGACAACGTAACCGTGCAGTCTCAATCGACCTTGGATTATTTTATTTTTCAGGTTAAATCCACATAACAGTCAAGCGCTCAAACTACATACAAGGGTGACAGTCGGGGGTCTGATAAAATTAGAAGCGAGATGGGAGTGGGAAGGGAAGGACAGAATTTGTTCTCCTCGTTTCAGTAAGACATCAATCCCCAACAGTGAATTATCACTTTATTGGTAAATTGAAAACGCAACATTTGTGAATCCGTCACAATATTTCACTCGAGATTTTTATGAATTCGCGAGATCCGGTTTTAGACTGCATCTTATTGGACAATCGTACGTGGCAAGAAAACAGAATCGCGCGCAAGAATGATTGCGGTTCTCTTTCTCTCGCATCACATTTCTTGAGAAAGGGCTACAACAAGTCCATCTCCTGCCGTGTAGTTATGTCAATTTTCCTTTGCTCTCTTCGTTCCCTTGTCAGTCATGCTGTCCCATAGTTCAATTAAGGTACACTACAGAAAATGTGCTGCATGAAACAACTCGACCGCTAACACAACCGTTTGAAGGCATCTCACACATCCGTGGGTCCAAGTTTTGCAAGGTACTTGAGCGGCAGGATCTTAAGCTGGTCTGTTTGGTCCATCTTGATAATGCCGTCCGGATCGTCGATATTAATAAGAGTTCCTACACGCTCGCGGTCATCTCCCACGATCACTTTGACCTAACGAGAACAGGGAAAAGAGTACCGATGTTCTCAAACTCATAAAACATTCATGAAGAGAAAACAAAGCAAATCACAACGGTGAAGGAGGTTTGGAAATGTGATCTTAATTATCATAAAATTTAATGAGCTTCTTTTAAAATTTCTCCAAGAATTTTTGATGAAAATCTATAAGAAGTTCCAACTTGCTAGGTTTCGCAATACAATGCAGATCAGTTGTGCCGAACACTATTCCATTTTCTTTCCTCCGTCTCTCACTCACTTAATGACATCAATCAGGTTCAAATTTACACGCCTTTCAGAAAGCTGGCATAGTTGATTCACGACCTCTAGCGATTTTACTTGCCCACTCGTGTTCTTTACACAAACTTGTGTCTGCTTGCGCCATCACTCAACCCAAGCTCAAAACTTTTAAAATGCTTTCGTACAAACCGGACTGAACACTGAATTAGCATTAAGCGGAAACAAAATCAGTTCAAGGTAACTCGTCAAAAAAGACAAGCAGCATACCTTATCTCCTTTAACCGGTTCACCAGGATCAACGTTGTTAATAGAAACACTGACGTCTCGCTTCTCGTCGTACAAATAAACTGTGCACGTGTTTCCGGAGACAGTGCGGACCACGCCCTTCTTGTCCATTAGCTGAGGGTCCTGGAAACGACAAGCCACGTGAACATCACGTGAGAGTTGAGTAAAAGCAGGTGCTTGGTTTTAAAGGTTATTAAACACATGCGAGTTGCAACCAAGCCATACATTCTTTGTAAAATCTTTAAAACACTTTAACCGCTTGTTTTCTCAAAAAACATTTAACAGGCGCCACAAGCTCTTTCAATTCACTGAGACCATTTATTTACAGCTAGTTTTTGTTGTTTATGCTCATGTAGTTAATGAGGCTTACCATCATCAAGAAGGCAAAGATCCGCCCATAAATAGCAAAACCAAACTTGCTCGCACGATCTCATCTACGCTAAAACACCTTCCAACACCTAGTCAGATATTTTGATGGTGCCATTTTTCGTTTTAAGAATGTAAAATCATTCTTATTTAACTTACCTCGTGATTTTCATTTATTCGCACTTCGATATCAGTCGTGACCCAGTCGGCCTGTGTCTCCTCCATGCCGGCCCCGGGGGTGAGGGGGTTGAATGCAGGGGATACCGGCGCTATACTTCCGGGTGTCATAGGGTTATTATAACCGGCAGGGGATGGGGACTGCGTGTATGGAGAATAGCTAGGCTCTGAGCCGTACATCCCTCCCCCAGGAGTATTGGGAGTATACGGTCCTCCATATCCCCCGGGGGTGGCTGGGTTCGGTGTTCCATAAACCTAAAGGAGAGAACGAGAAAGATATATGAAAATAACAAATAATTGGCTTTATTTTAGGGGAAGGGGGGGGGGGGGGTATGACAAACGCATGGCTTGCTGTAAACTGAAAAATCCACAATGTTTTTATGACAACTTGGGTGACAATGGCCAGGTTAGCATCTGTTGACTGCTCCCTTTAAGGACGCTAACTCCTAATGCTGAGAATTTTTGCGCGGTCAATGACTATGCGGCAAAAGCAGATCTTAGCAAGGCCTTTTAGAGACAATTGAGTAAACAATAATTCTAAAAAGTTTTCAAATACATAATAATGTCTGGCATTTGTTTCAAAAGTGAAGCTTAGTTATTTTTGAAAAAAATGCGTGGTTATGCCCAATTGTCTTTTTAAGGTGACTCCATACAGCTATTTGGCACGCGGCGAAATTGGCCAAACTTATGAACAGAATTTGTTTTAACTTTACGAGGAGAAACTTGGGAGTTTCTCTCTTCTGTACACACACAAAAAAAGCGAAATTTTACCGCGCGAAATTCGGACAAACCCGTTTGAAACTAGCTAGGAGTGAAGGAATCAACAGATGTATCATCCGCTGGTTGCCATGGAAAACGGAGTTTAACAGTTGTAACGGTAGCAAAGCATAAGAACTTAAGAACTTGAAACTATGTTTGAACCCAGATATTTTCACAGGGCTGAAAGAACCAGAAAATCAAGAAAAATATATATCACTACCAGCGAAAACTGAAGGAATGGTATCATAGAGCCACCTTAAATTTAAATTTTCTTTTCTCGCATAGTTACAAACCGCGCAGAAATACCATTGAATCAGAGTCGTATACGGAGTAGCAAAAGGAAGCACCGAGGTGGCAAATAAAGACTGTATAAAATAGACATTCTGCAATGAAGCCTTACCCCAGGGGAGGGAGTGGACGTATCAAAGTTGTAATCAAAATCTTCATTGCGTGCGGGTGTATTGGATTGTGTTGGGTCCCAGGCTCCACCGTGAAGTGGCGTGCGTGAAGGATCGTGGGAAGGTGTCATGGAGCCATAATGAGGTGTGCGACTTCCTGTGAACAAATGGAAAATTGAGGTGAGCGTAAGTCATTCTCCAATATAAACATGTTACAACGTCAACAAGGAACTACTTCTCCTAGATTTTGCTGCTGAAGTAATCAGAAATTTAGTAAAATGCGTGGCGACGTGGAGCTTGAACTGTAAGCTGAAGCGTTTATCAATATCCACGGAGAGTACACCATACATTTCAATTTTTGGACTTTGTAAGAATTCAAGAGAGTCCTCAATCTTAGACAGCCGGTGGTTAAGACGGCCAGTTGTAAAGGGCCTAACAGAAACAGTATCCACGAGGAAAAAAGTTTGTTTTCAGACAGCGAAGAAAAATAGAGTGGCAAGACTTATCGTCTTGCAAAGATACCAGTCTCTACAAAGAGTAAAGGAAAACAAACCCCAAATAAATTACATGAATTTCAAAACATCGCCTATTGTTACATTTATCACGTGCTTTGTTGATTTCCGTGACGCTAATATCTGTTATTCTGACCAACAATTCGTTGGCCAACATGCTCTTATTAGGGAGCTTGAGCAACGACGACGGCAACGGAAACGAAAACGTCACCCGAAAATATATCTTTATTTCATTTGTGCTACTTCGCGATTATTTCAACTTGCTCAACTTTTACAAAAATGGCGAATGATCCAGGAACCAAATTGGTAGGAGTGGCGTACAAGTTAAGAAAGAAAATGAAAAATTCACCGTCGTACGTTCACGTTCCCGACAAATTTTTTAATGTGGTCATTTCACGTTGTTGTTTTGCAGAGGACGGCAAAGAAATGTACCAACTGTAAAACGCACATGCAGAGCGATTGTTTTGGCTCATTAAACCTATTGTTTTGCGGCGTTGTCGTTGCCGTCGCCGTCGTCGTTGCTTAAGCTCCCTATATTACGATCCACAACTCAGCCGGAGTCTCACCTTCGCCATGAGTTGGAGTCTGGGAACCATACATAGGTGTCCGTGATCCATGCATGGGGGTCTGGGAACCATACATGGGTGTCTGAGATCCATACATTGGTGTTTTGGTGTAAACTGAGGATCCACGGCTGGACGGACCACTGTGAAATCAAACAACATGATGACAGCATGTTTTATTTTATTTTATTTCTTTTTTGTCAGTGCGCGATCGGGCGGAATTCTGTAAATCGTGCAATCTGATCACATCACATACAACCCATCACATACATAACGAAAGCCACTCTAACTTGGCTGTATGCGTTTTCCAACACTTAACAACACTTTGCCTCGCTTGCTTTACATTATTCTTGTTTGTTGTGTGCAATCAGATGAAGTAATTTTAACCCTATCTAGAGCGGTTTTTTGCGTGGGGGGGGGGGGTGGGGGGAGGGGGACGCGATTCTGCCCGCGTCGACTTTGTTATAACGGCAGATCCAAGATGGTCGCCGTTTGTCAATGATGATGTAACGGTAATCTCACGTTATATGACGTCATCACTTGGCGTTGCGGACCTCAAAGGCAACACCTTTGGATCTACTGTCTAACCTCTTGGGCCAGATAGGGTTAAGATAACATCAGATAGCTTTTTTTAGCTAAATATTTCTTTAAGATGACGCTTACCCAACGATAGTGAGTCTCATTCTGTCCACAGAGATGGTCTTGCAGCTGCTGTGCAGCTCAACCCGAGCTGTAGTTTCGGTGGCGTCTTTCACTATTCCAACATAACCTGGAAACAGGACCAGACAGCAGGTTTGAGATCATTTGATGGGCTACTAAATATAAGCCGACTTTGGCTTAGAAGCCAATGGAATCATCAAAATATTAGTTGAGTTTTGTTAACAGTTACTCTACTTTGCACAGAAATTAGTATTAACTATCTTTGGCTGTCGCTGGCTAGGATGGAAATGGATTGCAACTTGACATAATTGGTCATTTTTTTCAAGTTCTTCCTGTGTATTGTAGAGAAGTATTGTAGAGAAATTGGCTTGTTAACACCGACGGAAATGGTGCCACGGCAAGAGTAGTCCTTCTTGATTTCCGTTAAGGCCTTTGACCTTATCGATCACAGTGTTCTTGTTCAAAAACTAACAACATAATGATATTCCGAGTCAAGTCAAAGGTTGGATCGTTGACTTCTTGATGGACCGGAAACAAAGAGTTAAACTTGCTCAGGATTGTCACTCTGAATGGCGCTCTGTGCCATCCGGTGTCCCCCAGGGAACAAAATTAGGCCCCTGGTTATTTCTTGTCATGATTAATGAATTGGACACACCAGTTGACATGTGGAAATACGTGGATGATACATCTTGTTCCGAAATAGTTACAAAGGGTAGTGAGAGCAAACTCCAAGAAGCTGTGGATGACCTTTCGAGACAAGCGAGTCTCGATGGGTTCCAACTGAATGAGGCCAAGTGCAAAGAACTTCGAATTGGATTCTCCAATAGCAACCACGATTTTGAACCCCTAGTCCTAAATGGCAAACCCCTTGAATTAGTCACCAGTGCCAAATTGCTAGGCGTGACCATTAGCCACGATTTAAAGTGGAACATGCACAGCTCTGAACTAATTAGAAAATGTTCCTCTCGTCTCTACTTTTTACGTCAACTCAAGAGATCCGGAGTGGCACCAAGTGAACTGGTGCAATTCTATGTGACATGTATTAGGCCCGTCCTGGAATACGCAAGTCCTGTATTCCATCGTTCTCTACCAAACTACATTAGTGTAGATTTGGAACGGATCCAAAGAAGGGCATTCAGAATCATCTATCCTGACCTGTCATACAGTGTAGCACTAGAAACAGTTGGCCTACCGAAACTTCACGAGAGGAGAGAAAAGATTTCAATCGATCTGTTTGACGAGATCGTCTGTAACCCCACCCACAGTCTCCATAGCCTCCTCCCTCAAAGGAAGAGTTGTCAATATGCACTGAGACGCAAAAGTAATTTCATTCTCCCCCTATGTAAGACCGAGCGTTTGAAGAACAGTTTTATTTTTTAGCCATGTCTATAAGATGTAGATTTTTTTCTCATTTCCTCTTTGTTATTATATTTTTAGCCATGTCTATAAGATGTAGATAATTTCCTTATTTTCTCTTTGTTATTATTAGAATTTGTAAATATCCCGTAATTCAGCTTATGGCTGTAATGGTGTTTATAATAAAGTATCTATCTATCTATCTAAGTCGCTAAAAACTGATAGTCATAATAACTTGCTCTTCCCCGGATAAATCCATTACTATTTTCTTCCCTGTGCTGTAACAGCAACTTATTATATGGCTGGCTCCGCAAGCGGGCAAGATGAGTCAAATCCTGCGCTGTGATTGGCTACCCGAGCGGGCAAGATGGAGCTATCTTGCCCGCTCGGGAATTTACCCGTTGCCCGTTCACTTGGCATGGAAAGTTTAATCCCAACAACAATGCAATCTTTTCTTCGCTTTTCTCGTTGTTTCGGGGAAAAACGCTCACTTAAAAGTTCGGTAAACTCTCAACATTTACCTAAAGGGAAGGAAAGAGAATGGAATCGTCCTGGTGTAGTGAAAATTTTGTTTCAGCTACAATGAATGTGAGTTGAACCGGTGAATTGCTCTGCGTGTAGTATTTTAGATAGAGTTGATTTTGTAAAACTTATTGTCTCAAGTTGAGTGCCAAAGTGATAAATTCTCTAGGTTTGCAATGACTGTATTTAAATCAGTTCAGAAAAGTATTTTTCTCAAGTTCGCCGAAGAAGCTCACGTTTTTAATTAAGCCGCGTCTTGCTTGTTGTAAACAGCAAAATCTTATGAAAGTTTCGCCCAGTTTTCTGATTTACCCGCTCATTTTTTCGGCTTATGTTTGCATATAATCTCAAAATCTATTGTTTCATTCAAGAATTAATGATTGGAAGCCGAAAACTGTGTAAAATGTTTATTATTTACGCCACCGCGCGATCGGCTGAAAATGGCGAGTTTGCCGGATTCTATTAAAATCTTCCCGCTCTTGCGAAATCTAAATTTTTCGTTCTCAATAACTGTTAACTCCCTTTAAGCCATTATAAAGTTAGAGCCCTACGATAATTTAGGATTCCTTGTTTTCCACGATTACATGCTAATCCAAAAATGCACTGAAAATAAATCTTGCACCGGCCGGCTATGAAGAATTTCTTTTCCGAGTAGTCAGCAGTTTCATGTCCTGTTTTGTTTTGTTGTTGTAGTTTTAACTTGAAGGTTAAGCCATATAATAAATCCTTTATTGACCAAGCTTGTTCGGTCAAGATGGCTGGATATTGGCCTCGTTCTTTTTTTGCGTTTTTATGGACCGAGACGAGAACTTGGCCAATATCCAGCCATCTTGACCTCACGCTTGGTCAATAACGCATATTTCATGTTTAAAAAAGGCTCTGGATCATTGTATACTGCCATTCCATGGATTTGATTGGCTTACCGGCCATGGTACATGAGCCACTATACCATGCCTGAGAAATGGCGACCATTAAATTGTCTTCTGGTTGTTCTTGCAAAGCGAAATAAGAAAGATCCAGCAATGCTTCCCAATTGTTTATAATAAAACGATTATTCCACTCGCGCTTGTTGGATATGAGATGATTATAGCCAACTCGGCGCTACGAGCCTTGCTGCCTATCCATCATCTCATATCCAACAAGCGTGAGTGGAATAATTGTTAAATAGACAGTGTTCAATTATCGAACTCGAGACTCTTACAAGAATTCAAACATTTTCTGTTCTTACGCTGTAACTTACCTTTATAAGGCCCCTGTGAGATGCGCACCGTCTGTGATATAAGGGACATATCTCGACCTCCACGGCCTCGACCCCGTCCTCGTCCCATGCCTCCTCTCTGGGCACCACGCCCACCGGCTCCACCACCAGCTGTGAGGTCAAAGAGCATCACGTCATTAATTCATTACCTTTTTTTATTTATATCATTTATTCTGCCATGGCATGGGAAATCAATGGGTATGGAGATAAACATACGATTTCAACAAAAAGCTGAGGGCAAAGCAAGTTCTAGCAGTTGGTTGTTTTCTTTCTTTCTTGCTTTTTTTTTTTTTTTTAACAAAACCTAGGGTACCTAGGGTACTTATTGTTGTCATAACAACACAAGGTTCTGTAGCTTAGAAACCCAAGGCACAGGAACATTTCAATTTTAGTCAGGGCACAGTCTAACTCCTCAGTTGGCCTCGCGTGATATTTATCTCAATCAAACCTAGCAACTATGCACCTGAGGGGAGAGAAGTATTAACAAGCAATCATATGAAAAAAAAAAAAGTGTTTATTTTTTCAACCAAAACTTACCTCCTTCTCTGGCTGGACTTGTTATTCGTGGTGAGGCTGGAGCAAATCCACTGATTCCCAAAGTATTGGAAACTGCCTGCATGGCGAAACAAACAGAGCTCAACAGTTACCATCCTCTCATCAGATCATGGGCTTAAATTCCCCTTTACACCCATTCTCATTGCCCCAAAGCTCAGCTGGGAGTTGGAGTGTTTGCATCGGCATGAAGTCTCGGCAATTCCTCGTGGTTCTTAAAAATGGACTCTGAGCAACAGTACCGTTTTCCGCATCTATACACGATTTATTACCATCCTCTCATACTTTATACTTAAGCAACCGCATGGGCAGCTTAAGCACATCAAACTCATCTCAAATCAAGGAAACCTGCAAAGTGCTTTGCAGGGTCAGTGACTTTGCGTGAAAATTAAGTGAGCAGTTTGGATAGCTTGCTCTTTTGGCTCGACAGAACAAAGGGCATGCCCGATGCTAGGATGATCTATGTTGGTCTGTTAGGGTACGGATTTATCCCATTTTATCATCACATTATGATGACTACGTTGGTTCTATATAATACTCGTATATTATTGGACAAATGTTCAATTTTACCCTAGTATGATTGGATATTTATCTACATTTTGTATTATATACTACCTGAAAATATTATATCCTATTTCTATTATTATGTTAGGGGGTCAGCTCCATGTGAGGATTCGGTTCCTCCCTGTTTGCATTCCTCTTTACTAATTGTTATGCAAATAAAGTTGTCATAAATAAAACGAATTTTAGGTTGTCAAATAGTGGGGAGCAGCTCCAAGTAAATTGCAATGCGTGCAAATACATGTAATCCAGGCCCAGGAGTTCAAAGAGCGAATAACTTTATCCACTGGATAAGTCGCTATCCAGCGGAGCAAATGTACCCCAACCAACGCTTTTGGCAAGTTTTCCACACAATCCCATACTTAAATTCGACATATACTTTTACTCTATTCACAAGTCATAATACTATCGAGAAAATTTTGCACTCATTTTATCTGCCGGATAGCGAACTATCCAGTAGATAAAATTATCCGCTCTTTGAACAACTGGGGCCCAGGCGAGGAGTGGGAAAAAAGAGAAGCGACTGGGTAGAGGAGCCTTCTCTCTCCAGTCTCCTCGCTTTTAATTATCCGTTCGCATCGCAATTTTCTTTACGCAGGAATCCCTTACCTTCCCGCCACCTGCTAACACGAGATGTTTTGTTTTACAAACCAGTATCCCGCCATTCTCGATCACCATCTTGGAAGATAAGAACGCAAAACTGCGATACAGATGCTTAATCTCTCCCTGCAACCCCTTCAAAAGAAAAGCAAAAGTCATCGGTAATTACACAGTACAGTATTAGCCTGCGTATAAGAACCTAGGTTTTAAGAACCTGTTAGGCTAAAATTTTCATTTTAAGCCCCCTCCATATAAGAACCTATTTAGGCTAAATTTTAAGTAAGGTTCTTATCAGTGGGGTTGCTGCGAAAGTGTATAGGTAGAAACTGCTGAATTAAGATCATCATCTTTTTAAAAGTAAATTGACATAACTTTTTTTTCTTTCAAGCTTAAGTACCATGTTGTATGTCTATTGTGTTTGCCATTATCCTGTATTATGAGATGATATTTATGATATATACAGTATATTCAGATCAAATTCGTATGGAAATGTAAGAACCTATTTTAAGAACCTTGGTAGCCTAAATTCGCTTTAAGTACCATTTATATAAGAACCTATTTAGGCTAAATTGAAAAATTCAGGTTCTTATACGTGGGCTATTACTGTATTCCGCGACTCAGAAATCTAGCACTTCCCAGCCAAACCAAATCGAGAGTTTCTAACAAAAAAAGAGTTTTAAATATAGTGGAGCAGAATTATGGAACTCGGTGCCAAGAACAGGCAAACTTGCTTCTTCTTCATAAAGCTGAGACACTCCCTCTGATTGCGTTATCTCTTCTTATTCTTTACTTTTACTAAACTACTATTAATATTGGTATTTCATTCTTAGGTTAGCATTAGCGTCAGAGTTGGTGGTTCATTTTTCTACAATCTTCACGCACCGCCTTAGCTTTTGTTGTTGGGGCGGGCATGATTATTGTGTAGTGTTTTACATACATACATACATACATACATACAAATATTACAAACAAGGAAACGATTTATAACCACGGCCACACGAGCAAACACTGAGCGCAATTTTATAAAAAAAATGTTGTGTACCATGCGTATAAGACAAAATGACACATGAAGCCACCATCACACAGGTGATGCAACAACCAAAAAAAAAAAGGAAATGATTGCAAGAAATTCAAACAGGGTGAACTTTTCACGAAAAAGGGCGAGCTTGTCAGTTCACGTCACCTGTGTGCGAGTGGTTATACGTCTAATTTTCTTAACATGCTGACGACACAACTTTAGGTAAAAGCCGAATTGTCTGTGCAACCAAAAGAGAAATGCTTGTATAGCCGCAGTTTAAGAGAGGTAGAGACACGTTTTTTCTAAATCTAGAATCTTGCACATCTGTTGGATTCGCTCTGATGAAGGGCTAACGCTCGAAACGCAAACACTCGAATCTCTACGGCGGCCAAATTACCTAATCAACTCTGTTGATAAACCTTACATTCGTTTCTACTCCCCACCGACGCGACAACACAGCTTCTTTAGAAACTAAGCCCCTTATATATTTGGTTATTCTTAGTTTCCCTGTACTGTGTCTGTTGCGTCCTTTGTTGATTGCTCAGTCGTGTTGACATCATTGCCGGTAAAGACAAAAGCTCTCTACATGAGCTATCCGTTACCTTTGGGAGCAATTGCCAAACATAATTTTTTATATTAAAGAAGGCAATCGTCGAAGGATGACTGACTTCGCTGCAGAAAGGGAAGTCACAACCCAGGTTAAAGAAGCTTCAGTCAACAGTCACATTTCTGTTTTGAGATTAAAATATTTGGTCCAAGTTTCTTGGACAAGATATTCCGCGCTGGTTGTACTGTTGCAAACATTCAACGACTTGTTAACGTAACTGACATTATACTGATCAATACATACAGCATGAGGTCCTTCAATGACTTTTACTATGTCTCTGACTTGTACTGAGTTCTAGGAACAATAAAACAAACAAGGCATGTTTATGAAAAAACAACAAAGAAACAAAAAACAAGGCTATTAGAAATCTGGTCTAAGAACGTTAAATATCAAACCTGTTCTGAATCCAGGGCTACAGCATTTTTGTTCTCTCTTCTTCTGCCCACAGCCTGGTGTTTGACTTGTATGACCTGAGAGCAGAATAGCATGGCCTTGATATTATACACACATTTAAGTAAAGAATTTCTTCAAGCTTCATGGACTATCGGAAAGGAATTAAAATAATTTTAGCCTAGTTTCCACAACATGAGGTGTTAAACAAACTATGGCCCCTCCTTCAACTGTACGAGGTTATGGAAACTGTGATGGTGGACAATAGTCCACCATACGTTGTATTTCCGTGGTGTTTTGTAACAAGTGCCTAGGCGTGTGGGGTTCATCACTGGATTGTGGGGATTTGCCTGTGATGGAGTAGTTAATCTGGGAGTCAGCTGACCACAATGAAACCTCTGGACATCCCACACAGCCGGCTGCTGTTACTGTTTGTGAAGCGGTATGCTGATTAGGTTTTCCCAACAGCTCAAGGGTAAGCAATTGATTAACACACTAAGGCTAAAAATATAACTGAATGGATCTTTTAAACAAAAATCTTGAGCAGGACTCTCCAGTAGTGATGCTAATTATTATTCGCTACACTCTGAAGATGAAATACTCATGTGGGACAGATTAAATGATATGTATCAAGCTCCACCATGATGATCACAATGTGTTTTCAATTTGTTTTATAGATAAGACTGATAAATCAGGCTGCAGTTGTTCAAAGAGTGGATAACTTTACTCAGGGGATAAGTTGCTCTGCAGTATTAGAGTTGTATTGGCTGGATAGCGATTTATCTGCTGGATAAAGTTATCCACTCTTTGAACAACTGGGGCCTGTACGTGTAAATCAGCCTTTAGGAACCCATGGGGCTGAAGTTAAGTAGCTGGACTGGATTACTTACCTTTCCATGTTGGTTCAGTACTGAGAACATGTCCCTATCCAAACGAATGATAACTCCAACAGTCTGTGGACTGGAACCAGCAAATTATACACGTAATTAATTTTGTACGTATCTCCCAAATGAAATAAAAGGTTTTGATATGACAATGTCTCCAATCTATCTTCTCTACCTCCTCAAATCCTTTCTTTTTTTCACCTAAAACCTTCAGTCAAATGATGGTTTGCTGATTACTAGAGTAAGATTGTGAGTAAAATTGTTTAAGCTTCAAATGAAATCTATCAAGAAGAACTTCTTATGGTGTCACTTGTTGCGCTGTACAAGTTGATTCCAACTTTTACGCTGTAGATCGCTGTAAATCTGTGCAAGAAATTCTAAAAGTTACATGCACTTGTGTGTGTGACCATTTAAGTGAAAGCTACGTGGCACTCCTTTTGTTTTAAATTGCATTACCATTCTATCTTTCAGTATGAGTCAATTTATGAAACCCTGAAGACTGACCATCAAATGCAGGTCAATAAGAATCTCTTTCCTATATTGCTGTTTACTTTACCAGGTGATTTTAACTTTTTTGACAGTGGATGAAATTCAAAAGGATGACCATTTATTAAAGTGAAAGCTCTTGAGCTGTGCTTACCTCTTGGCCTCTTTATTATATTACACAAGGTGGTTCTTAAGATTGATTGAGTTGGTGCATGGTGTGACAACTCAAATGCGCATTGTACCCTGTATAGAGCAGTATTTCCCTGAGAAGCTTTTCCATTAAATTTTTTTGCTATACTAAATTTAGAAAGTCTGTTAAATTCTACTTTAAATTTTGCTCCTTTAGGAGTAATACCAGGCAGTTTGCAACACGTTTTTCACTCTAAATGGTGAACAAACAACTGTATGATTCTTACTCAAGCTGCACCATATCTCCCCACTGATGCTGACCCATGGAGTCCACTCCACTGCTCCTCTCTGTGCACAACTGTAGATCTTTGGGTAAAACCTTGAGCTGCAACAAGTAGCAACAAGAGTGATCGGTGGATAATTCTCCTCACAATCACAGAATATGAAGTGGGTAAATCATCAACCAGGGGATGTTGAAAGGTTGAACATGACGGCCTCTATACACAAGCCACAAACTTGAGTTGGCTGACAAAACAGGGAACAAGCACTGTGACCAACGCACATCAACTTTCATCGGATAGCAAGGAAGGAAATGCATGTTTGTGCACACGCAGAGAAAACAGTAAAGCTAGAGACTGGTCAACATGCATCAACTTGCATTATGCAGCCGAATAGGCTGGGAAAACATTGCATCCACTTGCTTGCAGCAACTAATTTCACCTCAATCTAACTGCAGTGAATGGAAGTCAATGAAGGTACATTCAAGTCTGCACTTAAGCCTTGGTCAGATAAGTAGCAAGTACATGTAGAAAACTTGCTAAAGTATAGAACTGGTTACTTCAGTTGGCGAGGGTATCGGAGACTGTCAACAAAGTTTAAACTGTGTAATAATCTCACCACAAACAGTCCAAAGCCACCACAGTCATCACAAACAGTCCTTCTCAGGACTACACTCACCTGGATGATCATAATTTACGTACTTATGACATGAGTCCTGGGTTCAAACCATTAACAGTTTTGTGTAATAATCTGTTGTTCCAGAAAATATACATGTTCATACTATGGCAGGTTTGAGTTTGGACCCCTCACCCCTCTGGAACTTCACCCCATTTTTGAAAACGTGGGCTTTGAGACCCCTAATTCCATTGGTTATTCTTACATTCACATTGGATGAGTAATCTGTGCAAACATACTGTGCAAATTACTTAAAAGCAGCTACACTCTCGCACATCCGGATGTTTAAGCTGTTCCATACGATTAGAAAATGGTTTTCAGAACTTACAAACTGCTTTGGTAGGCCTTGATTGGTTAGTACCTACCTCATGCATTGTTAAATCTGCAAACAGGACCACCGTGTTGTCTTCAACTCGCACGATAAGACCTGTGTCACCCTCATAACGGCCGCTAATAACCTTCACATGATCACCCATCTTGAAATGTTTCTGAAGCTCATGTGCCATGAATTCTAAAGGATCCTGGATAGAAGACAACAAAAAAATGTGTTAAAAAGGCAAAACATTAAGGAGAACTTGTCCTAATACATGTAAAACAACTGATGCATCCAAAAGATCCCACATTGAAGGAAAAGAAATGCAGGGTGGTGTACAAAATTCACTGCAAGGACTGTGGGGGAGATTACGTTGGAGAGACTGCAAGAGCCTTCGCAACAAGGCTCAAGGAGCACAACACCATTA
>NW_028145451.1:2387500-2555000 GCF_977016875.1 Pavona decussata
AATTTTGTTTATTTATTTCTTGATTGAAATAGATGTTCTCAGTACACGCTCTGGACAATCATTTTTGCTACTAGCCAATGAAAACGCGCATCTGACAACACATGAACCAATCAAAATTCGTGTTATAAAAGTCAAAATCAAGTTGAAATTTGCGGCAAACGTCAGCGAGCCCCGTGTTGACGGCGATTTCAGCTTTGAATTCTCGTGAATCTTACAGAAAAATACCGAATATTCAGTGAAAACTAGAAGAAATGTTCAAAATATACGATTCTGAAAGGAACGAACTTCAAGAGGAGGAGTTTATTTAAGCTGAAAATGAATGTCATTGTGCATGGTCGCTCTTGAAAGTTACGTGAACTTGCCCGATGTAGCAGCCTGAGATGGCCGAGAAGTCGAGTCGCTCATCGTGCCTTGTGAAGTTTTGCTGTTTGGGAATCATAGCACAAGCAGCGGATCTAGACTGTGAAGTTGTTGCTGGTAATAGTAATCGTAGCAGTAGATTATTACGCTGAGAAAATCTCAGAGAAAATACATTTTATACAAATTTGACAGCCAAAACACGGCAACCGGCCGTACAAAGTTTGATTTGAAACATTTATAGTCTGCAGCATATAGTTTTTTGTTCGTTTTCGTGTACATTTTTTGAATAAAGAATGTCTTTTAGAGAATTTTATTGTGGTTCTCAGATGCAAAAATTACCTTGAAAAAAGTTTACTGCGTATTTGTTGCATATTTTGTAGTCTTCATTTGAGCTCCCTCGACAATGTCGTCTAGCGAGGCAGGCAAAGCGCTGTGGTTCTTCTTGCATTTGCTTTTTTCCCTCGGGTTCAGGGGGGAGGAGATAGGCAAACCCCGATCAAAATTTTGGGAAATTTTTCACCATTTCTTTAACAGTTGTACTTGAAATTACTTTGCGAGTCTTGCGAAAGCTTTGAAATGTTTTCAAATTGTGCCGGGAGACACAGAAAGCGTGACGTCACAACCGTGTTTACATACTCTCATCTAAACACACTTATTGACCAATGAGAGCGCGCGTACTATCTCAAATATTTTATAATTTACAGTACAGTCAACTCCCTTATTGAGGACACCCTAAAGACCGCGGGTTAGTGACCTTAATAGCGAGAGCCTGTAATAGTAGGAATTTATTTCAGTCAAACATCTGTAATTTATTTTTGCCAGGGGATTTAGTTGCTGTGCATGTTATTGGGGTGTCCCTAGAAGCGAGGTGACGCAAGGTGAGAGTTGACTGTATTCCAAGCTCCAACTAAAATTAGTGCAGAGGTTACCAATATGGGTGAGGTTCATGTGGTGAAGTGGCATAACACTCCAGTAGAAATGAAAAATTTGAAACAACCCCCACAAAAATATCCAGTATATACAGTAGTAATGACTAAGTCTTGTTATCACTTTGACTTGACAGAATACAAAAACAAAAGCCTTTCCACTGTACCTGATGGCATCAGCATCAAACAGTTTTTGAGGTGGCTTCCTTTTCTTTTTCCTCTTCTCTCCTGCATCCTGTGAAATTGGCAATCACAATCAGATACAATAATATTTCGTGTGAGAGATCTGCACAGAAAGAGTAAGGTGGCAGTAATGCATACAACAGTCAGTCTAAGGGAAGGTGTACAAAATTAATGATATGTACAGTAGGTCAACTCACAAACTCAAGCCACCTTGGTCATACATTGTAGCTTAACTGGGTTTTTGAGCATGAAGCAACTAAGAATATTGCTAATGAAATCCCTTAGATGACCATGGCATGCCAGTCCACTGAAGGGTTAGCTGCAGCAGCTGGCTTCTAGCTATGGGAAGAAATTGAAATTGGGTGTCTTAGAGGCAATCATGTCTCCCACCAGTCAGTTTTTCAGGCCTGCAGTCGTTTACCTGGCTCGCAATTTTCCAAATAATGAAAAAGTTTCATCTCTCCTATTTCTCCCTCTTCTTTTTGATTTATCATTTTGTCTTTCATCTCTCAAATGACATTATGAGACTGATCAAATTAATTATTTTGTATCTTGCAGAGATGACCCACTGATGCACACAAGAACAAAGTTTCAGTTTTCAGGCACACTGGAGAATATTTTAATAGTACTCTTTTGAAGTGTATAGGGTTAGGCACTGAATTGAATTGAAAATGACTAGCTTTCATTTACTATTTAACATGAGTAACCCTACCAGAGGTGAATTTCAAAATAATGAACAATGTATTTCTGCTGATCTGGCACTGATCTGACATCTAATATGATAACCTGCACCACTGCACCTCCACACTCACCAGACATTGTCTGTAGTGATTATTTAATTACTTTTAACTTGTCTGTGACTAAAGAGTTTTACCAACATGCGAGGCAGCGAGGCGTGCGAGGCACCATGCGAGGCGCGCGAAGACGTGCGAGGCATGAACAAAACATGCGAGGCATGAACAACCCCAACATAAACTGCTAACCGTTAAGCTAACCGGGGAGCTATTTAAGCTAACCTGCGTGCTATTTAGGCTAACCGGAGTGCTCTTTAGGCTAACCGGAGTGATTTTTAGGCTAACCTGAGTGCCTCACACGTCTGCCTCGCATGCCGCGCATGCCTCGCTGCCTCGCACTTTGTAAGGACCCGTGACTAAATTTGTCATTGAATCAATGTTGTAGTCACCTCAGCTGATTTGGCTAGACCTCTGGACCTACTGTAATCTATCCTGGGAATCATCTTCAATGTCACCTGAAAGACAGCAACAGCATGGAATAACCATTATTATTAAAAACTGAATCATTGTATGATGCAATTCGAGGGATTTGTTTGGCTTAGTAGCCATGGTATATGAGCCATTATACCATGGCCAAGAAATGGCGATCGTGAAATTGTCTGCTAGTTATTCTTGCACAGCGAAATTCAGTAAGATCTAGCACTATTTCTTCCTTGTTTTTAATAAAACAATTATTCCACTTGGCTATATATCATCTCATATCCAACGCGCGCTCGTGGAATAATTGTTAACTATCATCGTTCTAAATTGTTGGAAATTGTTATAATTTTATTGTTAAAAATTTGGCTGGTCAACTTTGAAAAACTGTGTTTTTCTAAAGGATGGCTCAATATCAAGTGTTCAACGTGCTCTTTCAGTATGTTACATTATTTTTGTATGCACTGTCTATGAGTGAGTAAATATTATTATTCTTGTTTATATTTAATTTTCATTTGTTGTATTTCTGGTGTAACCCCAGTAAAACCACCTAGTGATATCTACATCACCTAACAGTGATGTACATGTAGATATCATTGTGGGCACCAGTCAGTTGTTCCTCATGCCATTAGGATATTTTCCTATGAAGATACACATTCCCTTGTACCCATATCAACAAACCCATGATTGTTTAGCTTCACCATGATTACCTGATTTCTTGCAGTGTTTACAAAATCCACCTTTCAGAGAAAAAAAAGATAAAATATGTAAGTAAAAATCTCAAGCCACATTTTCAGCTAGAAAAACTGTGGTCATTTTAATTTTTCTTACATCAGTCCTTTCATTACATGTATATAAAGGATGCACATGCCTGTGTGCCGCTTTGTTCCACTAGTTATGCTGTAAGCTACCACTTAATTAAGACAGATTGTTACTGAAATTTGTAACTATATTGCAACTTACCAAAAAATTATAAGTTGCAACCCAGGCAAGTTATATTTAAAGCATGAGATGGAGTGATAGGGGACCCCCAGCCCAGTCTCAATGGGGGCCGGTATAAACTTTATACTGGGACAAAATGGATCATTTGACTTCATCAAAATGCTGCACTATGATTGTTAATTTATATGTAACATCTAAAAATGCAAATTCAATTTTACATTTCTTCCTTCTAAACAAAACTTGAAGAACAATACCTGTGCCAGATCATCCTTGTAAATTCCACGTTTTAATCTAACCCACTGCTTAGGCTTGACAGACACCACTTCTTTGACAACTTTCATCACATCAGTCATTTCTCTGATTGGCACCATCATCTGCTGCCATTTGCCAAGTCGCAGAGTACCAAACCCCTCAATAGCCTAGCATGATGTAGATGAAACAATTGGCTGATTAAACACTACATGTCCATGATGATCAAAAGAATACTAAAGCCAGCTTGTCTCACTGGATTGTCGAAATTTAAACAAATGAAGGACTTGCTGGAAAAAGGGCATAAGTCACTTTTTTGGTGAATTTTTTTTGTTTTATCTTTTTGGCAGATTCAAGCTAATTTTTGGCACACAAATTTATTGTGGAATGACAAATGCTGTCCTGAGATTTTTTCGGTTTGTTTGCGCTTCGTTTTCGGCCTGAGTTTTCAACTCAGCTTGAAATCTGTGAAGTGACACAAGTGTTTGCTTCCGATAGAGTAAGTTGCTTATGAAATCACAACTTTCTGATATAAGATACAAAAATTTACGCTGCTAAGAGCGGTTTTGCTTTGACAGTAACCCAGTCATTTCTTAATACCTGTTTGACATGAGTTTGTTTGTAAGCCTCAATGTAGATGTATCCTTTAAGTCCTTCCACAGCAACAGCAGACTTGATCTGTAATGGCTAGGAACAAAACCATGGAATAATATTATTTCTATGTACATTTATGGGTGCATAGCTCACAACGTTTGAAATAAGTTTTCGGATAGCATCACACATATCAATTCAAATCTTTATTTTGATCAGACATTTTAGAGACCATAACAGTGTTATTACATGCATGATTTACTCTGCATCACCTCTACAGTACATACCTCATCTGTCAACTGCTGGGCAATTGCTTTTCTCATTAAGCCAATCACAGTGGACTTTTCTTCACCAATCTTCACAACAAAAATAGCACAGTAATTACATTAATTTTAATGTCAGATACATTATGACAAAATAATTATATGTATAAGTGATTTGACAAAGTTCAATCTGTAGGATACGGAAGTGTATCTGTACGCATGCAATGACTATTTGGGGAAAGCAGATATTTATGCTGTCAATGAACTGCTCTTTGTGTTTACTAATTTGTAGCTGCATGTCGTTGAGTTGTCATTTCCCTTTGTTTATTGTTCCCTTCACTTAAATTTGTCTTAGATTTTTCACGAAAATGTGTGCTCACCTTAGAAAACTATTTAGGAAAGTTTATCTTCATGAGTTTGTTGTCCCTTTGCGATTATTCAAGTCATTTGCAATAGAGTTTTTGTCCAGGCTAAGTGGAGGACAATTGGTGACTATATTTAGGAAAAAACTTTTTGAACACTGATCTTTTAAAGACCTTTGTTAGTGAACGTTTGTGAATTTAAATTTTTTGTCTATTGAAAAGTGCCACGGACAATTCGTTGGAGTTGTGCACTATAAAAAACTTTTTTATATTATGTTTTTTGCTATTTGGTTGATTTAGATACATGTATTTACTCTTTGTATTCTGTTACTTTGTATTCTAAGTTTCGTATATATAGTTTGACAGTTTTTGAACATCCTATTGTTGCCTCAATCAAATCATATATCAAATACAGGATTGTTGTAATCAGTGGATGCCCTGAATCAGTTTAACAAGCTCCATCGTTTAATGGCTTCACATTTTTGCATGCCAGGATCAGTCACATCATTTGACATGAGGATTTTCAGTTAATATTGTTTTGGTAAGTTTCCTTCAATTTGGGCATACATAGTTGCTATATTTATCACATAAAACCACTATCCCTTTCTTCTTTTGTGATCAACAACAACAATACCAAATAAATAAATACTGAAAGTGATATAGCACTGTATGCTATAAGAATTAGCTTGATAAGGAAAACTTTCCCAAACAAAAAAGTCTCAATTGACTTTTAGAGAAGATAGACTAGAGACAGATCAAATGTTGAAGAGAAGGGAATTACATGTATCTAATTTGAGGGCTGCAAGTGTAACTCAAATAGTCTTACCTTGCATTTCACTGTCCACAGGTTTGGGTCTCTGTTGGCAAAGACAATGGTACCATTAGATAGATAGATATTTCATTACGCACAGAATTCACAAAGTTAGCACCATTAATTCTTGTTATCCATGTATGAACAAAGACGTTATTCAGCTGAAAGTTGTGTAATATTACAAAGGATTTTTATCTCACAGGCTTCATAATATTATCCTCTTGAGCCTTTTATAATTACATACATTGTGCAACATGGTACGTGGGTTTTACAAATGCATACCTTGATTCCCATACAAACTAACTTTAATTAAGTATTACTGCTGTAACATACATGTACACAGGCACATTACACGACTTTCCACTTTTCTTTTTCACTTTCCACATACAAGTACACTGTGCAGTCTAATATTTGAAGTTGCTTTGGTCTGTACATACTTTCTAAAATGCTGTCAAAACAAATTTTAAGAAAGCTCTTACTTGACACCAGGCAACTGACTCTGTTGTTGAATCTCTGGTCGCAGTTCATAGTCATCTCTGTATCTGTTGAGAAAACACATCCAACAAGGTCACCTAATCAGTATGGGAAATCAGCACATGAGTAATGCTTTTCATAAAAAAAATTCTACACACTAACCTGTCTGAAGACTCAGCAAACTTTTTCTTGTAGTAAGCTTCCAATTCTTCTGCATTTTTATCTCTGAATAAAATGAAAGGATGCTGTAAGCTTGGTAAGCTTATGACAACAATCATGGTAATAGCAACTAAAAGAACTGATGTTTTGTTTCCAGTTAGCAAGGCTGTTGCCTCGAAAAAATTTCAAGAAGCCCACAACGACAAAAAGCGAGAAGTTAGGAGCCCAACTTGTGAAAATATTAGGTGCTGCGGCAAAACTTTCAGGCATCCGGGCTCCTGTTAGGCAACAGCTTTGAGTTAGTGACACACATTCTGAGTATGCATGTGTCACTAACTGAAACAGAATTCATCTACCATTTTTATTCACTAGGCTTAAAAACATAATGACACATTTCTTTCAACAACAAGTAATAACCTGAATAAAAGTGGTGATGATCAGGGGAAACATTCTCTCTAAAAATTATGGACAACTAAGATTGCTTATTTTAAATAGACCTGTTAACATATCTTATCCCTGTATCGCATATTAAATTGGAGAGTGTCAAAGGAAAAAAACGCAAGTGTTGTAATGCCTTAAGCTTGGAGAGCTTTTGGGACACCCATTACATTTACTCCATTAATTTTACTCAGGCAAGAGGCACGAGCAGAGAAATTGGCTCTGTCATCAACATCGCAAATCTGCATTCTTGTGCAATCCCAAGACTCAATCCCAGTTAGCTGGCGAGCTGGTGCACAAGGCTGTCACACTGCTGGGTGCTCAGTGTTTTTTCTGTGATAACTCCTTTTAATCATATCAAAATACCTGAAACATTTTAACCTCAGCCTTTAATTCCAAAAGAAAACCACAGTGTAGATTCAGTGTCAAGTACCCAAAATAGCCCAAGTAAATGCTTAGCAAGCATCTTGTTGTTGTAAAAGTTTGTTGGGACAAACAAAGTACATACCCAAGCATCTGCTGCAAGCGTCTGGCACCCTAAAACCAAAACCAAATATAAAACAATTAACTATTAATGTCACTGTTCTTGGCAGAAACAAGATACACGTAACTACTCAAGGTGGTACTATTGAAGAAAACACTGCCTTGCAGTTGCGTACTGTCTATTACTTCCTATTTATGTAGCAAAAACAACCATACTTATCCCCCCAGTACCACAAGCTGAATGCTAGAAATGAGATGCTAGTTCAGATGAATTGTTATTTTCTCACCGATAAGTCCTCCCCAACTGATTCATCATCTCGATCAGCTAAAAAAAATAACAAAAAAAAAAAGAAAGAAAATAACATCAGAGGTGCTCCATTTTGTGGGGAACAATTGAAAAGTCTGTTCATACTATACCTGAGTCAATTAAGTCCTGAAATCCTTCTTCGGCTTGATCAGCATCATCATCATAATCATCATCAACATCTTCAACAGAAATAACATAGATTTGCAGTGAAAATTTCCTTTAATTAATCAAAAAAAGGGATAATCACATTATAAAAAATTAATATTTAACCCATTAACGGCCGAGGCGTCCAAAACCGGCCAAGATTTTCCGCACACCTGCGCTAGGTTCCTGCCTCCCCTAGAAGGGATAATTTTGTCCTCTATTGTTCTAATTGTCTTTGGAAAAGACTGACCAATCAGACTCTATTGTCTGTGCATATATTTTTAGGTCTTAGGGGGGGGTCTAGCACAAAAAGGTTTTTGTCTTTCGAAAATATCCGATTTCAGCCATAATGGCGGGCCACGCGCTTTACGCTTAAATATTCAAGACGCCAATTTCGCGTTTTCGGAAGGAAAACACACCTTTTCGAAACGGTAAATCGAAAGAGGAACTTCTAAGGAATACTTGACAGTTTTAACAGTGGAAATCCAAGTATTAACAGCGAAAAAATTATGCTTCGAGGAAAATTTGTGGTTTTACCAAGGCGACGAGCTGGCAGACATCTCAAATCATTATTTTCGCCATGGACTTTTTTGGTAATGTTCAAGTTTTTCTCGTGATACAACTCACAAGGAATTACAGGTTTGATTGTGAATTTGTCCTGAAATACTATTCTAATTGATCGATTCTTCCAAACAGTTTTTGCAGAATTTTTGAAAAACGAGCTCCGCACGGGTCGACAAATTCGCTTCAAAATTGACTCGCAATTCCTTCAAATCACTTGCGAGTCTGCCACCTCGTGGCAAAAAATATACGCATTCCCTTCTTAGACCTCTACAAAGACTTATTTGAATAAATTTTTCATTTAGAAAAGCTTTATTGCCTGTGTTTCTTTCTATTTTCATTGATTAAACGCGACGACTGCCTAACCTTACGTAAACAAACACGTCTTCTCGAGAGCGGATCAAATTACAACCATGTGATGCGAGGATCAAATTTCATCGAAATTTTCAAAATTTTTACCTTCAGGTTTGTTTTTTGGGTAATCTTTAATTCGCAGCTAGGGTATTTTATTCGACAATTAGAAATTCTAGCTATTCGAGACCAAAGGAGTTCTGTTTCTTTGACCCAGTAAGTTGTCTATTTTTACTACACATCAGGTTAATCATTAGCAATATGCTAATTTGTGAAATTGCTGGAAAACGCGCAGACTGCAATGGGTTAAACAAAATTCTCCTAACTAGGAAAATAAAAAATATACAGCCAGGAGAATGAGTACATACATTATACATGTATAAATAAACTTAGCTGTCACATTGTCAGGGATTTCAAAACTAGGCAGCAGAAACACAAACCTGCTTCCTCTAAGATAAAACCAGTATGCCGTCTTCTCTTCTTTCTCTGACGCTCATCTTCAAAATCATCATCCTCATCATAATCATCCTCATCTTCTTCATCCTCCTCCTCATCGTCGTCATCTTCTTCTCTGGTGATATCCTCGCCCTCCTACAAGATACAGGACAAACAACAAAATAAATTTGCTCTTGTTCATCGTCTAAACTTCAGTCAAATAAAAAATTTAAAGTTCTTCCCCAAAGATAGTCTGCTCCACGGACGAAATCAATTGACAGTAAATACCATCTGCAAATTTGCACCCAAATCTTTGTTTCGTTTGTTGGGGTTTAAAACAAGGATTTGTGCTAATTCACAGACAGTATTTGCCAGCAGTTGATTCTGTCTGTGGCGCAGGCTACCCCAAAGACTACTTTAATAATTTGATATGGGAAATTGCCATACTTTCCAAAACGGTTCCAGAGTTATAATAGTTTGCCTCATGCCTAGGCAATGTCTGTCATTACCAAAAACCATATAAGAGTCCTATACCTGCCACCTCCCATCCACGAGATACAAGTCTCGTACCTGCAGTTCGTAAACATCAAATTCAATCTCACACATGCATGTTTTCACACCTGAATGACAAATCTGGATGACTAATAGTTCCGTAATCCAACAACTAGCAGATTAAATTTGTTACAAGATGCTATTAACTGCTGACTTTATGCACTATTAAATAATTGAGTTTGAGAAGAGTGAATAAAGTCAACTCCTGAAAACAACTATTTCATATTTTAAAAGAGCTGATTCAAGCAGAAATTTTAATAGGCAATTCTCTGCAACTTTCTTCTCAAGTTTTCTTCCCCGTGTTTGAGGCATGTACATGTAAAGACAGAAAATTTCACCTCTGGTAGGATAAAATACAGTGTGAAATTTGGAACTGGGAGATAGTATAGCTGTGACGTCAATACAGATTGCTACTTCCTCAGTTCTTTTATTATAAGTATTCAACATTCCCATTCATAATTGGGTCCATACAGTTTTCTTCCTTTGCACATGAAAAGCAACAGAGGAATAGAGGAAACGTGAAACTAGCAACCTTGTATTGATGTCACAGCTCAACAATCCCCCTAGTCTCCTGTCTTGCGAGGTATTGTACCCAACCAATAGTGAAATTTGACGCTTTTATACGCCTCAAACACAGCGAAGAAAAGTTGATAACAGGAAATTTTTTTCGATTTTCATTCAAGATTTGATCATTTGATCAAGCAAATATACACTTTAAACAGAGATTTTTTGGCACGAAATCTAGAATTGCATCTTACGACTGAGAGGTTTATAAAGTAATGACTCAATAATGTGTGGGGTTCTCGTCCCTTCCAAGTTCCTCTCGCACTCTGCAGTGTGTACATAAAACAGAACTACATACAACTTGAAATCCTTTTAGCTTGTCCGGTTTCAGACAACAAATTAGAACCGCAGGCTGGCAGTTTTGGCTCAGCAATCAGTGAATGGATGGTGGCTACATATACAAGCCGTATCGCTCGGCAGCATTCTCGTCCCCAGAACGTAGCCCTTAATTCTTTAGGTTAACCGGTTTAAACTGCTAGCAAAACATAAGCCCGGAGAACAGCGAGAGAACGGCATGGACACACTACACAGCTTCTCGAACGTGTTCACACCAGCTAACGCTTTCCAATCCCCTACAGCAAATAACCACATAAAATAAAAACTGAAAAAGGAAGACCTTTACCTCTTCAGAAAACTGGGAATCGTCGCTGTCTGACATGTCTTGTAGGAGAAACAAAAGCTGAAATTAAGGAGCGTATTTTCGATCTGTTCTCCAAGATGGCGACTAGAACGATTGTCATCCGGGAAAGCGTTTGTGAGGATTTTCCTTGATGTATGGGTATTTGTGGTGTCCCGTCATTTACCTAAACCAACATGGCGGATCTGTTGTGGAGTTGTGGTGCTGAATTTCTAGCTGTAGTTTGCAACAATGGAGTTAAGGTTTTGGATGGAAGGTGAGAAAAAGGGACAAAAACAAAAGTCGCATACCTAGAAAAAAGGCAAATGTCACAAGAGAAATGTAACATTTGCACGCGGATTCCGATTGTTCGAGGTCAGTGTCGAGGTAGAAACCCGTTGTTCAAAGGGACATTCAGAACTGAAGTTAACAATGAGTGCAAGCCAAGTTTAGTGGCGTTAAACAACTTGCGATAAATAGTAGCCTTAAATATACGGATGTCCTCAGATGACGTCTTTTCAGTTTGCTCTGCTTCAATAACAGACGATATAATTCAACTCGAGACAATTGGGCCATTCCATTTATTATTCGCCTCCCCTCCCCATTGAAGGCTTTTGTATCTACCCCTATCAGAAATAACTTTTGAAGACCCCTTCAGAAATTAAGATCAAAGGGCCAACATATTCCCCCCTTAGGAAAAAAAAAAGAGTTCAAAGATACCGACATAAAAGCCCCCTGAGAAATAACTCTTAAAGACCCGCTCCCTCCCCCTCAGATTTCCCAGTCCTTCAATGGGGATGGGGGGGGGGGGGGGCGAGATATTAAATGAAATGGCCCATTGTATTTTGATTAATTTAATAAAGTGAAGGTGAAGGCTGCATACTGTACATGCATATATCGCTGTTTAGAATGTAATGCTTGTTATGTAATTATTTTCTTTTCCATTTTCATAGAGATGGCAGCTGCAATTTTTCACACACTGTTAGCGGTGAATCACAAAAGATACAGCCTGGACAAGAGTTTGATACAAGTGCATTAGGGCATGGTGTTCTGTGCTGTTTGTCACCCTCTGGAAATTTGTTTGCCCTCTGTACTCCACAAAAAGAATTATTTATATGGCAGACAAGCAACTGGAAACTGCTTAACAAAAGGTATATCATCTCAATTTTTTCCAGGTACTTCTCTCCCCTGTGGATAGACAATGGTCATTGTTACTAAAAGATGGAACTACCAAAATGACCCGATAGTCCCTGGTGTGGTGGTCTATCTCTATCTCTGATTTCATCTGTCTTTCATATTCATACGTGGGTTGGGTGGGTGGGTGAGATCAAATATAAACTGATAGCGGCTGCCAGTGACACCTTGTCACTAATTATTACTGACGTCCAATCTCAGAAGAATAATTTATTGTAAGCCACCATTAGACTATGTGATATGTGTATGTGCTGTATATAAATACATCATCATACATGTAATAATCTGTAACATTGCACACATGGTCAAAAATTTATGATTTTGACTTTCATACATGCACAGCTGTTATAGTGTCTCATTCTTTTGAATGAATCTGACTTCCAGGCGCGTATAAAATGGTTTGTTATGTTTTCTTGAGCAAAATTAAAAGCTTTGTGGAAAATATACAGCTATTTTCGACACTAAAGTGAGAGCCAAAAACTTGAGCCAAGAAGACTTGATTTTGCAAACCGCTCTCATGGAATGAATAATTAGCACCTGGAAACAAGGCGTTGTCCATTCCTTTGTGTACGCAAGCAAAAATGCATTTTTTTGCATACATTATAAATTCTCTAATACGGAACACAAATCGGCAAAAAAAATACTGGGCAATGTTTTTCAGTCGAATTGCAGTTCACATGCAAAAATTCAGACAAACCCTAGCAAAATCAAAAAACGGCCTAAAATTCGACATCAGTCGGTTATGGTCTCAGCCCTTCAGTTATTAGTTTGAATTTTTTACTAACTAAAGGCAACTTAGAAGCTTCAATCAGACAATAGTTATAGTTATGTATACTAAAACTGGCAACTACCCAAATAAAAAATGACTCATCAAAGTACAGGTTACATTGCACACATGGTAAAAAAAAGTCAGAACTTTAACTGTTATATGGCTGTAGTATGGAAGTTGTATGGCAAAGAATCAAGCTTCAAAATTGTGTGGTTCCAGAAAATATCCATACCCCCACCATGGAGGGAATTTCACATAGGACCCCCCACCCCCAGGATTTTCTATTTTCGAGGTATTTTTTTAACCCCCCCACCCCCACCCCTTCGGAAATTCCTTAAATACAGAATACACCCCCCACACCCTCTGGAAAAGTTTTATTTTAAAAGAACGCCTTGAAAATCAGTTTGATGTGAACTTTTATAGAAATATCAATGTAAAATTGGGGCTTTCACTTTATAGCCATACAAAATTTTCCCTTTTAAACATTGATACAATATCAATTGTTGCCAATGAACAATATTTTTCTATGTAAGAAAGTTTCACAAACAACAGTTTTATAATAACTGAGTCACGCAACGCAGACAGATTTCTTGTTTCAGTTGGAGTACTTCGCTTACAAAGGCTTTTCGGAGAAGGGAAACATGTTTTTAATGTAACAAGGGTTTCTTTAAAACAGTTAAACAAAGTGATGTCTTCAAGAAAGATCTACGAAGTTGCAAAGTTGGTACAGCTGTAAGTTACAATTTTGAACAGTTATGTCTGACATGAACGTGAAGTTGACCCTCTGGAAACTTATCCAACCATTCACCCCTCCTCTGCTTTGGAATTTCCTGGGCCATTGACCCCCCCACGGCCACCCCTCTGGAATTTCCAATTCCCTCCATGGTGGGGGTATGGATATTTTCTGGAACCACACATTATTACAAAATCTTGCATCCTGGGGTGCTAGAAAAAGCCACTGCTGCTGCAGTCCGTTGCAAACCTTGGTGGTTATGGGTCATTTTGGGTAGTTCTATGATATGAGACTATAGTCTAATGATGGTGGTGTAAGGAAGGTTGATTACATTAATCCCTGACTTTCACTCTGTTTATAGGACTTTTGGCTATCCCAAGCACCCAGGGTCTGGTTATTCAAAGAGCAGATACCTTTATCCAGTGAGTACATCTCTATCCAGCAGACAAAATGCATTAGTTGGTGTACATTTTATCCGCTGGATAGCGATTTATCCACTGGATAGAGTTATCCACTCTTTGAAGAACTGAAACCTAGTAGGTAAGGTCTGGGTGTTGCCATGGATGCCTCTGTACTTAACTAAAATCCCTAGCTTGCATTAGAGGAAGATACTTGTTGAATTTTGGTATGTCTGTGTCCACTCTCTTCTCGACATTCATGTCCTATTTTTAGTTATTCATTAATTGCTATCTTCAGACTGTCCACTTTGCTGATCCTTAAGCGTTCGCATTACTTGAAGTCTACTGTTTAATTAATACTGCATACTAGAGGCAGTGATGGCTGAGTGGTTAGGGTTTTGGACTGAAATCCAGAGGTCCAGGTTTCTAGTCCTGCTCTGGCCACTATCTGGAGTGGTTTCTTCTTTCGCCCCATGTTCAACTTCTCTGTGGCAATTATTGTAAATAGCCAGTTGGTTTGCCTCCTGGTAGTTGATCTGAGTGGAGTGCAATTTGGTCTGAAATCATACGCGTGATTTGAAATCACAAGTATAATTTCAGACCAAAATTGCACAACAAGAAGTTCAATTCTTGGTTTTCACATGACGTCATAAAAAACTGAAATTCATAACTAAACACAATTTTGAGTTTTTATCTTCATCACATATAAGAAAATCTAAATTTCCATCGGCTTGCTTGTTTCCAGTAGGATAGCATTCTTTGTTTTGAAAATAGAGCAGTTTGAATTTTAGATTTTTGCGCAGTGCGTGACAGAAGGATTGCAGCTCTAAACATGTCACGTACATGAAAACATCGATTCGCCTCGTGTTTTTTTTTAGTTCTGATCAGCTAACATGTAATAGAAGCGTTAATGTCAATGTGTGAAAGTTCAGCAGAGAGAAGAAAGGCTTTGAAATAGCCAAGGTAAACTCCAGATGTTTTTGCTGGTTTCCGGCCGCCATGTTGGTGCCCATCAGACGGGGCACCAACATGGCGTCCCATACTAAACTCTGTAATTTTCCGTGGTACATTTTCTCGAATAACTCGATTAGGAGATATCGCACAGCCCTGTGGCTTTCACACGTTGTTTATGTATCACTCTTCTACAACATATCAATTTCTTGACTTTATCTATTGACTGGTTGAGGATTTTATTTTTTCGCTTGCGTGACGATGTGTGAGGTGAAAACCACCTATTAGCACTTTATTACACCTATTTTGAAATCACACAATTTTATTGTCAATGTTAATCTTTTATTTTTGTTATTACATTTCCATTTTGATGGGCTAAAAAAAGGATGCGATTTAGAGCAAAAAAAAAATGCAATTTGGGAATAAATCGCACTTTTGAGAGCCAATCGGATTGCAAGGATCACCAGTGATTTCAAAACGGGGGTAATAAAGATTCTTAACCATGTTACATGTATGTTCTATTATTTTGAAATATTGATTTCTATCCAGTTTATTCCATTATCCCTGGAAAGGCCCTCTAGCCTAGGGGAGAGGATAATAATTATTATTAACAACAGTATTAATAGTATTATTATTTTTTTATGATTATTACTGCATGTTATTTTTGTTTTGCTTTGTTCCCAATTTCAGGGAAGTTGTCAGACGCACAACGGTCATTTTATTTGCACACAAAGAGGATTACATTATTGTTGGCAACAAAGGAGGTGAAGTTTACAGGTTTGTGAAATGAAATCATTGTTCAGTTTATTATGACTGACCTGAAACTTTGGGTAGCTTATGCAGCTGGCGGTTTCATTGGGGTTTGGTGGCTTGCGGTGCAGCCACAAAAATGAGCAGCAAAATCATGCGAAGGTTTTGACAAAAATGAGCAGCAGAGTGACAAGAAGAATGCTTCTTTTTGTGGCTTTGCCACTGGTTTTAGTCTTCTTGCGGTTTTGTCGTTCGTTTTTGTAGCTCTACTGCATGCCATCAACTCCAAAGAAACCGCCAACTACACAGGCTAAACATAGGGAGGTAATGAGGGCTGTCATTAAGCCTTCCACAAGGACAAGTCCTCACAATGTAGGTGTGTTGTCTTTGTGGAATCACGATAGCGTTTAGCTATTATGACAATCATTCAAAACCACTGCATCGATCAAGCTTGTAACTCACAAAGAGTAAAATGCAGCTTGGCCTGGAGAGCCAATTTTTTAAAATTCTAGCTGAATTATTTTCCTGCCAGGCCCAGAGGCCCCACCTTATATGAAAATCAACCACTGAGCACTTGACAAGAACATTTTGCCAGACATGATGTGTGATTTTACGACACTGAATTAACTCTGCAGTGTATTTTTAAGTGTTATAGTGACGTGCACGGATAATGGTCAGCAGGAAATTCATGGCTGGTATGGAAATGGGTGAGAGTCCACACAAGGCCAAGAAAAAACTATTTTATTAATTTTATTGACTGGCCATTAGTGTATCGGTGATCTTAGCAGCCTGGAAGGACAGTGCATGGTAAAAATCATCCTTGCTCAATCTTCACACAACCATGTTATTTTTCCTCTTAAGATTTTTCGTTCAAGATGCTGATCAAGATAAAGAGCTTCTTTTAGGACATGTTTCCATGATTTTAGACATGGTAAGAGAAATTCCATCTCTCAGTTTCTAATTCAGTCTCCTAGCTGTTTGACAGCTGAAAGCATAATCATATTTTGTCAAATTTTAGGCTGTTTTGTTGGTTAGTTTTGCTCAAATTTTCATGAATAAGTGCATAAATTATGATCATCCGGGTAAGTGAAGTCCTGAGAAGGACTTCAAGGACAATAAATTAATTAAGTTGTTTGTAAGGTGCTGGTAGTTGTAGAATAACTTAGAATAACTACTAATAAAAGAATATCTACAATTTCACTCTCATCCCGTTTAAAGGAATCAGAAATTAAATTCCGGGGTTTGCTGATTTTTTTTTTTTTTTTTTTTTTAATAGTAAATAATTTGCATTGAAGTTTTGGTTTCATCAATCATAAAATAATTTGAACTGCTGTAATAATTATTGTTTTTTTGCCATTGAAGCATTTAAGAATTACCCCTACAGACTAGCAACATGATACTTAAAAACCTTCAATATTTTGAATTGAGGCAGTGTGGCCTAGTGGTTAGCTCACCAGACATGTAATACTGAGGTCCTAGATTCAAGCCCCACCCTGACCACTTGGATAATTTGTTTCACAGTAGCCAACTGTTTTGCCTCCCACCAGCTGGGATTTTTAACAAATGTCATGTTCAGTTTGATTATTTATTTCACTGATTAATTAACTAATACTTGTCCCCAATTAGCAATACAATGCTTTCAAATACTTTGACACTTAAACAAAGTCATTTGCTTTATTTATTGTGCAGTTCCAGAAGAAATCCATTAACCCACAATGTGGAAGGTCATCGGAAATTCCTAGGGTGAGGGGGGTCTTAAAAGTCAAAATTTTAGAAGCAAAGTATGAAGCTAAACTGGAATTTCCTGGGGGGACCGGGGGTGCAAAACAAAAAACCTTCTTTGGGGGGAGTATGGATATTTTTGGAACTACACATTATTCTTTTTGTATGTGTGACTCTGTATGCTTTTGTTGATTTTTTTTTCATTTCATGTGTAGCAAGAAATTATGTAATACTGACAAATATACTTCTCAATGTAATTTTCATTGTAATAGGTTCTCACCAAAGATGATAAGTTTTTGATTACATCTGACAGAGATGAGAAGATACGAGTGAGCTGCTACCCTAACTCATATAACATCCATTCATTTTGTCTTGGAAGTTTAGAGTAAGTGGGTCTTCCTTGTATCTTTGATATTATATTTTAGCATACCTCAGTGACCGACTATCGCATAACGCGCAATCTGATTGGCTACACAGGTGTCGTCTATTGATCGACAGACTGCAGTTTGTCAGAGCGCGCGATTTAGCATGCATCATTGCACAAATATATCAAAATTTATGAAATAAAAAGATTCTTTTGCTTCATAGATCGATCACTGAGGTGTGCTAAAACAATTAGATGGCTCGCTCTCGGTTTCTATCGCCTTTGAAAGTTGGCTTGGGGCTTCGCCCCTCGCCAACTATCAGCCGATAGAAACCTCGAGCTCGCCGTCTAATTGTTAAATAGCTCAGTCTGCCTTCTTACTTAGCAGTTAAAGTCATTCTTTCTTTTTGCCATCCTGACCCACCTAGATTAGCTTTGCAACCTGCGGCGCCAAGAAATTGTACATGTAAATTTATACAAACACCTGATAAAGTTGAAAGTTTTAATATATAACCAAAAATAATGTAGCAATTTGTGCCAGGAAACTATTTTAATTTGTGCAAATGTCATCCTTTGTTTATCTGTAGTTTTGTTAGTTGTCTAGCACTCTTGTCAGGAGAAAGTCAAGACATCCTAATATCTGGAGGAGGGGTAAGTGTTTGTTTTTCTATTTTATTTTTTTAACAGTACCTGTTTCTATACATGTTGGTTGTTTGTCTTTCTCTGGCAACAAGACCCGTACGTCATGATCCTGAGGGCTGGAGACAGGAGTAGGTGTTTCGGTTTGGAGTTACAAGTCTGAGAACAAGAATGCCTTTTCTTCCCTCAGTCAAATACTATGTAACAATAAATAAGTATTATTATTGTATACGCAAAAGGACTGTGATGTTAGTTTTTTAGTCTGCTAAATAAATGCTCTAGATAGATGAATTTTTCAGTAGGTGACACAGGCATACTCACAAAGAGAAAATCCAAGTTCAAACCTATGACCTTCCGATTACTAGTCCCCATGCTGTACCACTGAGCTAAAGGAGACTCGTGGGAGCTAGGCCATTTCATGTGACAAACACCCTGTGTACTGCTGGGATTTCAATGTTGAAAACATTGACTGGTACATGTGAAAAGACATGTGAGGTTATATTTTTGACCTGGGGAATAAAAAATTATAAATGAATTTTTCAGCCAGTGTGACACAGGCATTCTCGATATCAGAGAAGGAAACTGTGAGTTCTCCTGAAAGGAGTTGAACTTTTTCATGACCTTCTGGACAGGTATACTTTGCAGCTAAACGTGCTTCTTCCATATACTAAATCAAAATGGCCAAGAAAACTTAAATATTGATGTGTACATTCTATTTATTACTTTATAAGGATGGGTTTGTGAGATTCTGGAATCCTGAATCAGGTCGGCAGATTACCTCTGAGATGATTGATGAGTCAGTGGAGGGTAGCAAGGAAGATAAACAAAAGGTATTGAATTTTATGAAAATTCTCATGAGATCATATTTTTTTTAATAGATTCTACAGCAATTTTCATTAACATGTGAGACAATCCCATCACTATGGTCTACCCAATCCTGTGAACACCATTCGTTTTTACTTAATAGTTGAAATAATGTACTTGATGAGTTGACTAATTTTTTTATGCACATTTCCCCTGCTTACCTATCAGGAAGACGTACTGCATTGTCCAGCTGTATCATGCTTAGCTTGCTGTCAAAAACATTCTGTGGTGTGTGTCGTGTTAGAAAGGTTTGTCAACAGTCCCGTAGTAATATCTTATTTTGTCAGCAGGAACTGTTTTAAAGGTACTTCCAGTTAAAGATAGTCTATTTAAACCAGCACTGCTTTAATAACTGGAAATGTTTAAGTGTTAAAAGAATACAAAACTCCTAAACAGACACTTGCCATAAGCAGAAATGTCCACAGCAATTAAGGAGACAAGTTAGTCAAGTGTTTCTAATAAAGTGAAAGCTACTGAGTAGTACTTTCCTGTGGTGCTGTTTATTATGTTGTACAGGGTAGACTATTTGGTCCGTGGATGAAAAATGAAAACTACTGAGTGGTACTGTCCTGTGCTGCTGTTTATTATAATATTATTATATGCTGTGCAGGTTAGTTCTAACTCTTGGGTCTGTGCCTGAAATCCTAAAGTGTGACCATTCAAATGAAAGTTACTAGGCGGTACTTTCCTGTGGTACTGTTTATTATGCTGTACAAGGTGGTTCTAACGTTTGAGTCTGTGGATGAAAGCCTAAAGTGTGACCATTCAAATAAAAGCTACTGAGCAGTACTTTCCTGTGGTGCTGCTTATTACACTGTACAAGGTGGTTCTAACTTTTGAGTCGGTGGATGAAAGCCTAAAGTGTGACCATTGAAATGAAAGCTACTAAGCAGTACTTTCCTGTGGTGCTGTTTATTATGCTGTAGGCAGGGTGGTTCTAACTCTTGAATCTTTTGATGAAGCTCTCAAGTGTGATTATTCAAATGACAGTGAAAGCTCTGCAGGATTATTTTCCAGTGGAGGTGTTTAGCAGATTCTTAAATAAAACTTAGTAATTTTGTTCAATTTTGAACTTGCGTGCCCTTAAAAAGGCTTCAAAATTTTGACTTTGGTACTTAGAGTGTTTTTATGCATCTCTTTCATACAGGTGCCGGAATCTACTTTTATATCATACAAGTGAAAAGAAGGTGACCACCCTCCCCTCCCTAGAGATGGATGCCCCACCCTGGAGTGCAGTGTTTGACCCTGTCGGAAGACTATGGTGTGTTCAGCCTCTCCCTGAGGAGCCCGTCTTAGTGTTTGAACCCAGAGGGACTGTGCCCAACGTAACGGTGTGTAACACTGACAATAGGGAGCTTTAGCAACGACGACGGCGACGGCAGTGGCGCTAGCGGATGATCCGCCTTTTAGGATCTTCCTCTCGGTCATGCAAACGTCTTCGAGTCAAGCCTCTGGTGAAATTAAAACAAACTAAAATAAGAATTAAAACTTAGAGATGTCTTGTTAAATAGCTACGCAGCTGGTCCGCCTTCTCTCATTTCGGATTCTTAAGGTTTTTGTGGTCGTTCTTCATGTTTTTCAATCCACTTTTCTCTTTTTGCTAAAGTTTGCGTGGTCTCTTTGTTTTCCTTTTGCAGTACGTGAAACTTCAGAAACTTCTAGGTGAACCGTCTGGTCTCTCGCCAGTGTTATCATCAGCTAGCGACTGGAGTTATCTAAAAGGTACGCACTGTTTTGCACTCTTTTTACGTCCTGCAGAGAATTACCCTGCTAGCAGAGAAAAAGGAAGGCGACTTACCGCCTTGAGGGAGGCGGTGTGGCCCAGCGGTTAGGGCGCCGGACATTTTGACCTAGGAAAGATCGCAGCGGATCTGCTAGCAGGGTAACAGAAGAGATGAAGGTAGTTTTGAAACGGAATCTGATCCATTTGGAAGTTATAGAGGTCCGAGGCTGAACGCATACCGATAACCGGTACCTTATCCACATTAATCATCCGGATAAATTTGAAAAACGCGTCTTTTTTTTCTTCTTCAGTTTGCCACACTGAAAAAGATTTTTGATAGTTGAAATGTATCTTTTTTAAAACACCCCCCAGAGCGGAGAAATTTCGAAACGCCGGCTGGGTGGTTTAGAATGGACTGCGAAAACGTATCTATTTGAAAACGCAGTCGTCACAACGATAATGTATTAGACATCTTTAGATTCTAGTACGAACACGAATACGACAAAGAAAGCGCGCACGTGAACCAGTGTCATTTTGGCGGGAAAACGAGGGAGCCGTCGTCATTTCACTACGAGTTTTTGTGAGAACGGCGTAGTGGAACCCCCCCCCCCCCCCGCCCCCCCCTGATGTCCTCGAAACTTAGGTGATCCCGTCTTTTTGGAATCACAACAGTGACTGAAGGGCGTATAGCAGCTATCATCGTTCAAAACAACTGCGTCTAGTTCTTCGCTCACAAAGAGTTAAATGAAGCTTCTTGGTATATAAATTTCATATCTGTTCTTAGTAGAATTCTTCTTAGTACTTCGCTAAAAACTTGAAGCGAAATATCGTTTTGGTAGGCGTACACGTACTAGAATCTAATGTCGCATCCTCCACCGTGTATTTAGCGTTTTTAGGGGCGAGAGAACGTTTTGACGAAAAAAGAAACGATACGAAAACCATAGTGTGGACTGAAAACATTTGATATGTCGCGGTTTGTACAAATCTCTCCGGATTAGTGTTAACGAAGCCTTCTAGCAGCTGTTCCAAAACAAAACTCTTTTCATTGCCTTTTACAACAAATTTACAACAAATTGTTTTACAATGTAATTATAATTTATAAATTAAATTTGGCAGTCCAGTAGCAGTACGTTTGAAACCAAGTCTTAATATTTCCCACAGTTTAAAACTGGATCATAGGACTGATGCAATTGAGATATCAGACATTTTGCCATGCCCGAGAAATAGCGGCCATTAAATCGTCTTTTAGTCACTCTCGCCAAATGAAATCAACAAAGATCTACTAGCAAAATTTCTTGGTTTTTATTATTAAATGAAACACTTATTCCGCTCAGGTATGTCAGTTGGATATGGGATAATTATATACAGCCATCTCGGCGCTACGCACCTCTTCACCTCGTTGGCTATCAATCAGTCGGTATCCGATCACTTTTCCCATGTCAGGTCGCTCCACAAAATAGTCATCTCATCTCCAATGCGTGCTTGTGGAATAATTGTTAATTTCTAGTGGCTTGACGATCCCCAGTGACGATCTCCTAATTATGACAAAGGTATTATATAGAAAGGGCGGATGACCGGACGCACTTTGTCACATTTCTCTTGCCAGCTTTTGTAGTCCGTCACGTACGCTTTAAGGTTACCGTATACCTTTAGAGGTGTCTCACGTCCAAGCGATGTAGCGCCTCCGCTTTAAACTGTAGATACCTAAACCCCTATATCACATTAAAGCTTGTAGGGCTGGCTATCAAACTATACCAAGAATTTTGAAATTAAATGAATTATTGAGATTGTACATGTACCGTCTAATAAAAGCACTGCTATGCCACCACGAATGATAACTACTCATAGTTGTCCACCTGCGTTTCATTCCCCACAGGCTGTTTAAATCAGGAGCGGAAACTGGAAACATTGAGAAAGAAAGAGGTGGACAATACCAGCGAGTATTTAGCGAGAAAAGAGGATCGAATGAAGAAGAAAAGGGGCAAGAATGAGCAAACGGACAACGGTCACACGACGAAGCAAGACTCCCCTCTCGAGCAAATGGCCGAGAAAAGGCCAAGATTAGAGAAATGATGTCATTCAGTGATCATTTTTATTCCCGACCAGTTTAGGAACAACAGAAAAGACGTAATATCAATTCCCGAAAGAAGTCAGTTCTCTCTATTTTATATACCTATGAAGAATACAATACCTTTTCCAGAAGAATGCGATTTTGCCTATTCTGAGTGAAACAAAACTTTACCAAAAGTGCGCAATTCTTTTCTGTTTATAGTAAACCAACCAAATTCTTCCATCCTATTCCCAAAAAGCCGAATTTTTCCCATGAAAGA
Source organism: Pavona decussata (assembly GCF_977016875.1). NCBI lineage: Eukaryota > Metazoa > Cnidaria > Anthozoa > Scleractinia > Agariciidae > Pavona > Pavona decussata. The sequence continues at coordinate 2,410,920 of NW_028145451.1, forward strand.
CGCAATTCTGCCAATTCGGAATAAAGCGAATACTTAATCTCCCAAAAGAACAGCATTCTTTCCTGAGTAAACTAAAACTTCATAAGCAAAGTTTTGCTAACACAAATACAAAGACGTTTTCGGCCTCTTCATGACACCATTCATCAAGTTGAAATGAAGACGCCGAAACGTCGTTTTTATCGTTAATTTTTGCTTGTATTTAAACTAAAACTTACCGCCAAAAGAACGCCGCAGATTCTGCCCTAATGAGTAAATCAATCAAATTTAGGAAGCAAAAGTACTTAACTCCGGCTCAAGTCTTCTGATAACCTTTTACGGGAATTCTGATAGCGGGGACCCGCGAAAATCGCTCGCATCGCAATTTACTTTGCGCCGCTTGGACCACTATGCGGACGTCCGTCTGAATGATCAAAAACTTTTTTTTCCGTTTATCCTTTTCATTCTATGTTCGGGGCAGCGTGAGTGAGCAGAATACTGTTACGTTTTTTTTTTTTTTTTAAGGAAAATGATCTCAAAATACTGTCAAATTTTAGAAGTGACCCCCAAAAAACCCGCCCGGGGCACACCCCCCAATCTTCCCCTCCCCGCCGCCCCCATATCGGGATGGCATGAGGCTGACATGGGACGAATATTTGTTACCCAACTTCAGTTAGAAGGTTGGCTTTCCTACAGGCTCTCATGTGATAAATACGCTTGTTATAGCTTTACCGACAATCTGATTTGATATAGGCGCGTACCACTTTAGATCGTTCTGGACAACGACACCCATTTGGTAGCTTGAACTTGGAAACTCGTTGAGTTCAACTGATTTCCTTGGCTTCAACCCAGGATTCCCGGTGGTACATCACATCCTACATACGACTGTCTGAGTTAGAGGAGAAGCTAGTTTTGTGTGCAATTTTCGGTATATTTGCACGCTGCTACGGAGTAAATCACTTGGGATGCCATCTCGAATGTCGTCAATGTGAACATTGAAAAGAGCAAGAAATACAACTCCACCTTGAGGTACCCCTGTAATCAGACTCGACCACGGTTGAGACAAGGCCCCCGGTAACTTCACATGTAGTGACCTCTCTGACAAAAACCTCTGCTTCCACTTTTAAAAGCTTCTCCTAACTCCCATAGAAGCAAGCTTGGGCATGAATAATAAAGTGGCATGATCAACTAAATCAAACGCTTTATTGAAGTCCTTGAACATCTTCAACCTGACTACCCCGGTCTGTAGCCGGTTGAACCAGTCCGGCGTAGCACGTGCGACGGTTGTGACAGTAGATCTATCTTAATTTGTCGTAGTGCCAGTCCTTGTCCGAAAATCATTGAGGCGGGTGTAGGACACTTGCTTTGCTGGATGGCGAGTTCTTCGTGGAATTGTTTAGCCATGAACCAAGCAGGAACTCCACCCCTGTGGACTTCTTTGGATTCAAACCGTTTGAGCGCGACTGACTGCTGAAATAAAAACACCATTCACATAATTGGCTCTTGACGAAAAAGGGTGGTTCCTTTGAAAACATATGGTGCGGTTTTTTTTTTTTTTTTTTTTTTTTCTTTTCTTTTTCTTTTTTTTTTTTTTTTTTAAGCGCTAAGGTCAGACGCGGAGGCGACACTGCTCACGTACTTTACGCCCCTCGCCCCTCTTACAGCTGGTGACCATGACAACATCCTTTTGATTGACAAAATCGTCACGTGCCCAAACATGACGTTTTTGTTTTGAAGGACGAAAGTGAGGCGGAGTAAGGTGAGAAGTCCTCGAGTTCCTGCAAAGTAACATGAAAATTTCCGACTTTTTACAAACGTGAGGCGTCTTTTTAGAGATGCGGAGACGTCACAAACAAGGTAATTTCTCGTCCTCCTGGATCTATCTCGCTTGTTCTGAAACTGTTTGTTGCTTCGCTGTTTTATCACGCGATTCTGCCCGGTTGTGACTAATGGTGTCCTGTCATCGCGTGAACTCAAATTTCAACTTGTCACACGCTGTATATTTCAGTGCTCCAGGTTTGCGAAGAAGATTTGGATAAAACACTGAAATGAGTGGCTGGAGTTTTGTTCTTTTAATTTTCTAGGTGCTTTGTCGACAAATGGAATGCGCTCGATGTGGGAATTTGTTTTTGTTTCCCAGTTCCTGCGGGTATTCCAGGGGAAGTTTGGTTTCGTCAGCTTCACAGCCGAGGTGTGCATTAAAACGATAGTTTTTAGCAATAAGAACAGCGAGCTCTGTGTAGTTCGCCTAATATGGTATTTTTAATCGTAGTTTTAATCTAGGGGGAAGTTTCAAACAAGATTTGTATGTATAGTTGTTGATTAAACCTGCGCTCAAATTTACAAGTTGTCCGTTTGCTGTACTTAAGTTTACGTTATCTTGAGCGGTTGATTTGTAATTCCCTGCTGTTGAATTGTGTTGACGGCTCGTCTTGCTTACAGGAATTGGAGAATGCCTTCTTGGAGTCCGATAGCTCGGTCCTGTTTGGAATATTCTTCAGACTGCTTCGTATCCTGCTTCCCAAACGGGATATAAAGTAGGTGAAGTTTAAACTTTGTATTTGTATGTTTTCCTGTAATAGCGGAAACGTGTATAATGGCGTATAATGAAAACCTCAGCTGATACGATTCATCTATACACGCAGTAGTTCGTTTCTCTTGAAACAGTATATTATTTTTTTCTAATTATGCTGCAATTCTCTTCCCATAAGGAAAACAACATGGCAGGAAGTGCTTAAAGAAGAACTTGAAAATAGGTCCTCAGATTTGAGACCGTTCGAAGGAGGAAAACGTTATGAGACATTTCGCCCGGAGGAACGAGTGAGTTTTTCTTTCTTTTTTCTGTTGGGTTGGTCACATTAAACAGCGATGTGGGCGTTTTGTATGACGTCCGTTCGACGTTTTGAGCAATGAGGTTGATAGGCTAAATACTGTTAACAGATTTAAACTAATTATTTTCGCAAATTTGTAAGGCAAGACGAAACATGTCAAACATCGTTGCTACACTTTAACTGAATTTGGTTTGGTTGAGATTGTGAAGGGTTTCGATGCAAGATGGCGCTCGGCTCGAGCCCCCGGAATCGTACAAATGACTCTCGCTATCTTATTTTTAGCTTTAATTTCATATTTGATCTTTTGAAGGTTCGAACTTCGCTGTAAACGTTTAGGGAGAACTGTCATTTTCGCTAAGGTCAAGTGGAAAGCGAGATAATCCTCAAACTCGTGCAATTGGATATAAACTAATGAGAACAAAATAAGCTTAACTAAATTTTGTCGTGGACTGAGCAGCATAGCTAAATGATTCCTATCTTTCTCTTGTAATTTTGCTAGTTTACTATTTTATAAAATGTTGCGGTTGGCTGTTTGTCGTGCTTATGTTGTTATTGTTAGTGTATTGTCTGAAACTTTGTTTTAATCTCGTTAATGTTGGACTTAAGAAATATTAAATCATCACAACTTGCCATCTTGCATATATTAGACGTTGATTTGTACGGGATGCGACCTTTAAGAATTTGCAGTTTTAAGTTAGAATTTGCTTATTCTTAGATTGTACCATTTAATTTAAAATTTGCTCTCTCGCAATTTGATATTTTTTGAAAAGAAGAAATATAGTTTAGTTGACCACAAATTAGTTGAGCTCCAAACTAATTCAAGTAATAAGTGGTGGATTTTTTTTAGGTTTAATTTTAACCAAGTTCGTTGTGAGATAAGCAAGGCATTAAACCCACCAATCTTGAACATGAAAGTGAGAAGTGATCATCGCAGTGAATTTTCCAATTTATGCAATTGGAAATTGGAAGCCTGAAAAAAATTCAGGCTTCATATACTTTACATAATCTTGAACATACTGGATCTACCAGCAATTTAGAGCAATAAATAAACAAAAACAATTTTACAAGGATCTTATCTTGAAAATGAAGAGCTTTGTTTCTGGCTTTGTGACCCAGCCACCGCATTGAACAAATCACTTTCCCAATCACACACAATAAACACTTGCTGTTATCGTTATTCAGGATGAGACATTTGTTGATCTGAGACATCGAGTACCAGGCTAGTCTACCAACCAGTCTCATCATCTAATCATCTAATTTTGTTACATGTTGGTGTAGTTGTTGTCAATACCACAGTGTTGCATTATTATAGGGACCTTTGGATTTGAGTACATGAAGTACAACTTTCAAATTTTAAACCAGTTTCCAGGACTCCTATCAGCAGAAAAGTAGGCTCAAGAAAAAGATTGGTGTGACAAGTGATTGTAACCTAATTATAGACACGCAAACTAGATTTGAAAATTTGTACTCGTACTCAAATCTGTTTAGGTTGCTGTTATTGTTGTGGGTTATGTTACTTTGATGGTTAAAAGTTGGTGACCTGTAATTTCAGTATTGTTTCTTCTTACCGCAGGTCTTGCTGTTAAAACATTTGATAGATTATCTGGCAGATGGTGAAGACAAAGAGTTGAAAGAATTTACTAAGGACTTTTTAAATCCAAACTCTTCTGTAAGTTTGAAAATTATTGCAGTTATTTTATTTTCAACTTTAGCTTCTAGCTTTGCTAGGTTTTTAATAAGTAGATACTCAATCCCAGCTTCTTCAATTCTGAGTAACCTTTTTCAAGAAGAGAAGTAGAATCTTGTGTGTTGCTCACTTACACTCAAGATCTATGTATAAAATAAATCTGAAGCCATTTGTTTGCAATCTTCATGAAAACCTTGGCTTGTACCAAAGAGGTTTACAAAACAGTTTTGAGCCATTCATTTCACAATTTTAGAATGAATAATACTCTTATCTAGCTTCTTTGTCTGTCAGTAATTTATACCAGAGCCAAATGCCCCCACCAACCAGTGGCCATTTAATGGATTGTTTTATAAGCTTCTAAATTTGACCATGCCACACATATGCAGCACTATTTTGTATTTTGTGTTTTCAAGATGACCTCTTTACATAAGCCCGGTGGTTTCTTGAGGCCTCCTAGCCATATCTTTATTGCTCCTTTTATATTCCATAAAATACATGCCCATAATAACTGTGTTTATGGCAAGTAAATAAGTAAATAGATACATTGTGTAAACTTTTCAGGTAAAGTCCTGTAGTGCACAGGTCTGTATTAGCTTTAAGTCTGATATGCCCATCCTCTTCCTCTTCCTCTTCCACAACCTCCTCTTGACTTGTACAGCTTCTTGACTTTGTCCACCTAAATGTGGTTTAACTTCTTCCTCATCAGAAGTATCCTCCTGTGAACACTGTTTCAAACTGTTTGGATTTCATCATACAGTCTGGATCAGCCAAAATTATTTTTATTGAGACCCCCTTCTCCTGTCATTGTGCATTCACATGGGCAAACTGCAATTCCGAAATATTTCCTAACAAAAAACAAATTTGAGATCAGTGGGGCTTGAGTAAAACATTTTATGAGCATCATAGTCAAATAACTTTTGAACAGCATCATCAGGATGGCATTGTCAAGCTCACAAGTGCAATGTTTGAATGTTAGTAGATGTTCACAAAATATGTGCACAGTCAAATAGCAATTGACAAGAGGACAATATATAGTGTGACTGAGTAGCAAGTACTGGATTATTTTTCTTATATGTAACATTTCATATATCGGGCAGTCAAGCTTGCTCCTCTAGATTTAGCTTAAATTCTGTAAGAATTGTTGGAAATTGGTCTGAGTTTCTTCAGCTTCAATACTGTGTTCCTTCTGCCTGAATTGTGTCATCCTTCAAATATTAATAGTAATAACGCAGTTGGCTGTAGTTTAAAGCCATGAACATAAATTTATAAAGCTTGCTCAAATAAGGGAGAAATAGACAGAAGTGTATATATACATCATCATCGATTCACGTTGAATTTGCTGTAAAATTTGCATTGATTTCCTGCTTTTCTTTGGATAAGCCAAAAGTGTAATTATTTTTGTTATTAGCTTAACATTTCATTTCAATTTATATTTTCAATCCACCATACAAAAAAAGATGGCAGCTGTCCATTTTACCTCGCAAACCTAACACAGCTAATACAGCTGTAGGCACATACACCTGTAGGAAGCCATATTTTTGTGAATTTGGTCCCTGTACTAACAGCATTGTGTATGCTAGATTTGAAGTTTTTTGGACTTTTTTGTGTTTTTATGAGCATTTTTAGGGTTTTCATAAACTAAGAATTATGGGTAAATGCGGAGCTGTCGTTAAGGGCGTAACACATAACACCCGTTACGGCTAAATACCCTTAAAAGGACCTTGATATTACGGCGGTTGAAGGGTCAGTTTACTTAGAAATTTTAAACGAGATTGTTACGGCTTTGAAGCTTAATGACACATATGGCTAAAAACGTAATGACAGCCCTGAAATGTACCAGTCGCCATCTTTTTTGGTGCGGTGGATTAACTGACAAATTAGAAAATGGAATTTTTTTTTCCTATTGGCGAGCTATTATACTAGTTGGCTAAAGCTTGATTCTCTGTTTGCTACTTCTTCTCTTGGTACTGTCAAATTCTTAATAGAAGCCTCCCACCCACCCATCCCTCTAAAAATATAAGCCCCAACCCCCCCCACCCCCCCAAAAAATCACAGTCCCTAAAATCCTTGTGATAATAAGCCCTCCAAGAAAAAAGCCCATGGAGAGTCAGGGTGAGCTATTTTTAGTTGTTCGCTTAATGTTTCAAGCTGTGTTTATTGTAAGTCACGTAATTTATTCAAAATTTCCTTCAGTAATAGAGACATTAAGAAGTTCTAGTACGACTACGAATATGGGACTTGACTTTTTTTACCGAACTACTAAGAAGAGATACATGTGTATCTCAGGAAGCTCCATTTTACTCTTTGTGGGCAACGAACTTGATGCAGAACATTGTTTTGAATGTTGATAGCTAAGCTAGCCCTTTTGTGATTCCAAAACGGATGAGATCACAAACATTTCAAGGACTTGTTTTGGCTACTATGACCTTCTCACAAAACCTCATAGTAAATTGATGATGGCTATCTTGTTTACCAGCCAAAATGACACTGGTTCACTCACGCACTCTTTATTGGAAAAACTTGTACTTGTACACGTACTAGACTCTAAAGGTCTCTAATAAGCCCTTCTAAACAAACCTTTCTTAATAATAAGCCTCTAGAGAGTAAAACCACTTGCATTTTTACATTTTACAGTGCATTAAATTAAAAACACATTGTTGTCTTTCCTTCTTCAGAGGGTAAAGCCAGTTGGCCGTGATGCTAGCAATAACATTTATTGGTATTTTGAAGGTAAGTGTGAATTAAATAGTATTGAACAGCTGACCATTGACAAATAGCAAAGTAGTTCTCATTATATTGGCCTGTCAGCAGTGATCAGCAACGAATTTCTCTCATAATAATAAATTTATTATTATGATATACAATCCCAAACAATGTGACGTTTACAGTATGAGAGGTTTGGGAATGATTTGCAAAGAGAAGTTATTTTTAAACACACCCTAAGGCTTCTATTTTTAGGGACTGCATAATTATGAAGCTAATGCATTGATTCTGCAAAATTCTGATTTTTTTGGGGAAATTGTTAAAAACTGTTAAGAAATCAAAAACAAACAAGGAAATCAATAAGTTTATAAATTGCTGAACCAGAATATAAATTTGCAAAATCGTGTTTAAAACTTGAGTATCAGTTTTAAAAAAAATGCATTTAATGATGATGTTATCTTTAATAAGGTAATAGTTAAATTTAGTATTGAATAAAACAGTACGATTCTTCATTATACCCAGAATGTCTACTAGAGACTATTTGTCTTATAATTTTCATATACATGTTGTGTATTGAAGTGGGGGCTCAGTCAGCAAAGGGATGCGTAGTCACTTGGCTGAACAATTCTCACACGACCTTTGCCTTGCCGTTCAATTGGTCAAGTTCACGTAAACAGGCGGAACTAGACAAATTTACAGACTGTGAGTTCAAATGTTTACTCATTTGAGTTCACTCAAACAGATTGAAAGCATAGTTTCTATGCAAAAGTGCTGTACTGTCATTATATACCTTTAATTTCATTTATAACATATAAAAGCTTATTCAGGTAACTAGAAGTCATCAAGACTTGTATATTACTTGTAAGTTTGAACAATGCTATTCTATTTATTTGGATATTTAAGCAGTGGGTTGTAATCATGTTGTTGTGGGTTGAGCATTTTAAGAACTCGGAGGATATGCCTGAGCACTTATTATGATAAAGATGTCTGGTGAAAATATTAGGTTGTCTATACTTGTTTTGGTTGGCTTAAGTCCATTTGGCACCAAAACTGCTCTATCCTGTTATTTCGTATCAGTTCAAATGGTTAACAAGTAGGAAATGGTTGTTATGACATCAATGCTTAATACCAAGCGTTGTACTGCATTAAGGTTAAACTGAGTACCTTGCCGTACTCTAAGTAAATGGTTGTAATAATTAACTGGAGGCAGAACTTGGCTAGGTATACATGTACTCTCAAATATGATTGAATCGTTATGCTGAAGCATTAGCTTGATATTGTTTGTGGCCAATGTTAGATGCAAAATTCATGGCAAGAATATTCTTAATGGATTGTTTACAAGTTTTTTTGTGTATCCTAGCGCCATAATATTATTTTCCATGGAGCTGACCCTCTGTGCTGAATCTCATCTCCGTTTCACCATCTACCAGGAAAACATCTTTCAATCATTATAATTGTTATTTGGTTCAAAATCAGTTGTTGATCAGCAACACTTCAAAATTACCTTAGAAAGCAGAATACAGTACATGTATTTGTTCCCAGGGGAACCTAGCATTCTTCTTGTAGGTTACGTGTCTAATTGTTCCTTTTTATTAAAATGTCTTGAATGTCCACAGTTGAATTTTAGACTTTGTCAATAGATACTTTTATGATAGTGTATCCATTTTACTTTTTGTGGAAAAAAAAATGTAATTTTAAATATATTTTAAAAAGGACCAGAGATGGACAACCTTTGATGTTAAAATTTAAAAACGTTTTTAAAATGTTTCATTCATATGAGCTTCTTCAGGTCTACAGAAATTTGCAGTGATGCAACAAAGGTCTAGGTATAGCTAATCCACATTTTTTACTCTTGTTGAGACCATGCAAAAAAAAAAAGAAAACAATAATGTACAGTGTTCCATTACCGGTAAGTAAGTCTCCTTAATAACAAATAATTGAAGGGCTGAGAGCATATTAACTTCCTTAAATGTCTTGAAAATTTTAGGCTGATTTTTTGTTTGCCTGAATGTTGCATGTGGCTTTTGGTAGGTGTAAAGACATGTAGGCCTTTAATTTGTTTTGGAGGAAAATGAGGCCATTATAATATCAAGTCAATGTTGTTCATGTCATCCCATTTGGCAGGTTTAAAGACGTGTAGGCCTTTAATTTGTTTTGGAGGAAAATGAGGCCATTATAATATCAAGTCAGTGTTGTTTCATGTCATCCCATTTGGCAGGCTTAAAGACATGTAGGTCTTTAATTTGTTTTGGAGGAAAATGAGGCCATTATAATATCAAGTCAGTGTTGTTTCATGTCATCCAGCCAAAAAAAAAAAAGAAAAGAAAAGAAAGCATTTTATTAAGAAATGGAACAACAGGCCTGCAAGTTACAGCAACCTCTCTTCCCCCCTCCCCCCCCCCCCAAAAAAAAACAACAACAACAACAACAACAGCATAATGTTGACTTCTTTGATTAAATTGAAAGCTACAAGGAAAAGTTCAGGCCCACTTTTGAGCAAAGTGAAAAATTGGCCTAAAATTGGACATGACACGGTTATGCTGTCAACCCTTCAATTTGTAAGTGGCTGGATGCATGTACACTTGGCTGAATTTGGTCAAGGTGCTTCAGTGAATCCACCATACTGGAGATTGCATTTGATACAATTGTCAAACCAATTGCAGGTATACTAAAATACAATGTTCTTAGAGCTACAAATGAGATTTTTTCTATTGTTTATGTTTTTCTCACATGAAAGCTTAGACAAAGTTTTTTTTAGAAAAAAGTTATTATTTTGTACCCTGAAAAACATGTATGTTGCATACATTATTCTAATTGGCTTTATTTCATAGTGTGATGGTGTATACAATTTTGTTAGATCACTGCAGTGTCCCTGTTTGCAGTGCTAGTTTGGTCATTTAACATTTTGTCAGCAACTGTGCTAGATATACCTTCATTATTGTTGTATCGCTTTTGTGTTCCATTTTATAGAAATTTACTATTTTGTGTACTAGGGAGATTTCAGATACAGCATAAGGTAGACATTGTTTAGTTTTCCCAATATATGAAATTTGAACATTAAACTCCTTGCAGGATTAGATCATCAGCATGTAAGCTTTTAGCAACAAAGCCAAAAATTCACAATCTTTTTGTCACTGCTACAGTTCTATTCTTTTCCATTTCTTACTATTTTCCTAGTTATTTGTTCTGAGATGCTTTTCAAGCCATTGTTTGCTTTTGCCAAACACTCTGTGAATAGGCTTTTGTCATGGAAATTTACCATGCATTTCAGAAATCTAATTTGCATACATTTGTGGTTTTTAAGGCTTTGTTGACACTGAATCCGCCAATGAAGGGAAGCATTTCTTTGTAGCAGGTGACGGCCCAGGGGGTGAGCCAATCACTGGACTTATTTCTTAAGAGTATTGAGTGTTTACACTCCGTTTTTTGCTGTGTTCCAATCGGCTGTAGGCAGCCACATTGTTCACTAAGGTTGTTGACAAGATTCAAATTAAAAATCTATTGTAAGGCTACAAGGAGAATGCAATTAGACTAAGTCACATGTCAGAACAAACAACAGAAAGGAATAAATGTTTCATGGGGCTTGCATGTTTTGCATATGTTTTAAAAAGTCGTCTTGAGGCAAGAAGCTCATGGCTTTTTCAGTTGGATTTCTTTCACTCTGGTCTTAATCTCTGCTCTGAAGTGTAGGTATAATTTATGTCTTCTTTAGAAGTGAAGGTTAGGTTTAATGCTTTTATATTTTTGCTAGATTTACAGTGATCCACATTAAGAGCCTGTACTACGCTACACTAGCTTGTAGTATATATATTTTTAATTTAGCATAATCTAAACTTAACTTGATTTAGTATGTTTGAGGTTGGATTTAGGGTGGTTTAGGGATTTTTAGGCCCCAAAAAATAGCTGTTGTAAAGGCACATACAAAATGAACCTCTGGCTTGTGTGAATTAAAATTGACATGCTTTGTCTGAGCATCAAAAAGGCTTCTTAGAATTGGATCTTGCCAGAAGTTTGAATATTTATAAAAGCCACAGATCTGTGACCAGCCAAGTGTGGATTGTTTACTTTCTTGGAGCTCACAAACAAAAACTCCACAGCAATATTTCTGTGCTAAAAAATGCATCTAACATGGCTTGGAAATTTTCTGACTCCTTGGGTTGGAAAGTGAGATTTTCTGTTCAGTCATGAGGTGATCACTGTTTGATGTGTACAGGTATTCTTGTCCAATTATGTTTGTAGTAGAACAGCCCAGCTCTTGTTAAAAGTGGATCATCTTGTTATTACTTATATACTCAAAGCAATTATAACAAGTTTGTCCTGCATTTAGCTTTTAACTACATAGAAAGATTTCATCCTTAGCTTTCCCAGTATTTAAAAGATTGAAATAATTCAACTTGTCTAGCTTAAGATATTGGCCATAATATTTCCTCCATAATCAGGAGTTAAATGCCCCTCTTGGCCAACATGCCCCTCTTGGCCAACATTTCCTTTTGGAAAATATAAATATGCACCATAAGGTGACATGTTTAGGATTTAAAATTTGTTGAGAAGTTGTTATTTGGTAAAACCTTTAGTTACTAAATGTCTTTTGTGGGTCACTTTTACTTAGAGTTATCCTAAACAGTTTTACCTGTCATATAATCAATATGAACAAAAATTTCACCAAATCGCTCATGGCCAGTGACAGACTACTGTACAAGTAGGTAGTTTGTAATGCTTGAATATTACAGGGAATTTTCAAATTTATTATTCTACCAGAAAATTTTCAAGGGATGCAGAATTAAACCTTTGAGACCTAATTGCGACCAGTTTCTAATTTCTCCTTATAATCCCCCCACTTGATCAAAATAAATATTCAGGTCGCAAGAATTAAAGAAATGATCACTAACAGTTAAAATGTCTACACAAATTCCCTCAACCAGCAATGGAAGAAATATATATATATATAGACAACACATGAGAGGAGAATACTGGTATACATGTTGACATTGGGCCTAAAGGCCATGGTTACCATAAATTGTCACAAAAATTCATTTTTGTGTAAAGCTAACTCACTTTGTTTAATTGACACCTTTTGCCCCATAAAATAAAATAAATACAAATAAATCCCTTTGTTTAAGTGTCAATGTATAATTTATTACTATGAGTCCGGGAATCAAACCCAAGCCACATTGGTGGGCTCTGATCTGAGGCGAGTGCTCTCACCGCTGTGGCATCCCTACTCCCCCATGATGAGGTCTCGACTGCGTGAGAAAGGAACATTTTCATTATCAGGGTCTGTAGCTGGCAATTATGCTGTCAGCATAATTCAGTTATGAAACTTGAATGCCATAGTCACTGTGTTAACCGAAAATATCAAGAATTCAGGAAGTTTTTATTATTTTCCGTAACTGAGGTAATATCGAAATATTATGTACTGGACGTAAAAAGTATGTAATTTTGCAATCTACCAAATTTTGTTTGATTTTGGTATCATTTAAATAGGTGCTGTTATGAACTGGCCGACTACTTTCAGAAACTACGTGTAATGATTTTATGTTTACTTTACTTGTTCCTGTTAAGTACTATTTAATGTTCAAAATTTATAGCAGGAAGGTTTTATTTTTTATTTAAATTTTTTGTCAATTTGCCGCTATTGAACGTGAACAAATAAAATATTCGCAGCCTTTCTTTAAGAACTTGTGTTGCTTGTCAGCTAGGGAGATGTGCTTAGATATTTTATGGTGATTACTCTTGACTAACAGGTTTTAAATCTTTCGTTCTACCAGATTTAAGGCTTTACCGTGAAATCATAGGAAAGAAGGGATGCAGAACAGGGTGAGCAGTGATTTGACTCAACATCGTCATTGCTAATTAAGCTAATTGTGTGATGTCTTTCTTTGTTCTTTAATGTGTAATTGATTCATATTGCATTGTGAAATGGTGGATGCATGAGAACAATTAAGGGTTATTAATATGTAACTTTAATTTCTTGACTTGACAGACCTAACCAAACCCCTGGATGGGGGATATTAGAAAGGGGAGAGGGGGGGGGGGGGTGCAAATGAGACCCAAGAAAGTGTTCTTTAATAGGCTTAAGCTTGTAATAAGAACTATAAGAACAATATAAGAACAAAGAGCAGTAGAGAAAATATGGAAATTGATATTGGCACATACATGTAAAGGGTGAAACTGCAATATGCAATCTGTCCAGTGGACCTCCGTGTCTAACCATCACCAACACTATGCAAAGTACTCCAAAAAATTATAAAGGTTTACTGCAGACAATTGATCATGCAGTAATGTTGTTAAATTGTACAGTGTAGATTGACAGTAAATTTGGTAAACGTAGGTTGAAACTATAACAACAGAAATGAAGAAAAAAGAATACAAAATAATCAGTGCACAGATGTAACATCCAACTGAATTTCATGCTGCCTGTTATCAATGATGATTCATGGATTTATTGAATTTTGCACTTTGTGTTCTTGTGGAAACAGATTTCCCCCTAAGACATTTTTAATCTCAAGTCACAGAGCTGCCGAGGTGATAGATTGAGCTTATTGTTTTTCTAAAAGTGGGTTGACCCAAGCTGATAGTGGATTTAAGACAGTCTGAACTTTGAAATTATCTTGTAGGTTCAATGGAGTCTTTGCAGTTAAAATTTGTTGAAATATATTCCTTTATAAAAGTTAATATTCCATGCAAGAGTAGATGTTATTTCTTGTATAAATTTACGCCGGGGTACTTGACTTTTAGTTTCAGTGTTGTTTTTGACATAGTTTCTGTTGGAATTTTGGTTAGACATTTAAAACAGAAGAATATTTAACAAACAAAGAAGCCACGGTTGTGCTCTGTTCTGTTGTAAAGCATGCAGGAAGTGGCTTGAGCACCAAAGAAGTGTAGGGGGATGATCTATATCCATTGAAGCTTTGAGCTTGTTTTGGTTTTCTAGGTTATATAAGATGTCTGGGTCAAAATAATAATAATAATAATAATAATAATAATAATAATAATAATAATAATAGTAATAATAAATAAATAAAAAATAAGCCGATAGAGAAGTTGAAGCATTTCACAAACAGGCTGATGGCATGACACCGTTACTCCGTGCATGTGTACTCTGATAAAGCATATTGTTTCAACCAATCAGCAAGTGCATTATATTGAAACTTTATCATAAGTCTCGTTTAATGAGCAAATCAAAATAGTACAGCTAATAATAAATTGTCTTTCTCATCTCAGAAAATGATTCTGTCATTTCCCAGTAATGGTGCAAAATATTTTATTGAACTCATGCAATACATTTATGGCAGCAGTATCAGTTTGGCTGTTCTCAATTGTTAAAAATTGCACTATTTTTAAAATTATATTTCTGGAGCAAAAAAGTAATGAAATCCTTACTGGTTCAAGTGCAGGTCTATTGAAAGTGGGATATTTATTCATGATCATGATCAGTTTAACCTAATGCTTAATTCCCGAGGCACAAAAGCAATTCATCTCTCACATCTCTTTATGATGTTACACAAAGTAAACTGGTAAGCCTCCCTGCCAGTTGGGAATTTTTAAAGGAGTCTCTGTTCTGTTTGTTTAAAATATTTCAGTTTGATACATGGCCCCACAAGCTTCTAGCTTTAAATCTAACCATGAATAAATAAACCTCCTTTAATTTACTTTACTATTTAAGCTTAAATTGTCATGGAAGCCAGACCCCGCTGTCCCCAAATTCAGCAGGCACGAAGACAATTTTCACTTTGTGGAAATCGTTGCCATTGTTTGAAGATGAAAGAAAAGACCATCAAAAAGATTGGCTACTAGATTCCACCGGCATGCAGAGAATTGAATATTTTCCCATTTTTATAACTTTACAAAACTTCACTGATCACGTTGTGAGTCGACCATCTTTGAAGTTGAAAGAGCATTACTTCTTGGTCCCGATGCCCTCTCTCTATCCATCTATGTTAAGGCCATGTTACCCGGGGCAATTTTCCTTGCAACTTGCAACGCAATGATGATGACTGAAAAACATTGCATGTTGCGGAGGGGGTGTCACACGTTCGCAATTTTTTCACAACTTAATTAACAGTTCAATTTTTTCATTGTCACTCAGTTTATTTTCATTGTTTACAACTGCCGCCATCTTGAAATCTCCCGCGAGCGAAGGACGTGCTCTGATTGGCTCATTGTGTCAAAATTACGTTGCAAGTTGCAGAGGAGATGTTACACGCAAGCAACTTGTCTTGCAGCGTTGCGAAAAGTAGAGGATAGTTCAACATCTCTTGCAACTCGCAACGCAACTATATTGCAGTTGCAAAATAGGGTGTTACACGTCAAATTTTACTTGCATTTTGTAACACGACATTTGTTGCGTTGCAAGTTGCAAGAAAAATTGCCTCGTTTAACATGGCCTTTAATTTTCCATCAAATTGTTTATTATTTATAATTATTTTCACTTCAAGATTCTTTTTTGCAACACTTATAATGCAAACTAAGATATTCTGTATATTTTGTTTCAAGACAAAACTCACCTTTTAAGATTTCCTTCCTCAATAATGCACTGTTTTTTTTACCCTTATGCCAAAATCATGCTTTCAGATTTGAGGTGAAAAGTTCAATTGTGCTCAAAGTGGGGTGCAATTATTGCTCAGCTAGAGTTTGAAAAACAAAAAAAAATTCATCATCAGAAAGGTGTATTGTCTCAAATGACAAACCTTCGTATTCTCATTTACCTAGTGTTAAAAGAATATCAATATAATGCTAACAATAATATTATCCGGCCTTGTTGTAACAGTAAATGTAGGGAGAAGCTGAGTAATTTAATAGCAGTGTGCAGTTTTTTGAGTTAGTTCAGGTGCATTATTTCATAGGGTCTTTTTTTAAAGGAGTTTTACAACAACCAGCAGTGTTGCAACATTTTTGAATACTTTAAGAAACTAATTTATTGGACGTACAGATTTTTTCTCTGTACAGATGTTTTCTCTATCGATTAGTCTTTTGATGTATATATCATACTATTAAGGACGGTGCCTACTAATACCGAAGTATTTTTGTGCGGCTTATTACTATGCGGAAAAAGCAGTTCTTAGCAAGGCCTCTTGGAATCCAAAAAGAAAATTGGGGGTAACCACGCATTTTTCAGAGATAATTAAGCCATAATTTCTCTAAGAAGCGCCAAAATATAAAGGAATGTATGGGATTTTTTTCCTAAATTGAAGCTTAGTTATCTCTGAAAAATGCATGGCTACCCCCAATTTTCTTTTGAGATACCAAAAGCACTTGCTAAGTTCTGCTTTCTCCGTATAGTTTTAAACCGCGCACAATTATCCCTGTATTAGTAGGCACCACCCATAGGAAACCCGAGTATCTCGAGATGCGCAGAATGTATGCGCAGTAACAATAGTAGGCACCGTCCTTAAAGTCTACTACATGCAGCCGATACCTGTGTGCAGTTTAACACAGTAAGCAGTATTAGGCTGGCATACAAAGGGATGTTACCTGCTGAATGTGCCAGTTCACCCCATCGTTACATACTTTTGTGTTGTGTTTACAAGTCTTTACGATTCACAGGGATTAAACCGAGCAAATTTTTGCATGACAACAATGGCAGCTGCCATATAAAATGTCACTGAACAGTTAAAATGTAAAAAGTTATATGACAATTTCTGGTATGGTTTTGAACCATTTTTTTCAACAGTACATGTATTACAATAATTTCAGTGTCATGATGTGGTATTAACCTGGCATGTAAATGGGTTTTTGGTATAATTTCAATTCACCACTTGCCAACATGGTATAATTTCAGTGTTTGCCATTAGCCTTTTCCCATGTTTCACTTTCTGGCAACCCTAAAATAATTAATGTCCCCCTCATAAATCTCACACCCTTTTTCTTTGCATGGTATTTCTCAAAATTAGTTTGTAAACAGTAATTGACTCTTTCTGAATGTTTTCAGAGTCTGACAGCATTCAGAAAATATACAAAGAATACTGTGACTGCATGAGAAATGGCTACCTTTTTTTATTATTGAATTCTATGCTAGTTTGAATGACCAGCAATGAATTAATCTATCATCTACCTAAAGTTATGAATTGATAATTATCTTCATTTATCTGACTGTGCGTGGTAATTGCAAACATGCTGTTTTGCTAAATAGAGAGGAACACGCCATATATAAACAGGTCTCATGTGCTGGATTCTTCATCCCGGCGTTCCTCCTAGATTTATCAACAGCCACTGTAAAGGTCATGAAATCAAGAGACAATTCAGTAGCAAAATTGGGCATAAATACAAAAGTGGAAGAGAATAATTGCAATAGCAGCAACCTCTATGATTTTTTAACACTTTGTTATGTAAACAAACGAAGGTAATGTTTGCTTTAGATGGGAATAGCTCTACCATATATGGCAGGTTGTGTATTAAATTTCCATTATTATAATTTGCTGAGTAAGAGAAAATTAAATAAACCATGAAGCTGTTATGTTAATTAGCCACTCTGGCCAGCTGCTGTCACGAATGCTGAGGCCATGTGAAGCATATTTAATAAAGCAGTGTTATTGTCATACTGTTTGGCTTCAGTTTTGTCCTTCTTGTCTTTAACACCTTTTTGTTGTAGCTTTCTTTAGTCAAGGTATACCTCTAGCAAATGGTATAAAAATGGAACTTTCTTCATCTCCTAAATCCAGTGATTGTGTTACAAATTTTTTTACAGAAGGATGGTTGCTGGGTGTTCAGTAGGGTTTTTTGTTTTATTAGCATATTTTTTTGTTGTTTTTCAGCTGGGAGACTGTGTGTTTAAATTTCCACGACTGGAATAAGCTTCTGAGGTAAACATTAATTCATTGTGTTTTCGAGTTTCCATGCATTCAGCTGTAATATTTTCAACTGTGTTGAAATCTGGGTGTTAAACTTGGGTAGTTTTAGGTTTAACGTATGTTTATCTTTAATGTCCATGATAATATTTTTATACTTTTCCTTTGTGCAAGTCAGTTTGTAGTCTAAAACACTTGGGCCATTCATTCATTCATGAATTTACTCACTCATTCATCTGCACATGGATCATTTTCATGTGTTTACAATTAAGAAGGTACATGTACGCCAGAATCTGTCGACAGTACAGTCAAGTGCCACAAGGAGCTTATCAACTCAAATTTTGGTCTGGGTAGACATATTAATTTTTGTATGTTGATAACAAGATTTTTTGGACTGCAATTCATGCATTCAAATTTCTCTTCTAAGTGAACTTCTAATTGAACTTTAAGTGAAAGGATTTTTTTTTACTGTTGGTTGGAATTGGGAATACAAAAATGTGCTACACTGGGATTACATGTTAGCGGAACTTATCATGGCTGGTTAGAGTCAGCATGCTAGACTTAAAATGCTAACTATATACCGGTATTGTTTGCAGTACAGTGCTTTCTATCTTCAACCTATATCATTATATGGCAAGCTAAGTTTTACAGGGCAGTTCTGATTAGACAAAATGTTGATGGTGTAGACCCGCTTGAATCATGAACTCAATAGTGAGGAAAGCATAACAAAGCATGTTAAGAAAATTGGTAATTTTTACTCTCAACCACCTCAGGGGAAGGGTGTTTCAAAGCAATTTTGACATGAATTTTCATTTGTGAATTGAGAGATACGTTCCTGACCATATTCTTTAAACTTGATATGTACTGTAGGACAAGGCACTTAGTTTCTTGGTGATTGTAATGAACTATAATTTTTATTAGGGAACTTCAAAACAGATATTCTTGAGTCACAGATTGACTGGGCGGGAGGGTGGATGGGAAAATTTTTGTCAAGAGCGCTAGTTTATGGTTATTGTGTGACCAATGCAAACTGTACATATGTATAAATTTGGTGATTCAGGAGGTCGAAGGATTCTGTGAACAAGCTGTAAATTTTCAATATGACCATCATGTAGTAACTATTTCAAGCAGTCCTGTATATCGCTTTTTCCAGCTCTGCTCACCCTATAGCATACAGCCCTCATACAGGGATTTTTCCAATAATTTTGCAGTGAGATCACACATGGCCCTGTATGGGTTGTATTATAAATATATTTATTATGTCTGCTAAGGTGGATTTCCACTGTCGCGTAAATTTTATGTGCGTACAGACGTGAATTTAGCTGGCTTTACGTGGGTAAATAGAATAAGAAGCGATGTATGAGCCGCGTGCCTAAACATAAAAAGTTGAGTGCTGTTCAACTTTTTATGTTTACGCACGCGCATACGGTTCATACATCGCTTCTTTTTTTATTTACGTACGTAAAGCCAGCTAAATTCATGTCTGTACGCACATAAAATTTACGCGACAGTGGAAATCCACCTTTATGGTGGTCAAAGAAACCAAAACAGAGTCAGATTCTCATCAACGGTGAGGAGCAAATTATGCAGGTTAAGGTTATATAATCAGCGTTTTGCCGTTGATATCCATGACTAGTGGATTGCTTACGTCCCCTTGTTAATTTATTTTACTCAGATAACTCTGCTCAGAGAGTGTCTACTAAAATTAAGCAACGAGTAGGCAGCGTTTTCTATTTTTTCTTTTGATTCTGGCAGTTTGCTTCATGACATAATTATGAGAAAACTGACTTGTTTGTGACCAGCTTTTCAGTCCTTAAAATGGCTTATAGTTTATTAAAATGTAATGAATATAAGCCATTTTAAGGACTGTCTCCTATCTGTTGCTGTATACTTAGGTCTCTTGTTTGACACTCTAAATAAGAGCTTGCTTTATTGTTGTAGTCTGTGGTAAAATAGAAAAGAAACTGCAACTCAGCAGTTTACAGGCTGGGCACACTGCCAGAAAGCATATAGCAACAGATAGAAGACGGTCCATTGTCATTTTATTGCTGTCTTTCTCATGATCAATTTCATGTCACAGACGGGTGCCTCCTGAGTGCACGTGGGATGCACTCATTTGGTGTGAAGTTCAAAATTAAGAAAGGATGGTCAACATAAATTTCTCTTTAGTGAAAGCTGTGCTTTCCAAATGAGATTTTTTTTTATAATAATAATGAAAATTATTTTATTCACAACATATCATTAGATATTACAATACAACAAAAGTATATTTAGTTAACTGCCTAGCAAGTGGAATATAACATATGTTGGATAGTTACCTTTAAGTCATGAGCAGTCAGATTAATGTTGTGTTCTTTTATTTGACAGTACCTTTCAGAAGAGTACAAACAGTAATGAGAAAAAGCTGTACAAGTACCTAAAGAATGAGCTCTATCCAGCTGTAATGCCATCAGTCAAGGTACGTCCTATATCATGAATATACCAACCCTTTTTTTTTTATTATAATTCTATTTCCTTTTTGGTGTTAATGTGAACTTATTTGACTGACTCAACCTTGTGTCTGTATGATCCTCTCTGTGGGTATTGAACATGTCACAGTTTATGCCATTGATATGGAGACAATTAACAATCTTGAGATTAAAACAATATTATTATTTACAAATCATATCATAATCTCAGATAGAAATTATTAAATGACTTACAGCTTTTGAAGAAATTAAACTGTCATCTCTGGTCATTTCTCCATTAACATTTGTTTTTGATGATATCAAAGATGATCGTCAACAAAATCGGTGAAGGACAGGACAATGACTTTATTGGCAACAAATATGGACAATGTCATTAGTTCTTGCTATTGTAAGCAGCTGTTACTACTTTTAAAGTCAGTTTTTTTTTTTTTTTTTTCATTAGTAAAGTGAGATGTTTATTTGGTAACTATATCACTTTCGGTCAACCAACAAATTTCATAACTATTTGGTTTGTAAAATCAAAGATCAGCAAAAAAGATCCAATGAAACTGAAGTCTGAGTGTACCCAAAGAGAGGCTCCCTTATCACCAAAGAGAAAGAGGGCTTAATTGTTATCTTTTGTGTGTTATTTGGTTTGTGTGTTTTGTATGTTCTCATTTAGTGTTATTTCATGCAGAATTTTATTCCAAGGTTTTTGCATTGTCTGATGATTGTTTTTTTCCTGACAAGAACCTGCCTTTATTGTAACACCAAAGTGGTTCATTTACACGTTTTTATTATGTTTTCGTCTTTAGGGATTTTTGTTAGCATTAGAAAAATCCAGTTGATGTTTTGTGGGAGTTCTTCGTTAGTTATTTTAAAAGTATTACCCATTCCAGAAACTTTGGGGAGACTGGTATGAGTGAGGGATTGTGGGAAGTCATTTGGGTACATGGATGGACACTACATTGCTAAATAAGTGCATTTTTTGGTAACTTCTTGGTTAGAGTATGTATTGTTAAATTAATTTCATCCAAATAAATGTTTCCTCTACAGCTGACTGCCACGTCCATTTGAAAAGATTGATGCCCCCCCCCCCCCCCCCTCAAATGAACCCATAATCCTTCACTTGTACCAGATTCCTTACAGTTTTTGCAGGCGAGAAATGAAACCATATCTTGGATCCACCCACAGAAAACCCGACTATCTCGAGATGCGCAGTAACAATATAATAGTAGGCACCGTCCTTAATTTGTGTTAAATTTGACTCTGATCATGTTTGTATATATTTATAGGAGGATGAGAAAGAAAAGGAACTGGAGACTGTAACAAAGGAGAGGTCCTCTAAGAATCCTCACAAGGTACTCCCCCCTCCCCAGTCCATATAAATAGCTCCCTGTAAAGCTGTACATGTATGCCCTGGTGTAATATAAACTGCCTGAGGTTTGACGATACTCTGTGCTCTTTGCCTGTGTCCAAAGTATTGAAATCTCCTCAGACCATTAGTGCTGATGTTAACAAAATAGTGAGTGACCACAAAAAACACTTTTAAAAACATGGAATTTCTGTTCTGCCAGGCTTAGATATTACAGGCTGTCACTAATATTTTTGAAGTACATGTAGGTAGTGTAGCATTAAAGTAGCAATTCCTTTTTTTTTCCTATTCCATGTTCTCAGCCTTGTTCTATGTCAGGAAAGCTACAGCCCTCACTCGTAATAATTTAGTGAAATTCCCAGTTACCCTCAATCTTATTGACAGCCCTGAAACTATGCTAAAAATGGAGCTTATGATGTAGTTCTTAATTAACCAATGCATTTGTGGTCATTCTGTTCTTGATGGATTGTTTTTTGTGTATTTATTTCATGTGCAGGCAACTTCCAAGCACAAAACGGATAAAAATGCTGCTGTGACAGAAGAGGAGGACAAAGTGGAGAAAAGAAAGGTAGTTCCTGTTTTTAAAATTTACATCTGTTTGAACACAGGTTGCCTTTTGTTTAGTGGCTACACTGCCCACTCTTTGAAACCAGGAGTGGGCAGTCCACTGTCAAATGCATCTTAAAGTGTGGACACCTCGCACACAAAAAAACATGTATCACCTAGTTTGGTATCAGACTTGAAGTAAGTTGTTTGCTTATTTATCGTCTCAAATGAAGTTTCACGTGCAGGTAAACATCTTAGTGTCCAAATCATTTGGCTCATTGGCAGCAAGCAGTTTTGGGTGCAAGCAAAGATATGTCTGTTTCACTTTTCAATAGCAAAGCATGCCTTGTTTGATGTTATTATAGGTCCTGTTTATAATGACATGTGCACACTCAAATTCAAACAGTGCTAGTTCCAGCATAGTCCAGACTTTTTTTTTTGACATTGAATAATACTAGAGGAAAAATAATATTGTATATACTCCTGCTACAGTGGAACCTTGATTTTAAGATATGGCAAAGGGACAGCAAAAATCATATCGTTAAATCGGGATATCGTTGTAAAAGAACTCCTGATTTATAAATCACCGTTGCCGGGACACAGAATGGTGATCGTTAAATCAGGAATATTGTTAGATCGACAATCATAAAATTGGGGTTCCACTACAACAGTGCTGTTATAAGGGCTGTAACCTATGAACTGTTCCATCTAAATACCTTGATGGGAGTCCATGATGTTACAGGTGATCTAGACTACTGCCGGTTCATTTTACCTGCACAGCAAAATGTTGCAAGGGTGTAGCCCAGGGAAACATTTGACATAGTTTTCAAGCAGAGGGACTTACTGTTCTTATTACATTTTTGATATTTGTCAGTAGGCTGGAGTTTAGTCCAAGTAATTGTGTTGGTTTGAGTGTGCTGTTGAATATTCTGTCAAAGAAATTAATTTGGTCTACAGGGTGCAAAGAAAGTCAGTTTTACAGCTTGCCATTCTGGCAACCTGTAGCTAGCATGTACAGGCCCAAAAGTCATTTCACCCAGCCCCAAAAACGTTTTGATACGCAAGATTGATTACACAGTTTGATTACACAGTTTGTCATTTGAATTCCTCAAAAACTTCACTTTCCCATCGGGCAAGTTAAGAACAAAATTCACTAGCCTGATAGTAACATCCGCTAGCCGCAGGCTATCGGACACTACTTTCTTTGCATGCTTGGTCTAAAACTGAATGCATGTGCAAATATAAATTTTGAAAGGCGGATAATTGGGGCAATAACTCCATGGAAACAAAAACCAGTCATGACCTCAAAGCTAGTGAAGCAAACAGTGCTGACTCCAAGTTTATGTAACAGCTGATGTTTTATTTTGTAGAAACCCTGATAATGAGGAAGGTTATCATATGCCTGTGTGGCCCTGCACACTATTAACTATCTATTGCAAAACTATTGAATGAGAAAATACCCATACCAGGGTTGTATGCTTAATAGTGCAAGCAGCTCTAGAAAAAGCTGTATGGCCCTGGTCAATTGGATTTAAGGCACCTTTTTCATGCATAACATGTAAACTGACAACATTTCATGTACAGCACCTTTTTTCCTGGAAACTTTGTGGGAAACCCATACCTTCTGAATCATCAAAACAACAGCTTAGATTAGTCAAATAAGTTGAGGTGATAAAACTCCTATTGACTGCATTTGGTCAGGGTCTGTGGAGAAAAATTGGACTCTCAGTCGTGACACTCAGGAGTCAAATGTTATTCTGTTCCTCCCAATCAATAAAAGCGATGGTGATGATGATCTTTACTGTGAAAACCATTTTCACCCTACATCACCAATGACAGCAACGTAGACGAAAATACTTGTTTTTGACTAAGCATTTGTTTTTGGCAGTGCTATTAACTTCAAGCCTCCAGTATGGGCTTTTTGTTCTTGTTTTTGTTGTTGTTGTTGTTGTTGTTGTTGTTTTTTTTTTTCTTTCTTTCTTTTGGTTTGTTTTTGTTTTTTTTTTCTTTAGGGGTGGGGGGGGGGGGGGTTGGACCGTACTCCTCAAAGCAAGTAAATCTCTATGCAAGCCACTTTGAATGGTCATGTTTTGTTTGTTTGTTTGTTTGTTTGTTCGTTTTTCTTTTTCTTTTCTTTTACAATAAGCTACTTCCTGGGAGCACTGCTGAATTTGCTATCAGCTATCCATCTATATTCAGAACCCACCTCCATCCAGCAGTTACTGGACAAAGTTTTTTGTTTTTGTCATTATCAGCAGAACAAGCAAGAAGAAGCTGAAGACAGAAGCACAGAAGAGGAACTGGAAGAGGATACAGCAGAAGAAGACCAAGACCAGGAGGATATTTCGGAAGCAGACGAAGAATTTGACCCAGAGGACGAAGAAGACAGCCCTCCTCCCAGAAAAAAAAGGAAGCCCCCATCATTGACTCAGCAAGTAGGTCAAAGGAAGAGGGGCCGGCCAGCTGGGAGCAGAGTAGGGGTCATGGATCAGCTGAAAGCCACAGAAAACGTGGAGAGAAGAAGGAAAAGAAGCGAACAAGAACATGAGCAGATGGAAAAGGACATGCAGGTACTAGCTTAATAACCTGACCTTAATATCCTTTGTTCATTGGGTGCATTGTAATACAACGAAAGTAGCCAGTCATAAAATTAAGAAGCTCTCTTGTGCTCGTGGTCTTTTAGTCACTTTCAAACTTTGAGAAGCCAGTTGACCATCGTTACTGTACATGTAGCACATGTAGCTACTGATCAGAATAGCTTATTGCTGGCTGCTGGGTCGGGAGGGGGGGGGGGGGGGAGGTGGGACAAGAAACTAAAGGAACCTAGTACCCACGCGTGGCACTAGGCTGAAATCAAACCTTGGTGACGTTGTTGGGAAGGGTCCTCATGATGATTCATCATTTATGAATTTAGTATTATTTTTTTTTTTTTGTAAACTAGTGTAAAATGCTTTAAATCTGCTACTACGTAACGTTTTTGCATGATGTCCGTATTTGTAAGTTCTCGTTGGTTTTTCGAAAGTGTTCCTGTATTCGTCTTGTCCAGCCTCGATTAGTTTTGTAACTATTTGCGGGACAAACCATTCATTCTGTTGTTTTTCAAATAAATTGTTGTTGTTGTTGTTGTTACAAGTAGCTATCAAATAGACGGTATTTGTATTCTCGGTATTGAATTGGAACCTACAGTAGCTTGCACACGATGTTTAATAGGGGGAATCTCTGTAATTGTTGTATATGGCAAAATAAATATTGTATTGTATTGTATTGTACATACAAATATTTATTTATATATATGCGCAGGAGCCTCCACTGCAATAGTCTCCAGTAGAGTACCGAGAAAACGAATACGGCATATTGGCCAAACAATACGATGTGACATAGTTTTCATTTTACTAGTTACCCCAGTTTGTGTAGTTGCCTATGTTTAATAAGCAGGGTTTATTATATAGCTTATGAGGGCCTGACTTCCTTTGGAGATTTAAAGTAATTTTTTCACAAAAAGTGACCCAACGTCCCACGCAGAACTTGATAATTAACGAAAAATCGTTGGTATAAATTTATTAATTTTTTTATTTTTTAATTGATTAATTTATTTGTTTAATTTTTTTTTTCTTGAGACAAGTAACTTTTTATTAGTTGCTTTGATGGTAGAAAATTGTGTGTTCTCCGCTGTACAGTGCAGAACTTAACAGTTTCAAATATGAACATGTTCGCAAGAGTTATTCAAAAGTCAAACCTCTTTGTAATAGGTAGGTGCGACCGCCACGTTCAACTGAGTTCGTCCCGCACGTGTACGATACATGATCCACGTAGGGGTCGAACTCGAAATGTGGGGGCGAAACCTCCTGCTACTGGTACACGGCACTCTAGAGAAAACCCTGAATACACTGTACGCAAGACTCCTACTTGGTGCTTGATACAGCTGTTTCGACAAAGGTTATCCCAAAAAAGTGTAAAAGCGTACGCAAAGGTAGTGTGGGAAATACCCAATAAGTTTCAATAAAAGCTCAGAATCCTATTGCCTGCCATCTCAAGTCGTCGCTGTACGGTCGAGGCATTATGGATTCTGAGCTTTTATTGAAATTTATTGGGTATTTCCCAGACTACCTTTCAGCATTGTCGCGGACGCTATTACGCTTTTTTTGGACAACCTTTGTCGAAACAGCTGGATATAAATGCTGAAAATTATTCGATAATAACGATACAAATTACGAAATATGTCATTAAGGCAACTGGGAAGCAGAGATTGAAGAGCTTATTAGGATTCGTACGCTATAAACTGTTTTCAAAACGTAACTGAAGTTTTACTTTACTTGCAGGAGCGCAAGGAATTGGAGCAACGGGTGGACGAAGAAATCCAAAAGCAAGAATCAATAATGAGTGCTGCCGGTGTTGAATCCAGAACAAAACGACGCTGTGTTATCATGCGTGAACAAATGAGCAAGAAGAAAGAATGGTGGGAAGAGGAGGGGCTTGGGTCCGAGTCAGAGGAGGAGAATGAAAGGGATTTAGGTGCGTGGCTCGCTTTTTATTTTTTATAGTGCCTCATAGTGAATTTTAATGGCGCTGTTACAATCTCGAACCTAGAGTCCTCAGGCTCTTTGGCCAGCGGTTGGTCGCCAGGAGAGAGTCTCTCCTGGCGACCAATGCTACATGTGCTTCAATGCCTAGTTCATAACCTATTTTCTCCTAACTGGCTGACATGCTCTTTGAGAATTTTGGTTTACATCAAGACCATGGTGATTGTACAAATTCCTTTCTGGACTCTTATTACTTGTCTACTCAACAGTGTATTGCTACTGTTATGAGAGCTTGGACTACGAGTCATTTGGACGCAGCACGTAACACATTGTTTCAGTTTCGACCTCTTACTAACCGAGTTCGAGGTCCGTACTGTAAGTTACGAACCGTGCTTTTTCCCATTGATGTACGGCCCGCGCGCTTCGCGCTTGGGCCATAAATCAACGAGATAAAACGAGGATCCGTATTTTACAGCACGGGCCAAGAAAATGAGGTTAGAAAGATATTTGTTATATCTCTGAGGTTAATCGGGCGCGCGGGAAAGGAAACTAGTTGAAGTTTAGCGGGCCGTACAGCGGAATACGACCCGCAAAATTGTCCAATCACACCGCGCGTCCTAAGTGAGAGATATAATAAATACCAATTATTTCTTTTCATTGTCAGATTCCGATGGCTCAGAAGGGCCCAGACGACGCAAGAAACCAAAACTTCCAAAGCCAGTTGAAATGCCTGAACCACCAAACAGGATTTACGTGTTTTCAACTGGACTCGCAAACAGGGCAGCAGAGGCAATGCAAATGGGCAGAGTGGAAAGTATCACTGCATTTCATAGGGCTCAGCCATCCAGCTCACCATTTCTTAAACTTGAACAAACAAACTCACTGAACGTTTTTGGCAAACAAAAGCCTTATTATCCCCAGCAGTACTCGATGAGGGGGTCTGGTGGTCCCATGGGGCAAATGTCGGGCTACCCCGGGGTGTCAGGCGGTTTGCATCTGTCTGATAGGCAGTCGAATGCCAGACAAGGGTACGGCACGTCTCAGTGGGAGCAGATGCAGGCACAACAGACCATGTACAAGGACAGGCAGCGTCAGTCGACTCAGTCGCAGGCTATGGATGACATCCACCAGCTTTTGTTTGGAAGCTCACAAAGTGGGAACAATCAAGGATCAGCAGGAGTTAATGGGATGTACTCCCGAAGCGGGTATAACCAACAGGGAGGGGCGGGCGGTGAGCAGTCTGCCTCCTACACAGGCTACCCACGAAGTGGTGCTTCACAACATCAAGCGCCTTATATGGAAAGGCGAACGCAGGACATGCGAGGACAAGCTGCACAACAGTCACATTTTCCAGCTTTTACCCAACAACCAAATCAGCAGCAACAGGGATACTTCCAGAGACCCAGACATGTTAGTGGTCACCCCTCGCAGGGAAATTCAAATTCACCTTCCTCGGATCCTCTTGGGGCTGGAGTGCGCTCCCCGCCGCCTCCTTACCCAGGAGGCCGCCCACCTGACTCCAGGCTCACAAGGAACAGCCCAGTACCATCACCAACAAGTACAGGATCTCCGCACACTCCACAAACACCTCTAACACCACAAACACCAAGATTTCCTGGCCCATCCCCCAATGAACCAAGCAAGCCACCGTTCTCACCTTCACATCCCCAAGGAAGCATGAGCGGGCCGTCTATGGCCAACTACCCCGTACAAACTGGACAGCCTGTGCAGCCTTTGGGGCAAGGAGATGAGAGGGCCATGTCCTCTCAGCCTCGCCCAGGGTTCATTGAACTGTCAAGCAAAACACTTTCGCATGGGATGCAGAACCCATATTCGTCAGTGATGAGCAATTACAATCAAGCTCAGTCGCCTTTAGATGGTCGCAGGCCGGAGGAAAACAAGTCGCCCGCATTTGGAGCGCATAACAATCAAGAGAGCCCGTTGCACTCGCCCACTGACCACGCACCGCCGTCACATTACACCAGTGGACCACCTAACAAGAGTCCATTTATGCGGCCAGTCGGTCAACCCACCCACAATCACAGTCCATTTGCAACATCAGGATCTGCGGTACAAGGATCTAAATCTTTTTCAGTGGAGAGCTTGACTGCACCCAGTCAGCCACCGTTAGACAAGAGTAGCATTCCACCCACACAGTTATCTGAGCAGCCAATGCCTCAGTACAGCGGGCTGTATTTCCCTTCAAATAAGTATCCTGCAATGTTTGGACAACCACAGTACCAATATCCTAGTCATATGCAGCACCCTGGAGCATTCTACAATTCTCA
Organism: Pavona decussata; assembly: GCF_977016875.1. Classification (NCBI taxonomy): domain Eukaryota; kingdom Metazoa; phylum Cnidaria; class Anthozoa; order Scleractinia; family Agariciidae; genus Pavona; species Pavona decussata. The sequence goes on from NW_028145451.1 coordinate 2,440,080, forward strand.
GCTAACGCCCAATATGTACCTGGGAAGGGCCTCGCTCCCTGTGTACCCTCCCAACAGGGACTCCGGTCTTTAGTGGTTAAAGTTCAAAGGCTTGGTTTGGTTTTGTTTAATCCTCGTCTAGTGGACCAAAGGCTACAGTTATAATACCCAACAAAGTTGTCCCTGTGTGCCTTTCGTACAAGAGTAAATTCGGGAAGGAGATCGAAATATATCAAGAGAACAATAATCGATGACAATTCGTGATATCTATGAGCTTCGGATAGGTTGGATGTGTACCCCTTTGGCCAAGGTTAAAGTCTAGATTTCAGTAGTTACACTTTGCAAACTGCGGATATGTAGGAATCACAATAGAGAATGAACACTTGAAGCAAGGCTGTAGTTCTGCGGATGGTCCCGAGCAGGCATTTAAGGAATGGTGTGTTTCGTTTGTTAACCTTTTCTCCAATGGGAGGCGGAGTCAGTTGACAGTTGTATCCCCGTATTCCATGTCGTCGGAAAACAGGGACGCTAAGCAAGCCGTAAGTACCAAGTATGTGTGGTATTTGAGGTGCACACGTATTGCATGAACAAACGTCAAGTCACAGCATGCGTAACAGCCCATTACCGGCTGCAAAGGAGACTACAGTAGACAGCACGTCAGAAGTTACGTGAACTAAACAGTTCAAACTGCGACCAACAGAGGCCGACGTTGATCTGCTAGCTGTTAATCATGTCTATGACTGTAGTCGACTGAGAGTTCACAGGTACGTTTTCACCTGTTGGCGACGGTTGATTCTTTAACTCGGTTCGTGGAATTTTGAAACAAAAATGAAGCATGGTCAATTGGGTTTAAGTAGACATTTTGATGAGCGGCAAATTGTCCCTGTTTTTTTTGCAAGAGAGGCGACGATATACTTTCGCGAGATGTAAAAGTGGCTTGGAGGAAAGGCAAGGTAATAGGTGTTTTGCTTGAAATTCAGTTATGCACGAGCAACAGGCGGAATGCTTGCAGTCTTTTGCTTTGAACAAATCAGCGTTTTGTTAAGTCGTTTCTTTTTTTTTTTTTTTTTTTTGTTTTTTTTTTTTTGTTTTGTTTTTGTTTTTGTTTTTATCGCTTTGCTTTGGCGTTGTTGCTTTTTATCCACGATACACTTGCTAACATTATTGCTTCAATTCTTTGAAAGCTGATTTTTTTTTTAAATCGATCGGTTCTTGTAATCTTCTTGTCTGTCAAATCCAGCGCGCGCTTATTAAAACTCTGGTTAGTTCCAAAGAGGTGGTATTTTTCGAGAGGGGATTTTGGGATTGCCGCTGTCGTATAACGCGTTACTGGAGGCTGCAAGTAGACTTGAGAGTTTTCAAAAAATTGAAACATGCTCCGTGTAATTATCTAGAGGTAGAGTGGTATGTACACCCTGGAATTTAATCACGTACAGTTAGGCAATGCTACTCGTCAGGTTACATGTGGCTTGCTTCCAGGAAATCAGCTTGTAATCAAGTGTATGCATGAAGTGAAAAGAACTCCTTCGCTCAGTAATTTCATATAGTTTTGGTTTGCAATTAGCCTGTAATTAGTTCAGTGCAATAATCATTGAGACATTCTTACCCGCACGCGCAATATTTTGTCACTGTCTCCATCCCCTCCCCCATACAAAAAATGTTGCCTTGCTATCCGGACTTCGTGCAAAAGATAAGACGGCAATATTGAATGGGGGAGGGGGATTTAACAGGAAATGATGCCTTGTGTTGTAAGTTGGGCTAATGTTTACTATGGAGGGGTGGGTTTTGGCGATAGTGTCTGATCACTTTTGCAACTAACTATGACAGGGTCAGAGTTGATTTTCGCACGGTTTTTGTTGTTTTAGTCAGTGAGTGCAGTGTTTTCGCGCAGTCATATTTACTACCGCACTATTCTCTGATGGCGAAAAAGAATTACTTTAAACACTTTGCTTCAGGTGAAGGAGTTCTTTTCTTGAGCGAAGTGTTCCAAGTTTGAAACGTTTATCAGTAATTTGAGGACCTGAGAAAGTTATAGTAACTGAGGATTTTGACAAAGAGAAAGTTCAGCGTCAGCAGTAAGAAGCAAAGTAACATAATTAATACGTCATTCTCGGAAATTTGGGGAGTAATGGTCCTTTCCTAAAGCCGCAACTACATGAACATATTTTTGGCGATATGTCCTTAATTTGTCGATAAAAAGGTCAACTCGTTGAACTTCTCTCTTCATTTCTTTCTTTCCCTCCCCTCCATGCGTCTTTCCTCTCCTTTCTTCCTTCATACCCTCACTTTTATCCTTCCGTCCTTCTTTCCTACCTTACTTCTTTCTTTCTTTTTGGGGACTGCAGTGTCGCCAATCCCCGTGCACTGAATTTTCACCGATGGTTGTTTCGTGGGGTCGTGGTTTTGAAAAAAATTGAATTTACCCAGCAGAGAGCGGAAATACCCGTTTTTGACGTTCTGTGATTTTCCCCGATCCATTTCGTTCATCCTCGCAAACGCGTTTCGCGACCGGCTGCATCCCTGCAGGTTTCCGAGTTTGACAATGCTGGCGTTTAACGCCTGTGATAAAGTATTTTACTGTAATTACAAGGTTATTTTATTGTCGAGTTGGCGAAGCTCTGGTCCACAAGACAGATGTAACCTTTTTAACGTTGGTTAAGGTTTCTGTAGTGTTTTACCCAAGTAAAAGACATTCGCTAACTAATAAGTATGAACTAAACAAAAATTCTCACATACGATCCCTCGTTCTCACAACCCCCAGAGCTCAGGCAGGTTGGGGCCTTTGATAGTCTTATTTCTAAACTAGTGTTCCGAAATTTTATAATCTTAAGTAACAGAGTTTTGTCTTAAAGAAAAAAAAATGGCTTTAGTGAATGGCCTTGCGTTTTACCATGGTATAGTTAAATCCCGAAAGTTTATAATATGTAGCTTTATCAGAATGTTTTTCCAGTCTCTGTACGCACTGTGGTGTATATATTTTTAAACATACTGTTTGATATTTTATGACAAAATTCACGGGCTCAATTTTGTTGTCTGAACAGTTAGCTCGGTGACCTCCCGTCTTGATCGCGTATTGTTTTAAAATGTCACTGCTGCAAGTTGGTATATCTATTCAAAAGATTAAACTAATAGTATATATCAACAACTTGTGCTGTGTGGTTAATAATAAGAGACCTATCCGGGTACGAGATTAAGGTACGGGGAGGGGGGGGGGAGTATAATCAAGATGAAACGTTTGTCACTGAAATCACAAAGATATCACACATGCTCAATTTTACTTCTCAGCCCGGGTTGAAATTTGATTGCATTTACATGCGATTTTTCAGCCCACCCTCAACCCGGGGTAGAATTTAACGAAGGCCGGTTGAAATCCCCCCCCCCCCCCCCCCCCACTATTTGGCCTGATTTCGCCATGTCATCGGGCCCTAAATCTATGACACGCCATTTCGCAAATTGTAAACAAATTAGAAAGGGAGTTAGTTTCTGTGCTGTAGTATACGAATATTTGGTTCACCGTAAAGAAATTCGAGAGTTAACGTTTCCAGAGTTAGCCCTTTCAACACTCTTACTCTAACAGCACAGGACTGCACAACATATTGAATCAAACATTTTCTTTAATTTTGCCACAAAATATTGAACATTGCTGAGAGTGAAATCATTGATAAAAGGAGTAAATGATTTGCTCAAATCCACAGAGTTCCACTGGAAACGCGTAAACCTTGTCCCCAGCGTCTTCGCGGTATTCAAAATGATGGTACTATTCTACCCAGGACGAACACAAATTCGTCTGCGAATTAAATAACGCGACGATGAGTAGTTTGAACTAAAATTTGAAAGAAAAGCCACCAAGTAACTTTTTTCTATTTATTTCCCCCAGTGCGGGAGCGGGCGGGGGGGGGGGGGGTGGGGTGTCCGACAGGCCCACGAACACAAACCACTGCTCGCCAAGCCTTCGTGACTAGCGGTAGAGCGTTAACATAAAGTTTTGGCGACGGAGCTGCCATGAGCGGCGCGAGAATGCACCTTCGTCCTCATTCCCCGTCCAAACTTCGTCTTTGCCCACCCAAACATCCCGCGAGCTACACGGCCTGCTAAACGTGATTTTTTACGAATGGTGCCAGAAAGTTAATCACATGAAATTAAAGCGTTACTATTTTACAATACAACATTTTATTTCTCCCTAATTTTGCATACATAATTAATACCGCTAAGCCTGCAACCTCCGAAAATAAACAATTTTGAGTCAAACCCGTTAATATAAGTTATTGTCTTCCTTTCAGACAACTTAAGTCGGGGGAGTTACTCTTAAGACAGACTGTCATCTTCGCTTTCGGTTTCCTGACCCTTTTTTTTTTCTTTCTTTTTTCTTTTCTTTTATAATTAATTTTATTTCACGAAATAGTGTCTACTTATTATATAATTTGACTGGCTATATGTATCCAGCAACGTTAACCACCTCGATCAATAATAGTCGCTATAAGTGAGTAGCGATAACTGTTTTGTAAAATGTTCACAAAAAAGCAATAAATGAGAATGATGTATTATTCAGTAATGACACAGGCAAACTCGGAACAAGAAATTCCGTGCGCTCCTACCAAGAGACGAATATAAGACCTTCCGATTATTAGTTCGGATGCTCTACCACTGAGCTACAGGAGACTCGTGGGAGCTGAGGCCATTAAACTAGGTTCATGGGACAAACATCCTGCATACTGCTAGGATTGGAATGTCAAATTCCAATCCTAGCAGTCCAATCCAATTCATTTCAATCCTGGCAGTATGCAGGATGTTTGTCCCATGAACCTGGTTAAATGGCCTTAGCTACCATGAGTCCCCTGTAGCTCAGTAGGTTTGACTCCTGATAGGAGCGCTCGGAATTTCTTTTTCCGAGTTTGCCTGTGTCATTACTCAATAATACATCATTCTCATTTGTTCACCAGGCTTAAAATATCATATCACATTCAATAGCAATAAAGTTGAACATTTAAAGTAAAAAGGCAGAAATACAGCTCCTCTCGGCCAATCACATTTCAGGAATTCTCAGCCCATAATATAACACTATTAACTACGGTTGAAGGGAATTCATAAATAAAGTAAGGTCTTTTTTTGTATTTTAAAGGCTGTTAGTGTTGTAGAATAAAACGTTTTGTGTTCATTCACGTGAGTTTACGTATTCAATTAAATTCCAACTGTAGTGTGTTGCCCAGTTTCCGGCCCAGAAATTAATTACTTTTGTTATGTTCGAACGAAATACAAACATTTACGCTGTACATTGATGGTTTTGGCGCTCTTTTTGAAAAAACTCTCGGCTAAGATTTTTACCTTCTTTGCCAGCTTCCGGCCACGAAAAGACACACTGAAAACCAGGTTATCTATCATTAAGTGGAAGAACTGAGTTCTAAAATAAATTTCCTTCAAGGAAAATTAATGATACATTTGTAAGTGTAACAAAGATTACGAATTTAACAACAACTAATGTACTTTTAGCGTGAATATAAGTGCGTAAGTGATCTGTATTTATGTATATACGGTGTGAGACAAGTTTCCATCAAAAGGTCATACATACTTTGATTACTGAGAAAAACGACAGACGAGAAAGCATACCTGAATAGCTTAAAAGGAATATGAAAATCAAATCGATTTATCTCGCGTGGTTTCAAGGAATGTTTGCTCTATTTCGGTGGCCGGAAACTGGGTTAGCTGGCCCGAAACTGGAAAACTTGATTGTATTGTGTATTGGCGAAGGCCGTCAATCTTTGAACATTTTAAAGGTAGGTAAATCAACTGTCTTTGAAATTTCTTACAAAAATGAGAAGTTATAGCGATTTCAAATTAAAATGGCCGGGAGCTGGGCAACATACTGTACCACTACAATGTAACTTATTGTTTGATACAAGCACACAAATCGGTGTCAACTGAAAAAATGTATCTTATGACGTTGTTGCACAAAACTCAATATTGTTTGGTTGCTGCAGTTTGGAACGAGTGTCATAATGCATTTATTTAGAGTCACTGCTTGCCTTAAGGGGGAAATATCATGGGGTTTTTGATATCTTTTAATACATATGATGAAGTAAGACTTTCAATCAGCTGCCAAGTAATTCTGGAATGACGAGAGGAAAGAAATCAACTTAATTCTTGAAAGGAACAACTCGTGATCTGTCCTAACGCATTTTGGAAACACAAATGCAAGAACTTGAAAAACAACAATTATCCGCACTACATCTAGGAATGATAAAAACTCGTTAAAACATGTGCGTTAAACGAAAAGCATCAAAAAGAAAATAAATAATTGAAAAATCACTTAAGGTGGTACTGGAGGCCAATTTGCACATTTTCATTACATCTACATGCATAAAATCTGTTGAAAAAATCACTTAAAAATTACTTAAATCTTAAATCTATCTAAAAACCTGCCTCTTGAAAAGACATTTAATAAAGAAATAAAAAACGCGCCGAGTGAATTGTTGAGTTATATAAGCACGCGGGAATTTTTAAGAACACGAGAGAAGTGCAGAGAGGCACGAGCCGTAGGCGAGTGCCTCTCTGCACTTCTCGAGTGTTCTTAAAAATTCCCAAGTGCTTATATAACTCAACAATGCACGAGGAACAAGTTTTTTATTTCTTTTATAAAATATAAACAATCGCAACTCCTCAGACAAGTGCGAATTTTAATGAATCAACATCAAGTTTCTCCTTACACGAGATAACGCGTAATTTAATAGCGCGCGCTCTTGCCGATCACGACACGATCACGACAGGGCACGCGACAGCGCGCGCAATCAAGTAAAAAGTCAAACTGTTTTAGTTTTTCGTCTCGTCGTAAGCAAGTTCAAGAAGTTAACTACAAGTCAAGTTTAAGTTTTAAGGTGTTGAGAGACAAGTTCAAGTTAATTAAAAGTCTGGAAACATCAGTACAAGAGACTGTTCTTTGCGAATCGCTGGAGTGACAGCGCATTCTGTCTCTGAATTTCTCAGATTTTTCACAGGCAAAAAATCTGACGTGTGCTCCGTGCATATGCACAATTATAATGCACGCACCATACGTATGCTTCGTGCATTGTGGAGTTATACAGAACTCGGTTTGACCAATCACAGTGCTTGCTTGACCCTGGCTATTTTATAATAGTAGAAATATCCTTAGCATTTGTCAGTTGCCATTCGCAGTACTGCCTTTGATTGATTTCACACTTCTTGCTTCCATCGATTCTCTTGCCGGCTGCTGGGGCATTGCGTAAAACAACTTTTGCCAAAACCACTTGTCATTGTAACTCACATAGGTGTTAGTGCGCATGTACAGCTTTATTTCCTCATCCAACTCAGCCATGTTTACATCATCCAACAGAATAATTATCAGGTAATTCATGCGATCTTCTATCACTTTACGATGAGCAGCGCGAAACTCCAACAAGCACCACTCGCTCCTGGCAAAGCTGGGAGAGAGCACCATCAGCATGCGCTTGCTTTCATCCACACTTTTAAGAATGTTTTCCACGATTGGTGCTCCAGCACGAAAATCGCGGTAGTGAAAGCATAGTTTGTAAGGAGGATCGTGGTCCTCCAATTTTTGTTTTAACGTTTCCACGACCCATTGATGATCATCTCCACTGTATGATATAAAGGCATCGTATATCTTGGTTGGATCGGAGTCATCTATGCGATCAAAAGGGTGCCAGTTAAAGTGGGTAAACATAAAGACCTTCATTTCTCCATGGTACTTGTACAGCAGGATCGCAACAATCATTATTAAGAGAAGCAGACCGCCAAGAATAGCAGCCAAAATGTTTCCTGTAAGAAAGCTCCTTTTCTCAATGCCAAAGTTATGATTTTTAACATGCGAGCAAATGAACTCATCATCTGACAAAGTTAACATTGGGTGTCCAAGGCTATGGCCTGAGGTACAAAGCACCTTCTCAACATCGTTTATTTGACGCTCGTTTCTAAGTAGCCAGTGCTTCATCCATTTGGTTTGGCAGTCACATTTAAACAAATTTTGATCCAGAGCCAATGTTGTAAAATTCATAGTTTCAACTTCCCTTGGTAGACTTCTCAGTTTATTAGAATCAATCAGCAGAGTGTTGGTATGGTTTAGTTTTTTTAAAGTAGGCAGTCGTAGTTCGTCAATTTTGTTGTTTGTCAACTGCAAAACAGTCACATTTATCAAATAAGGATATGGAGGAATGTCTTTGATTTCATTGTTTCTTAAGTTGAGTTCAATCAGACCTTGTGGCATTGAGCTTGGTACTTCTGCAAGACTCTTTCCCTCACAATTGACAACAATAATTTCATCTGAACAACGTTTTCGACAAACGCATTCAGCTGGACAGTTTTCTGGTTCCTCCTTATGCATCCACTGATTTTCTCTAACCTTCAGAATCGATATATTTTGTAGTTCATGTGGCCAACCACATTGCCAGGAATAAACCTGTAGTCGCATTTCTCTATTAAAAATGTAGAACGGCTTAATTATTTTTATGGAAGCCGACATCATACAGTCACAGGTTAGTGGATTTCCTGTCAACTTAATCAGAAACCTTGGGTAAAAATAAGAAAATATTCTTACAAACTGCCAGGCAGATCCTAACGTCGTGATATTGTTGTTTTCCAAGTTTAAACTTACATGGCGTTGATGCATTTTAAATAGAGGTGTTCTCCGTTTCATTGCTTTGGTAATACCTTGAAGCCCTGTGATTCGGTTGAATGATAGATCGATTACCTCGATTTTACTGAGCCGAAAGATCCAACTTGGAATGGCAGACAAAAGGTTGTTTTTTAGGAGAACCTCTCGCAACACAGACTGTCGTGAAAATGGGTTTTCGTCAGTTGATGCGATCTTATTGCCCTCTAGATGGAGAAACTCCAGTTTGTTTAGCGAGCTGAACAATCCCTTTGGGATATAATTAAGGTTGTTATCATTCAAGTCAATTTTTTTGACGTTTTTCAAGCCTTGAAATAATTCCGGCTTAAGAAATGACAGGTAATTTAAATCAAGGTAAATGTATCGCAAAGAGGTTAATCCGTGAAACAGAGTTTCGGGTAACGATACCAACTTGTTAGAAGAAAGGTCTACCGCCTCTAGTCCCTCTAAGTTGCGGAAACATGATGGTCCAACTACTTTTAATCCATTTCCTACAAGATCAAGATAGTGTGAGAGTCCGCGAAACATATAGGACGATAAATCTTCGATGTAATTGTAATCCAGGCTCAGTGCTCGCGGATAAAGGTTTCTTTCGACAGTAAGGAGGGTAGAAGGCAAAGTAACGAGATTAAGGGTGATCCATCTTAAGCCATGGAAAATATCAAGCGTGGAGTTATTCCATGGAAATTCTGGTGGCTCTTTCACGCTGCACAAACTCAAAGAAAGTTGTTGGAGATGGGGCATTGTAGTTTTCCAATATGGCGGAATCGTCTTCATTGAAATACTCTCAAGTCTTAAAACAGCCATGTTCGGCCAGACAATCTTTGGGTCAGTAAACATACTTGGGATGATGCTTGTTGTAAGGTAAGCAATATCTTTAAAGTTGCTGGCAAGACTTTCATTATCTTGAACTGAATCCATAGGGCCGATTGTACTACCTTGTAAGTCTAATGACCACAAGTAGGTTGCCTTGGCCCAAACAGCAAGATTTTGCATCGAAATTCTGCAGTCAAACCCGATACTCAATTCCAGCAAAAAGTTTTTGTTAACAGCATTGCGTTGATTGGTGAAACTCAGCAATGTTGGTGACGAGCATCCAACGTAGACAGACATATCAAAAAAGGTCTTGTTGTTATTAACTCCTGCGACATTAAGAAGCTCGCTGATATCAAACGGTAATTCAGTCATTTCACCACCATTCAGCTCACAGATAACTGATACCTGCGGAATAGCAGTTCCTTGTCTTGTTTCGAATCTGGCAGTGTTTGATCCTCCATGACAGCCTGATTGGCGTATCCCGCTTTGATGGGTTAAGGGCATTACTGAAAAGATTAATAGCACGAGGAAGGATTCAGCCATCTTCTTAATAAATCCAGTAGCTGTTGATTTCCAAGTTGATTTGCCGTGGTACAAGCTGAGGGTTCAAGCAAAAGCAATTGCGATTAAATGTCTGCTCTTTTTGCCGACTCAATGATTTGACTCCATATGCTGTGAAATCGGGGAAAAAAATAGGTGTTGCAAAAGTGGTAAAATTGGGTGTATTTTGTGCAACAAACACTCCGACTCGATTAGTCGAAGTTCCCAGATCAAAACAACTTTAATGTCGTTGGCATAACAGAAATGTGGCTGTATGAGCCTTTTGAAGCCAACAGTACAATATTTCAAATGATGTCGATATTCTATACTGTGTCTTCACGACGGCCATATCGGAGGAGTTAAAGAATAGAATGATTTTCCTTTGGGAAATAAATTATATTTTTATACAAATATCGTTTATTGTTTGTTTTGCTCCCCCAAATATGGCATTAGCAACCATGATCACACTCTATATGAAATTGCTTGCGTGTATGTAAGTCGGTACCCGAGAATTAAATGTGAGATGAAACTTACTTAAGAAAGACCTTAATTCATAAACTACTTTAATGGATCCATTCTGGTTGAATTTTTAAATAAAAAGAAACCCTCTAGCTCTCTTTAATAGGAGTTATTTATAGCTCTTCTAAAAGGAGGAAACGTTTATCCTTAGAGAAACTTCGAACTCAGGGAAATTATTCAATCTGTTATCTCTTTTGTGACTTGACGCCAATCCCTTAAATGTTGACTGCCATGACGTCAAGTGACTAACCAGCCACTAGAATTATTGTTTCATGTCGTTTTATGATGTCTTTAATCGGTTAAGCCACTATGGTAAATAACAAACCATAACTCTTACATCGCCTTACCTTGCAAGTGCAAACTGAGGTAACAAAGTACTGGTTACTTGACGACCCAATCAAACGAGGTGCTAAATATTTGTTAAGTGTAAGGGGATGCTACGGCAATCAAGTTGAACTACACAAAATGACACTGCTCTTCTGAAATTTTTCGTTTTTTCACAGTACGGCAAGATGTGCAGTTCCCAATGGAAGATTTTTATTAGCTTGACATTTTTCTGATAGCCAATCAAAATACAGCAACTGTTGGAGGCGGAGTTATGAAGATACACGCCATGGTTTACAATTGTCAGCAACCCTGCTTCCCACAGTTTTGTATTCTGACTTATGCTCAGATGAAACGGAAGCCAAAGAAAACTGACAAAAGGACAAAACTTGACGTAAACTGTAATGAAGAACGTTTCAAGTGGTCAAAATCATGTGTGTATAGCACTGAATGTAAAGTCTTACATCTAGTTTATTCAAGAAGAGCTTGGGCCTAATCAACAATGGCACACTTGAAGTCTTTAAGATTGGATCGAACAAATCATAAAGGTCACAACAACAGTTTTCTTAAAATAAAAATAATTCCACTCAACATTTAATATCTGTTATAGTGCTGTAGCCAGTATTGATTTACTTGTCACGAGCTCATTGACGTATTTGGACGAACACACAGGGCTAGTCGAAAAACAAGCAACCAGTAAAAAACATACAGCGATAGTATATAGCAGAACATTTAACACTGGATTTATTTCCAACTTGCCCTTTTGATGAGTAACATAGAAAACGTAAATTATTTTAAAAAAAAAAGGAAAAGGAAACGCATAACCGCCCGCGCCGTAGGAAACCGATTTAACACCTGTGATAAAACTAACTTCCAATCCTACAGTTTACTGTACAAATAACTAACCAGACCAATATTACGGCATAGTTCTACTCGTTTGACGGGTACTTAGTGACGTTGGATTACGAATATTGAAGTACATCAATTAGTCGGTTTTCCGGGCAGTTTTTTATTTTACTCGCAATAGCCCTTTTCACGGTTAATGTTTTTCATTTGCATTACAATGTTATCCAACGTGGATGCGAGGCAATTTCGGGCTAAAACTACAAAATAGCCCGAAATTGCCTCACATACATGCTAGATTTCATTGTAATTCAAATGAGCAGAGTTAACCGTGAAAAGGCCGGGCTATTTGCCAATATAAAAAATTCGACATCTCCTATTTCTAATAGTTCCTGCTTATTTTGATTCACCAATTGTTTCATTCTCTCAAACGACATTACACCCCTAACAAGGCTGACAAGATGAATTATTCATATTGTAGCAACGACCCATTGAAGTACACGAGAACAGAGCTTAGGCTTTTAGGCAGATAATTAAGTACTCATTTGAAGCATTTATGGTTAGGCACTGGACTGAAAAGGTCCAGCTTCCATTTATTGTTTAATGTGAGCAAAGCCACAAATGTTAAAATTGTTCTTTGGTAACACATCAACTATCTGGGTGAAGTGGATATGAATATCAGCCAAAAAACAAACCACCCGGCCTCGAGGCAAACACTGTTTTACCTTGAAGTTCGTTTTCTCTCAAGTGTGAAATGAGAATAACTTTTATAGACAAGTGATTTTAAGGTGATTCCGCTGAAAAAGAAGGACTATTAAAAATTTTCTAAGACTTGGTCCAGTTCATGACTATGTAATGAGCATTACAAAAATGCAATAAAAAATGGGGGTCACCGTGCTCGTTTTTGTGCAACCTGGATGGCTATTATAGTAAATAGATGACCCACGAGGTTTATATTAGGAACACTAGTAATCAGAAGAGGGGACTATCATTTCTAGAAAAATTAATTTCTTGCACTAAAATATCGAAGCAGTTCAACAAAATTTACTTTAATCTTACACAACAAACTATTTTCATTGAACTGGAATTAAGATTATGAAAGAAATTAAAGATTTTGCTGCGTGTGCACGTAAGCAGCACTACCTAAATACGTGCTTTTTAAAGCATTCAAATAAAAATATCTCAAAGTAGAGTATTTAACTTTTCTTTAAATCGCGATATATAGTGGTCAACCATATGACATTTAAATTGATGCATTAAAAAATGGGGGTCACCGTGCTCGTTTAGAAGAAAAGGACCATTTCTTTTCCTGCAGAGCTTAACCTCAAGGAAATCCCGTAATGTTGTGCGTGCGCGCGCTCGTGCGCGCGCTAAATGACGCGAAAAATTATGCGCAGCAAGGATGCGCAATGCAATTCAACGGAATCACCTTAAGTGCCGGAGATAAGTTAGGTTGGACGATGAAAACAAGGGGTTAGTCAGTAGGAAGAGAAAGTGCGAAGAACAGCGAGAACCTGCTTACAGAGTAATGATATCCGAGTGGCATTAAAAACCTTCTGTAGGAAAGGTCGAATAATGAAATCCCTACGCAACTCAACGGATTTTGTTTTTATTGTTGCGTATGGTTAGTACATTGTAGCTATTTCTGTGATGGTGTATGTTTCACTCAGTTCCTTCAAGTCTGTCTGTTTCTGACCGCAAGACCAGGGGATCAAATAAACACGTGTTTGGTTGGCGATATTGGAAGCAATTGTAGATAACGATAACACGACATTTCGATACGATAGCTATCTATTTGGCAACTGATGTTTTGGAAACAGGTGAACTTATTTCGAGAGAATAACTCCAAGAGAAGGGGAAATTAGGAAAGAAACGATTCGTTTTAGCGACTTCTCGTTTGACGGGTGTGGGTGGGGTTAAAATCCCCGTATTATTATCACAAAAATATCAAACTTGTATTAAAGGTGATTGTTGGTATAAATACTCTGCTATTCATAGTTGACTAAGACGTTCTCTCTTAAGAGCGACTCTCCCTGAGAATCTCATATTCTATTTTTATTTTAACTGAAGTAGATTTCGCTGATGTCTTTCATCAACTTCTCTTGTCAAGGAGGTACAAATATCAAATTTAATCTTCTTAAATTTTGTCATTTTAACTTTTCGAACCACGGGCTGCGCTCGAAACCCACTGGCGAGATCGTAAATTTTGCAAGAATTGTAGCTGTTAGTTTTGGAGAATACAGATCATTCAAAACCTCCTAAGGTTTGGTTCCCATGCCGACATAACGATCATTACTATAATCATAAGAGCCGTAGTTGTCGCTTATGTCGTACTGGGAAAGCCGAAAAACATTATCACAAAGACGCTTTATATGATCGACATAACCATAATCATAAGAAAATGAGATCTCGCACATTTTTCTATGATTATGAATGTTCTGTCGCTACTGGGAACAAAGCCAAATTTGCTAGTTATAAACGATCACCCTTCACATTTGTCATGTGATGAATTGCAATCATAAACTTTATTGATGTCATAAATCTGTGGGCAAAAGCTTATCTACTTTAAGCTCATTTATCCCAAGTTCAGAGGAATAAATTGCCAAAGTGGATCGTACTCATAGGCTCTTCTACATATCAGTGGAAAGTTCCATCCACCATCTGTGAAAATCTGTTAAAATATTTGGCTGCAATCCAGTTTCTGTTCCACACATAATACGTCAAAGTTGTGACATTCGAATAATACGGCCATGTTTCCATCGAAAATGCCATCAACGAATGTTAGCAACAAAGCAAGAAATGAGATAACTATCGCTTAAAATTTATCTATGTCGAAAAATGATTAAACATTTCTTACTTATTGATCATTATTATAAAAAAAAAAAACTGGAAGAGCTGTCATGTAGGGAGTTATTTTAAGTCCACCACGTTAAAACGAATTCACTGCCCTGTAGTTTTTTTCTCCTTAGCCGATGACCAGTCCGTTTTTTGGCTCAAGCCACTTTAAATTTTCCGGCGGCTTTCCAAGTCTCCTACCGAGAGTACTCAGGTTTTTTTTGCCAGAGTTTAGTAGCCAGGAGAGACTCTGGGGTACTGGAATTTTATTGCCGCAGGATTTCTGCAGCAGAACAATGCAAGCCGTTACGGGGCAACCAATCAAAAAATGTTAATTTTTTCGAAGTCCCCATGTAGAATCTCTCCTGGCGCCCACCCGCTAACCAAAACAGCTGAGGACTCTGGGTATGAGATTGCGATTTTCCTGGCAGGATCAAACACTCTTTGATCAGTGTTTCCAGCTTTTTGACCACCAGACCTTTTCTGTTTCTGAACTTAAATGATTTTTTTTTTCGTTCGATACAGAACAAATGTCAGGTTATCGAAGAAGATTGGTTGTAAAAGGTGGCTCTAGTTCTAGCATATAACCTTTTTTATTTCAATCGGGAACAGAAACTCAATTCAATTGATTAATGTTGAAATGTGTAAGCCAATTTGCAAGTTGGAGGATAGAAAACGCCTGCTGGTCAGAAAAAACTGGAAGTACTGATCACTTCTTCACTTGGCGACAAATTTATAATGGCAGCTTGAGTCAATAAAAGAACTGATCAGCGGCTAGGCAAAATAAAAACATGGTTGACAATGAATTCGTTTCAGTGTGATGGACTTATCTCTCGTCGTAAGTTATCTTTCGTTTTCTCTCTTCTATCTGGATACCTGGTAAGGATACTGGGTACAATCCTTAGCAGACTGTACAAACCATCACTGACATGTAACAGCCACAACATAAGCCAAAAAATTCGAAGCGAATAGTTGATCTTATTATACAACTATAGGCCACTTCGAGGTTGAATAGGGGAATGGGTCGAGTTGCAAATTTTATCTGATTTGTAAATTGACACTTCCATATACAGTCATTTCAACTAACGTTGTCGATTCAAAGCATGAAGCTAAAAGACAAGACCAAAAGTTTACGTGGGATTTTTATAAATAAATTCATCAAAGTCAGTCATGCCTGGAGAAAACAATAGGTTGTAATTAGTAGTACAATGACCTGCACGTGCAGGGATGATTTTGATGAAATTATTCATTAAAAATAATCCCACAAAACATTGCGGTCTTGTCTTTTAGCTTGATTTTAATCCGACAACGTTAATTGAAATAGCTGTAAACGATAACGTTAAGATTAGCTATTTGACCAAGTATGGTGGTGTTAAGTTGAATAACAGCCAAGTTATGGACCTTGAACATGGTTCGAAATCTATACAAAAGTCTCTAATTTGGATACGGCGTCCCCCGAAAAACCATACAATTAAAATCTTATAAAGTTGCTCATTTTTGTTAACCCTGTAAAATCCTGTCAGATAGCCACCATTTTAAAGTAACTGAGTAGAAAATAACGATGTTTATCAATTTTGTTTAAGTATATCACAAAAATAAGAACATTTTGAGAGTTTAAAGACATTTGCATGGATTTTGAACCATGTTTTGAGTTCCATAACTTGATTACTATACAACTTAACATCACCAAACGTGGTCAAATGTATAATATTACAGTGCTCTTTTGGTAAGGTGCATAGTTGTCAATTTATTAATATGATAAAACTTCCATCTCAACCCAGTCCTCTGCTCAACACGGCATTCACAATAGCTATTGCATTAGGCTTATTGATAGGAACAGACAGGGGACCAAGATGTTCTCGTGCAACAAAAGCTTTTTCTCGCCATTTCTCAGTCATGAATAGGATTCGCGTAGTCCCGACGTCTAACCGACCTAGTGCACCATTAGCCAACAAAATTTTTTTCAGAAAACTTTACTTTAGACCCCCTCAAAAATAATTTGCTCATATGCCGATGAATATCAGTAAAATAGTTCCTAAAATTGCTCATTCATTACAAACGTTAACCGATTCCCAAAAAAAATGGTAAAATCCATTATTTTAATTTCTATAATAAGACTCTTTTGTCAGGCAGATTTTGAAGATATTGCGTTACAGTTTGCTCGTCCTGTAGCTAATATTCATGAAAAAATGACTTTTGTTTAAATTGACGAGGATAAAACTAACCAGCAAACATTTTTTAGGTACACAGGCACCAGTCTGAGCAAAAATTGATACAATTTGAAGCAAAAATCAGAAAAAAATAAAATTACAAAATGTTGCTTTCGTCCATTTCTACAAAGCCCAAGAACAGTTGAATTTCTTGAAATTTGCTTACTTCTGAACAAGTGAGAACGTATCCGAAGTATTAATATTCAATCCTTGGTCTTCTAATGTTTGGACAGAGTTATGATTTGCACTAACGCTTTCGATTGATTCTACATTTCTTGCTTCCATCGATTCTCTTGCCGGCTGCTGTGGCATTGCGTAAAACAACTTTTGCCAAAACCACTTGTCACTGTAACTCACATAGGTGTTAGTGCGCATGTACAGCTTTATTTCCTCATCCAACTCAGCCATGTTTACATCATCCAACAGAATAATTATGAGGTATTTCATGCGATCTTCTATCACTTTACGATGAGCAGCGCGAAACTCCAACAAACACCACTCGCTCCTGGCAAAGCTGGGAGAGAGCACCATCAGCATGCGCTTGCTTTCATCCACACTTTTCAGAATGTTTTCCACGATTGGTGCTCCAGCACGAAAATCGCGGTAGTGAAAGCATAGTTTATAAGGAGGATCGTGGTTCTCCAATCTTTGCTGTAACGTTTCCACGACCCATTGGTGATCATTTCCACTGTACGATATAAAAGCATCGTATATCTTGGTTGGATCGGAGTCATCTATGCGATCAAAAGGGTGCCAGTTAAAGTGGGTAAACATGAAGACCTTCATTTCTCCATGGTACTTGTACAGCAGGATCGCAACAATCATTATTAAGAAAAGCAGACCACCAAGAATAGCAGCCAAAATGTTTCCCGTAGGAAAGCTCCTCTCCTCAATATCAAAAAAAGTATCATTTTTAACAGGCAAACAAATGAACTCATCATCTGACAAAGTGATCATTGGGTGTCCAAGGGTGTGGCCTGAGGTACAAAGCACCTTCTCAACATTGTTTACTTGCCGCTCGTTTCTAAGTAGCCAGTGCTTCATCCATTTGGTTTGGCAGTCACATTTAAACAAATTTTGATCCAGAGCCAATGTTGTAAAATTCATAGTTTCAACTTCCCTT
Organism: Pavona decussata; assembly: GCF_977016875.1. Lineage (NCBI taxonomy): Eukaryota > Metazoa > Cnidaria > Anthozoa > Scleractinia > Agariciidae > Pavona > Pavona decussata. The sequence continues at coordinate 2,457,907 of NW_028145451.1, forward strand.
GGTAGACTTCTCAGTTTATTAGAATCAATCAGCAGAGTGTTGGTATGCTTTAGTTTTTTTAAAGTAGACAGTCGTAGTTTGTCAATTTTGTTGTTTGTCAACTGCAAAACAGTCACATTTATCAAATAAGGATATGGAGGAATGTCTTTGATCTCATTGTTTTTTAAGTTGAGTTCAATCCGACCTTGTGGGATTGACCTTGGTACTTCTGCAAGACTCTTTCCCTCACAATTGACAACAATAATTTCATCTGAACAACGTTTTCGACAAACGCATGCAGCAGGACAGTTTTGCAGCTCCTCTTTACGCATCCACTGATTTTCTCTAACCTCCAGAATCGATTTATTTTGTAGTTCATGTGGCCAACCACATTGCCAGGAATAAACCTGTAGTCGCATTTCTCGATTAAACCCGTAATACAGCTTAATTCGTTTTACGGAAACCGACATTACACAGTCACAAATAAGTGGATTTCCAGTCAACTTAATCTGAAACCTTGGGTAAAAATAAGAAAGTATTTGTACAAACAGCCAGGGAGATCCTAACGTCGTGATATTGTTGTTTTCCAAATTTAAACTTACATGGCCCAGAGGCGTGTTCAATAGAGGCGTTCTCCCTTTTATTGCTTTTGTAAGACCTTGAAGCCCTGTGATTCGGTTGAATGATAGATCGATTACCTCAATTTTACTGAGGCGAAATATCCAACTGGGAATGGCAGACAAATGGTTGTTTTTGAGGAGAACCTCTCGCAACGCAGACTGTCGTGGAAATGGGTTTTCGTCAGTTGATGCGATTTTATTGTTCGCTAGATGGAGGGACTCCAGTGTGTTAAGCGAGCTGAACAATCCCTTTGGGATATAATTAAGGTTGTTATCATTCAAGTCAATTTTTTTGACGTTTTTCAAGCCTTGAAATAATTGCGGCTTAAGAAATGACAGGTAATTTAAATCAAGGGAAATGTATCGCAAAGAGGTTAATCCGTGAAACAGAGTTTCGGGTAACGATACCAACTTGTTAGCAGAAAGGTCTAGCGTCTCTAGTCCCTCTAAGTTGCGGAAACATGATTTTCCAACTGCTTTTAATCCATTTCCTTTAAGTTCAAGATAGTGCATGAATCCGCGAAAAATATAAGACGATAAATCTTCGATGTGATTGTAATCCAGACTCAGTGCACGGGCATAAAGGTTTCTCTTGAAATTTAGGAGAGAACCAGGCAGAGAATCGAAATTAGGTGTGATCCATCTCAAGCCACGGAAAAGTTCAAGTGTGGAGTTATTCCATGGAAATTCTGGTGGCTCTTTTACGCTGGTTATACTCAAAGAAAGTTGTTGCAGATGGGGCATTGTAGTTTTCCAATATGACGGAATCGTCTTCATTGACATTCTTTCAAGTCTTAAAACCGCCATGTTCGGCCAGACAATGTTTGGGTTAGTAAACATATTTGGGATGATCCTTGTTTTAAGGTAAGCAATATCTTTAAAGTCGCTTGCAAAACCTTCATTATCTTGAAATGAATCCATAAGGCTACGTTTACTACCTGATAACTCTAATGACCACAAGTAGGTTGCCTTGGCCCAGACAGCAAGATTTTGCATCGAAATTCTGCAGTCAAACCCGATTCTCAATTCCAGCAAAAAGTGTTTGTTGACAGCATTGCCTTGATTGCTGAAACTCAGCAATGTTGGTAAGAAGCATCCAACGTAGACAGACAAATCAAAAAAGGTCTTGTTGTTATTAACTCCTGCCACATTGCTCGCGGCATTAAGAAGCTCGCTGATATCAAACGGTAATTCAGTCCTTTGACGACCATCCAGGTTACACGAAACTGATAACTGCGGAATAGCAGTTCCTTGTTTTGTTTCGAATCTGACAGTGTTTGGTCTTCTATAACAGTGTGGTTGACGTATCCCGCCTTGATGGGTTAAGGGCATTACTGAAAAGATTAATAGCACAAGGAAGGCTTCAGCCATCCTCTCAATAAATCCAGTAGCTGTTAAATTCCCAGTTGATTTGGTGTGCTACAGGCTGTGGATTCAAGCAAGATTAGTTTCGATTAATTGTTTGCATTTTTGGCCAACCTAATGATTCGACTGTTGGTATATGCCTTAAAATTGAGAGATTCTTTTACAAAATATGTAAACATTTGAGTCCTCTGTAAAACACTTTATAGTTTTTCCAATACGATTTTTAGAGTGAACAGCGTATTACTATGTTTTATAGAGATGGCTCTTGATTATTTTCGGTGAAAGGTCCTCAAGGCTCTTAAGGGCAAATTGGTGTGTCGGACAACGGGTTGTCGTGATTATGACCTTGTTAAGGCGTGAATCTAGGCACTACGAGTTATTTTTACATAAAAGAGCAGAATCCTTGAGTTCACTCAGAAACGTGGACACTCAACTGATAAAGGAATAAACCTTTGGTATTACTGAAATACAGCTTATTTAGCTCGTAAAAAAGTTACCTTGACATTTGCTTACTTTCAATACTAAAAATTGCTTTATTTTTCTTTAACGAATCAGAACACAAGTAGACAGACAAATTAACCATTGTAGCGCCAATAGTGGTCAGCATCTGATTATCACGTGACTATTTGCTCTAGGATAAGGTCACGAGAATAAATGAAAGGATCATCAAAGACAAAACGTCTTGAAGTTAAATAGAATTCTCCAATCGAATGCCATAAGAAACATTGGTAACAGGGAGGTGACCATGTGTGTTGATCACTGGAGCTTTTAAGATACGTTAGAGCCACTCAGGTTCTGGCGGTTTTACTAGTCTGTCACCCCAAGATAAAAACTAATTAAATGATGAAAATAATAATAATAATAATAATAATAATAATAATAATAATAATAATAATAATAATAATAATAATTATAATAATAATAAGAAGAAGAAGAAGAAGAAGAAGAAGAAGAAGAAGAAGAAGAAGAAGAAGAAGAAGAAGAAGAAGAAGTAATGGTAATAGGACTGAGTGGAGTACAATTCAGGGAGTAATCGGGCGAGTAATTTCAAATCGGCCGAGCGCGTAGCGTGAGGCCGATTTGAAATTACAAGCCTGATTACCCCTGAATTGTACGACACGAAGTCCTATTATCAATTTTAATTAACAAAATCTCAAAATCTCGCGAGAATCTCAGTCTTGGAATATTTATTAACGTAAGAAATAGATTCCAAAGTAAAAAAATGACTGGTTACAACTTTGGATGTGGAAGCCCGACCGCATGAAGATAATTTTTTAAAAAAGTATATTTTTAATTAAAATACATGTCCGTCAATATTTGAACAAAATGGGAGAATTTTTAAAAGTAATGGAATTGAAATTAGTAATGACACAATTATACCTGGTCACAATTTTTTCATTGATTTTAATTGGTTATCATGTGCCATGTAGTGAAATTTCATTGGCTAGTGGCATTTGCTGCTTGATTTTCATTGGTTCTTTAACTGTCCGATTTGACCTGTCCGATTACAAGCTTCTAGTAATGAGACAGGTCAAGTCGGACAGTTTTGGAGTTACATAGCAAAATTAAGCTATAAATATGGGCTGTTAAGAACCAATCATATTCAAGCATTTTGTTATTGACACAATTATAATCATAATAATAAATGATAATATTTTTTCGTTGTAAAAAAATATTTCTACAGGGATTATCCAGTTCAGCATATCTGGTTTTAATGGAGTCCTGTATCATTACGTTAATATAAATGATAAAGTAATACACATGTACATTATACACTACATTATACACTAAATAAGTACACTTGCATTATACACTAATTGATAGTCTGGCTTTTATGCAGCTGGAGAGGGCAGATACTTAATTAAATTAATAAAAGTCTCCTTAGATCCGCTAATATTTTCTTCTCGTACAATACATAAATTGTTGAATTCATATTAGAAGACGGAAAACTCGTCTCGAACGGAATTTCGTCTCAAAAAAACCCGACCAGTGTGAATTTAAAGGACGGTTAACCGTGTTAGTTTTCCGAGAAATGTGAAATTAAGCTTCGACGCCATGTTGGATTTTCTATCCCAGAAGCACTTAGAGGATCTCTCGGTCCAGAGGACACACAGAAATCCCGTCGCGATTTTCACGTCCAATAGGAATTTAGGACAGATTTTCGTCGCTGACGAGTTTCTCGTCCAACTTTTTCGTCGGTTTGGCCGGGAAAGTTAGACGGATAAATTGAGACAGGAAACTCGTCACTCACCGGATTCACATTTGACGAGTCTTCCGTCTAGTGATGAGTTTCCCGTCTCAGACGATTTTCCGTCTCTGACATGAATTCGGCTAATGTGCGTATTTTGTCCAATAAACACTCCGACTCGAAAAGACGAAGTTACTACATCACAAACAACTTACGTTCGGATAACAAAACTTGGTTGTATGAGCCTTTTGACCTGAACACCAGAATATTGCAAATAGAAGAGAATTCTTCTCATGTGGCGCTGGCGTCTATCTAAATGTACCCGAGAATTAAGTGTAAGACGAAAATAATTGCCAACGAGTCACCCTCACGAGGACGCATTATAAAGCCGATGCGCGAGTTAGTTTTGGTACAGGCAGAAAAAATCTCGAATAAAAATGTAAGCATAAAGTAATGTAAGAGTGACATCATCGGTGATTGTTTTCGGGCTAGCCAATGGCATCGCGGTATTTTTTATCTAAACCAATCACATCAGGAGTATCATGATCGGTGAGCGCTAGTACCCAGATTCTTCTTAAACACACGCGAACTTAAATTTTATAAACAATATGGCGGCCTAAGTGGCGAATTTAGTTGTCTTTGCTCTGTTCAAGAGATTTGGATAAGAATAGCAGTGTTTATACGTGTTACTGTATCAGGATGATGTATAAAAAAGTCAAAGATCTTTTTAAGCGCTAGGAAACTTTTCAGAAGTTTTCACGTTTAGGAGCAATCGAATTTTTCCTACGCGCCATCTTATTTTTCGATCCTGCGCGACTGTGTGGAAATGTTCCGCTCTAATGGCAGATTTGTTGCTCCGTTGGTGGACGGCGAAAGTTCCGACGGCTCTTTCAATCGAGGAGGTAAGAGAATTCAAATCTTAACTGTTTGTAGTGTGTTTTGTTTTCTGAGGAGGGAGAGATTTTCTTAAAGTAACCTTTAATCTTTTATCATGATAATATTCAAATTTATCCACTTTGCCTTGAGAATGGTGTCACGACGACACCGAAACGTCGGTTATTAACTTTAATTTTCGCTTGCTTATGTTTCAAGAAATCATTACTGATCAAAAACATTCAAATTGCAAGCTAATACGGACAATAGTAGGCCAGTGTCGTTATGTGACTTCATGTGGTCGGTAACATAATATGCACAATAAAGATATCATTCCAAACTGATACACTAGGGACCAAAACGAATCCTCAATTATAGGGAGTTACAAAATAAATTAGATTCCATCGTTTTCTAGTCAAATTGCGTGTTTTTTTGTTTTTTGTTGTTGTTGATGTTTAGGTTCTGTTTGACGGAGATGCACATTGGAGATGTTTGAATACAGGAGAAATATTTCAAGTCAATTGCAACTTAGCTTTGTGCCATTCTTCTATTTTCTTTTAAATACCGTACTTGTGGCTCATTAATTCAATAAATTGGATTGAAAAGCTCATTTTTATTGTAAAATTCTGTCATTCCTAGGTTGATAGTTATTCTTGTACACATTAAAGTTGTTTATTTTGGTTTTTGTATAAATTCAAACAGGTAATGCAAGGGCCGCAGATGTTTCAACTCTAATCTACCTCACAAGTTTAGTTCTTATAGACATTCTAAACAACAACGAATAGCATGAGAGTTTTGCAATGCTTTATTAAACAATGATTCAGTTTGAAAACTGTTTAATTTTGTAGTCTGGTTACTTCTTAATTTTCATTTGGCACGCAACTGTGACAGTTTTTACTCGTTGGCATTCTACCGGCAGGTATTACTAGTTTAGGGAGGACATTAATTCACAAACTACTTCAATGGATCTATTCTTTTCGAATTTTTAATTCACCTTCAGAATTAGGAGTTACTTATAAGTCTCCTAAAACTGCTGAAAACTTTAATTCTTAGAGAAACTACGAACTCAGGGAAATTATGAACCTCTTTTGAGACTCGACGCCAATCCCTTTTAGGGATTTAAAAATATTCATTGTCCTGACGTCAAATTAATAACTAGCGTTAGGACATTATTATATCATCTCGCTAAATTTCTTTAATCAGAGAAGCCGCTATGGTAAATAACAAGTCGTAACTCTAATATCCCCTTACCTTGTCCGTGTGAACTGATGTAACAAAGTTCACTGATCAAAATGCTGCAACTGTTGGAGGCACATTCGCTTTATAATTGTAAGCAACTTCCATTCTCACAGGCCTGCGTTATGATTGGTCACATGAAAAGGAAGCTCTCACAAAATTGTCAACAGGATGACAAAATTTGTTATCGCAGAATGTAAGGAAGAACTTTTCAAGTGTCCAAAATAGTGAGTGGATGTAAAGTCCACTGGAAATAAAGCCCAATATGTTCACACAAGCGGCGCTTGGATCACAACAACTCGGGCTCAGCGGAAGTTTTTGTTAAGACTGGATCGAACAAAACAGAAAGAACAAGGTCACAACGATATTCTGTCTAAAAATACGTTGAACTTTATGTCAAGAACTCAATTCAATGTAGATTATCTGGAGAAGACATTTTGGTGCCGTGCCGGTATCGAAGAACTTGTTACTAACTGTGACTTGTATGGACGAGTCCCCAAGGCAAGTCGAAACGCAAACAACGAGTAGAAATATACAGCGATATTACAAACCAAAGCATCTAATAATAGATTTGTTATCAATCTAAGCTGTCTTATGAGTAACATAGTAAACTTTACAAGAGAAAATAAAAATGATTGCTGGCACGACTGTAGCAAACAGGTTCAACGGTGTATGAAAAACTTTCAAAACTGTTTTTCACCGTGAAAACAACTAACCAGAGAAATATCTGAGGTATTCCACTGCTCGGTTTCTGCGTTTCTCGATCAGTACCAAGTGAAGTTTGATTACGAATATTGAAGTACTCAGATCGGTCGCTTGGGAAGTCGATTATGTTGCTCGCAATTTCCCAAAATAAAAGTTTGTTTTCTCCTATTTCTTCTGGCTTCCTTTAGATTTACCCCTTCTTTTTAAACTCTCAAACGACATTACACTCCTCATGACGCTTATACGATGACTGAGTATTCCTTATCTCGTAGCGATGATCCAAGATGATTTAATTCTCATTTGAAGCAATTTGGCTTATGCACTGAACTGAAAACGACCATCTTTCATTTGTTGTTTAATGTGAGTAACGCTACAAATGTTATAATTGTTCGTTGTTAACAGATCCGCTACGTGGGTGCAGAGCATATGAACATCAGGTCATGCATAAAAAAATCACCCTGGGACAAGGCAAATACTGTTTTTCCATCTTTTTCTCTCAAGTTTGAAACCAGGCTAACTTTCACATAATTTTAGCCTGGTCTTATGCATGACCTGGTCTTAGGTCTTTTCGGTATTTCGCTGCAAAGACATGGAATGCGGTGCCGGACTCGATTCGCGCCATGGCCGGCACAAGGGAATTTTTGGGAAGTATTCGTCATGCAGCATTTTAAAATTGTTATTATCGTGGTTGGCTTTTGAATTTTTAAATTTTAATTTGTACTCACACATGTATTGATACATGAATTATTGGATTTCCTGGATATTTTAGATTTTTAAATTTTTAGATTTTAGGTTGTTAGCTAATTTTTATCTTTCTTTTTGTTTTGTAATTTTATCTGTTTGTTTGTGGGCTTCCTGTAAAGTAGCTTTTAGCTAAGTGGAGTACCACGTAAAATAAAGTTCTTATCTTATCTTATCTTATCTTTAGCCGAATAGAGAAAAAAAGTCGCCAAAGTGCAAAGAAAAGCGAGAATTTGCTCGAGGAGTATGACTGAATGTCAGGAAGTCATTAAAAGCGTTTTGTATGAAATGTCGGATAATAAAATCCCTATGCAAGTAAACGGAATTTCATTAATTGCGGATAACGTAACATTTCGATACAATAGCAATCTTTTAAACAACTTAAGTTTTATTTCGGGGGAATAACCCTAACAGAAGGGGAAATTAAACAAAAAATGTCAAACTTGGCAGTCACATAAAACTTGAAGACCTTAATTGACTTTTACTTCAAAGGGACGAGCATTTTGGTCACGTGACCTGTAAATGATTATTGATTGTGAAAGATCTTCTAAGCCAAATGGGATATATAAAATGAAATAGAATTAAATCTCCTTTGGTGTCATGCGTTTACATGTCAAGAGCTTGAAATGAATTAGCCTTGTTTGCGTGTCCACATCAAATAACAGTCCTGTATAACAGTCCGGAAAAAGGTCACGTGACATAAGAAATGACTTAATAACTTCTAATAGGAATGACAGATACCACTATACCAGGCTAATTAATAATAAACTTTCATAGTGTAAAAGTATGACCCCGAAAAGGTCTGATTATAGTTTTTTATATATCCCGTTTTACTTTAAAGATTTTAGACGTTAATCAGCATTTAATGGCCACATTTTAAAGTAAGAATCGGTTAAAGTTATCAAGATCTATCTGACCGCCAGGTTTGACATTTCTTTGTTTAATCTACGAAATGTTATGATTGTTTTCTGATTTTATGCAAATTAGGCTTTTGGCCTGAGTTCCATGAAGTAGTCGGCTAACACGTTCTCTCTGAAATATGATTAAGGTAAACTATCCAACTGATTTTGTGGAACAAAAAGGGGGCGCACCCCCAGCCGACATTGAAAATAATTTATTCGAGCAAAACTGGTCCATATTTGGACACCAATGTCCACCCAAAATAATTACCCGTAATCCTTGTTAAGAGAAGAAAAAGCAACCCTCACTATCGAAAAAAGCCTATAAGAATTAATATAATTTTTTATCTATCCAACAACAAGAATATGCTCTTCTTTGTGTAATGAAACTAGTTTAACCTCTTTTATCCTTTGGTACGTGGATAAGGACGAGATCCAGTCTTGAAGGATCAAAACCATGGTAAGGTACCACAACTAAAAATCTCAGATAGGCTTTTGACAGAGCCAAATCTAAGACCTTTTTACTTTTTCTTTTCGAGAAACATTGTCGACAAGAAAGGAACTTGACTGACCATAGATTTCATTGTTTCTTACGTTGAGTTCAATCAGACCTTGTGACATTGAGGTTGGTACTTATGCGAGACTCTTTCCCTCACAATTGACCGCAATAATTTCATCTGAACAACGCTTTAGACAAACGCATTCAGCAGGACAGTTTTCCTCCTTATACATCCACTGCTTTTCTCTGACCTTCAGAGTCGATTTATTTTGTAGTTTATGTGGCCAACCATATTGCGAGGAAAAAACCTGTAATCTCCATTCTCCCTTAACTATATACGGAACCCTCTTAAATGTTTTTTTATAAAATAGGACATCCCGCAGTCACAAGTTAGCGGATTTCCAGTCAACTTAATCTCTAATTTTGGTATTTTGAGAATCGTATAGTTGACATTTTTGACAGTGAACATTAGGTTGTCCTTTTATGGCGTGATGACCTCATCACGTGACCAGTTGGTTGATACGATTAGTGAGACGATTTCAATGAGTTAGGATACGATTTACGAGTTAGAATTCGACGACAGTTGTATGCGAGAATGCGATAGAGCTGAATCGATTTGTACCACTTCGTTATCGACGAATAAAACGTTTAAGAAAACACTACAAGATTTGATATCCGTTTATTACAGGTATAAATCAAATATTCTCACAAACTGCCAGGCAGATCCTAACGTCATGATATTGTTGTTTTCCAAATTTAAACGTACATGGAGCTGATATAGGTGTGCTTCCTTTTATTGCTTTGGTAAGACCTTGAAGCCCTGTGATTTGGTTGAATGATAGATCGATTACCTCAATTTTAATGAGGCGAAATATCCAACAGGGAATGGCAGCAAAGTGGTTGTTTGGGAGGTGAACCTCCCGCAACGTAAAGAGACTGAGTTTTTGTCAGTTGCTGTTATCTTATTTCTCTCCAGATGGAGGAATTCCAGCGACCAATCCCTTTGCAATATAATTAAGGTTGTTATCATTCAAGTAAATTCTCTTGACGCTTTTCAAGTCTTCAAATAATTTTGGCTTCAAAAATGAGAGGTTTTTTGCAAGGAAAATGTATCGTAAAGAGGTTAATCCGTAAAACAGAGTTTCAGGCGATGGTACCAACTTGGTATTAGACAGTTCAAGTACCTCTAGTCCCTCTAGGTTGCGGAAACAAGATGGTCAAACTGCTTGCAATCCATTTCTTGTAATAAAAAGGAGAGGCAAGAATCCGCAAAAAATGTGAGACGATAAATCTTCGATGTTATTGTAATCTAAACTCAGTGCACGGGGATAAAGGTTTCTTTCGATACTTACGGGAAGGCCAAACAAAGAAAGGAGAGTAGGAGTAGTCCATCTGGAGTCATGGAAAAGATTAAGTGTGGAGTTATTTTATGGAAATTCCGGTTGCAGATTGAGAATTGTAGTTTCCAATATGGCGGAATCGTCTTCATTGACCGGCACCGGACGTGGACCAACATATCAAAAAAAGGTGTTGTTGTTATTAACTCCTGCGACAGTAGTGAGGCTCGCAGCAGTTTTTTTCGGACTTAGGGTGGCAGTTTTGAGATTACAATCTCGCATACAAGATAAACCTCGATATCCTTCACACTGCATCACCAATCAACATGATCAGAGTTAATATTTCTTCAGTTTCATAGCAACAACTGTTACCATAGCAGCGGCAGCTCAAGGTCTCTCATTTTAAACATTGTTGATTATCTCAAAATCTAGTCACGCACTTTATGACTAAACTTTTAAGAAATTTAACTACTCAATGTAGACAACTTGCAGGCGAAATTAGAAACAAATGTGTAAGACGATTTTCGAGTAAATAATCAATCAATTTTTTACTGGTTGACTTTGTTAATTCCCGCATTTTTCACCAATATCTCTGAAGAAAAGAGAATATCACACTTTCTCTTTTCTGTTAAAAGGTCTTTCTTCATAGCAAAATATTCTAAATGTATATTGAGCTTCATGAGTGGCTCTGATTTTAAGACATTTATGTTTGAAAACGGTTAAAATAAAGCGCAGATCAGTGAAATAGTTCCTGTTTTGCATAAATCGCGATATCCTTAAAATGCCTCCACAGATTTTTCTGTTTAATTGCAAGCGGTAAGAGCAAGAATTCTTTTCGACATTCGCGCTAGTTCTAGGCTCAAGAAATTAAACCGGTATTAGATAAGAAGGCTGAATCTTGGTAAAGTTTCAGTCGTTATACGCTTTCTCCGAAAACTAGGGTTTTATTTTCTTTGTCTGGGTCTGTTTTACTGTAGTTTACGTGTTTTGAATGTTTATTTTATGATTACGAGGAGCTTAGGTCTAAACACTGGCACACCGGAAGCTTTTAATATTGGATTGCAAAACTCTTAAAGGCCTCGAGAATGTTTTGTCTAAAAATAAATTGAAGTTCCTGTTAAGAATTCAACTTAATATGTAATATCTGTTTTGATCGTGTTGGCTGTATCCATGTACTTATGGCTCGTACTCACAGGCTCTTGCACATATAAATGGAAAGTTCCATCCATCATCAGTGGAAATCTGTTAAACCATTTTGCTGCAATTCAGTGTTTGTTCCACAAATAAGGCGTGAAAGTTGTGATATTCGACTAACACGGCCATATTTCCATCGAAAATGCAAAAAATGCCATCAACGAATGTTAGCAACAAACAAAGAAATAAGATAGCTATCGCTTTAAAATTTATCTAGCACGAAAAATGACTAAAAATTTCTTACTAATTTGATCATTATGAAACAGACTGGAAGAGTTCCGTTAAAGCTTCATGTAGCGAGTTATTTTAAGTCCATCACATTAAAACGAATTCACTGCCCCCCAATTTTGTTTCCTTGGCCGCTGAGCAGTTCGTTTTTTGGCTCAAGGCCACTTTAAATTTCTCGCTGTTTTCCCAATCTCATACCGAGAGTCCTCAGGTTTTTTTGCCAGCGGTTAGTAGCCAGGAGAGACCCTGGGTTACTGGACGTTTATTGCCGCATGATTGCTGCAGTAGAAAAATGCAAGCCCTTACAGTACAGCCAATCAAAAAGTGTAAATTTTTTCGAAGTCTCCAGAGTCTCTCCTGGCACCCACCCCCTTACCAAAAAGCCTGAGGACTCTGGGGACGAGATTGCGGTTTTCCCGGCAGGATCAAACGCTCTTTGATCAGTGTTGCCAGCTTTTTGACCACCAGAAGTTTTCTTTTTCTGAACTTAAATGATTTTTTTTCGTTCGATACAACACAAATGTGAGGTTATTAAAAAACATTGGTTGCAAAAGGTGGAAGAATGTAGTTGTAGGATATAACCTTTTTTAGTTCTATCGGAAACAGAATCTCAATTCAATTGATTAATGTTTCAAGTTGGAGGATAGAAAACGCCTGCTGGTCAAAAAAAATGGAAATACTGATCACTTCTTCACTTGGCGACAAATTTATAATGGCAGCTTGAGCCAATAAACGAACTGATCAGCGGCTAGGGAAAATAAAAACATGGCTGACGATGAATTCGTTTCAGTGTGATGGACTTATCTCTCGTCGTAAGTTATCTTTCGTTTTCTCCCTTCTATCTGGATACCTGGTAAGGATACTCGGTATAATAAGCCTCAGTAGCAGACTGTACAAACTATCACTAACATGTAACAGCCATAACATAAGCCAAAAATTTCAAAGCGATTAATTGATCTTATTATACAACTATAGGCCACTTCGAGGTTGAATAGGGGAATGGGTCGAGTTGCAAATTTTATCTGATTTGTAAATTGACACTTTCATATAAAAGATAACGTTAAGATTAGCTATTTGACCAAGTATGGTGGTGTTAAGTTGAATAACAGCCAAGTTATGGACCTTGAAACATGGTTTGAAGTCTATACAAAAGCCTCTAATTTGGAGACGGCGTCCCCCAAAAAGCCATACAATTAAAATCTTATAAAGTGTCTCATTTTTGTTTACCCTGTAAAATCCTGTCAGTTGGCTACCATTTTAACGTAACTGAGTAGAAAATAACGATGTTTATCAATTTTGTTTAAGTATATCACAAAAATAAGAACATTTTGAGAGTTTATATGGTTTTGTGGGACGCCGTCTCAAAGTTGAAGACATTTGCATGGATTTTGAACCATGTTTTGAGTTCCATAACTTGATTACTATACAACTTAACATCACCAAACTTGGTCAAATGTATAATATTTCAGTGCTCTTTTGCTGCGATGCATAGTTGTCAATTTATAAATATGATAAAACTTGCATCTCAACCCAGTCCTCTGCTCAACACGGCATTCACAATAGCTATTGCAATAGGCTAATTGATAGGAACAGGCAGGGGACCAAGATGTTCTCGTGCAAGAAAACCTCTTTCTCGCCATTTCTCAGTCATGAATAGGAGTCGCGTAGTCCCGACGTCTAACCGACCTAGTGCACCATTGGCAAACAATTTTTTTTTTCGAAACTTTACTTCAGACCCCCTCAAAAATAATTTGCTCATACGCCAATGAATGTCAGTAAAATAGTTCCTAAAATTGCTTATTCATTACAAACGGTTACCAATTCCTCCAAAAATGGTTTAATTTATTATTTTAATTTCTATAATAAGACTCCTTTGTAAGGCAGATTTAGAAGATATTGCTTTGTTGTTTGCTCTTTCTTTTTATGTATTTAAAGAATCCTTTAGTTGTCCCTTTATTGTTCTTTAATGGAACAAAATATTATTGATTCCCGAATAGCTAATATTCCTGAAAAATTACTTTCGTTTAAATTGACGAGGAATAAAAAGCGGCAAACATTTTTTGGTACACAGGAACAAGTCTGAGCAAACATTGTTACAATTTAAAGCAAAAATCAGAAAAAAATAAAATTACAAAATGTCGCTTTCGTCCATTTTTACAAAGCACAAGAACAGTTGAATTTCTTAAAATTCGCTTATTTCTGAACAAGTGACAACGTATCCGAAGTATTGATATTGACTCCTTGGTCTTCTAATGTTTGGACAGAGTTATTATGATTTGCACTAATGCTTTCGATTGATTCCACATTTCCTGCTTCCATCGATTCTCTTTCCGCCTGCTGTGGCATTGCGTAAAACAACTTTTGCCAAAACCACTTGTCACTGTAACTCACATAGGTGTTAGTGCGCATGTACAGCTTTATTTCCTCATCCAACTCAGCCATGTTTACATCATCCAATAGAATAATTATGAGGTAATTCATGCGATCTTCTATCACTTTACGATGAGCAGCGCGAAACTTCAACAAGCACCACTCGCTCCTGGCAAAGCTCGGAGAGAGCACTATCAGCATGCGCTTGCTTTCATTCACACTTTTCAGAATGTTTTCCACGATTGGTGCTCCAGCGCGAAAATCTGGACACGGTCCGAAGAGCATCATGGTAGCAGTAATTGGCCAATCACATCACCGTATTCTTTCACCAGCGTTTTTAGGAAGGATCTTCACGCGAATGATTGCTTCGTCTTATTTACTGTTTTATTTACCATGTAGACGGCTTTTCTTCCAAATGAAAGGATTCAACAAGTGACGAGGTATGTAGGTGACCAGTGATTGTATATTCTCATAATTTCCTTAGTTATTGTCGTCAATATTCGACTTCCTCGCAAGCTTGTCCAATATGGCCGCTTTTCTCCACGTGCAATGATCAATGAACGCGTTTGCTTTTTGACGCTATATCGTCAGGGTTCCAGGAAAAAAAGTTACACCATTTGTTTAATAAAAAGTTGCTCTTGGATTTTAAGGCATCGCACCCCATCGCACCTCTCACCGTTTTTCTGCTATGTGCGTTTAAAGTTTGGCGATTGTGAGGAGCAAACAATGAGCGAGTCACGATGTAACACAAAGATTTATTGTGACGTTTTCCTCTTTGCTTGATTTGTCTCTAGGTTTACAATTAAAGCTCAAGTGAAAGCTCTAGCCGGCTGTTCTAAATGACCTGCTATTTCACCTCAGGACAAAAATGTTGAGGCTTCAGGGCTATGGACTGTTGGTAGATGTCGACTAAAATATCGGAAATATTATTATCACAAGCACAGATCCACAGAAAAATTAATAACTAAAAAGGGGAAACACTTGCGACTTAGTTCCATAAATTAATAATCAGTTGTGCAGAAATTACATTCTACTTATACTTTTAAAGTATATCTTGTATGCTTGTACAATAATTTGCATGCCTGAGCTGTATATTTATACACTCTATGCATTAACTGACTGTATATATTTCCATATATTCCCATACAAGAAAATATTTGGTCACTTCAGGTATATATTTTACATCAAAAGTCAAGCATATATGAAATCTCTATTGATGATTTGGCTTATTACCTCTGTGCTTATTGTATTAATCTATAATTGTGTATAGATTGTATGTAATTTGTGTTGTTAATAAAAGGGATTGACAGCTGATTTGCAAGATGACCTTCAAAGATGATGTATGCTAATTTGATCTCAATTACACTTGACCATTGTCAGTAGCTGAAATCTCTGGTATGCTCGGCAAACTATGTGGAGTCATCCACCTTCACATTGGTGTGCAAGATACACTTCGATGTAAACAGGCCCTTAGTTTATGAGTGGGGGGGCATGCCTTGTGAGCAGAGTTCCCCTCAATTTGTATTTCAATATTTCTCCAATCCAAATTTTGCATAATTATTGGATATGTTGTAGGCTTTAAAGTGACAAGTACATGTTAAAGAGAGGGGGACATCTAATGTGACTATAATACTGTCCTCCTTTGCCAAGTTTGATCTCAATTGCACTTGACTATTGTCAGTGGCGGAAATCTCTGGTATGCTCTGCAAACTATGTCGAGTCATCCACCTTCACATTGGTGTACAAAATACACTTCGATGCAAACAGGCCCTTAGTTTATGAGTGGGGGGCATGCCTTGTGAGCAGAGTTCCCCTCAATTTGTATTTCAATATTTCTCCAAATTATCCAATAACATAATCATCATAGATATGTTGTAGATTTAAAGTGACTAGTACATGTAAAGGAGAGGAGGACATCTAGTGTGACTATAATACTGTGCCCCTTTGCCAAGTTATGAATTACATGTGCAATATGTACAGCAGGTTTCATTATTATTGTTATTGTTATTATTGAAATAAAATAAAAACATAGATTTGATATTTGGTAGTCTGTCTTGTTAGTACTGAACTAGAAATCTTCCAAGATCAAAGAGAATATTGCTCACAGGTTTCTTGGAGTTTTTCATAAGGCTGAACCACTGTAGTAATGGGAAAGGGGGAGGGGGGGGGGGCAAAACTTTTGTGAAGTCAATATTTTTATATTGTGTGCTATCATAGTTTGTTGGACTATGGAATCATTTTTGAGCAGCTATTTGTACTTACTCTGAATTTGAATTGTTCATTTGTGATTCCTTACCACCTTACTATTTGGCTTTCACACTCTCTATGTTTGAGGGTACTAATGTACATAATCTCCATAACGTTGTTTTGTGTATTGATGTTTGTATTAAAAGGCCTTATTTTCTTTTAAATATATAATTAAAGAGGGAGCATGCACCCAGGGCCCCTCACCTTGATCCAATACACTGTCTTTCCATACAAAGTAAGGGTCTGCCCAGTAAAGGAAGGTAGAGTATTTGGCATTGTTTACCAGGTTTTTTGACTTATTTCATTCAAGATCAATTTGATGTTTTCATTTCCCTCATGCAACATGTGATGTAATAAAACAAATTATTATTGAAGAACTTGTTATGTCAAACATATATTTACTAATTTAGTACTCCTGTGTGGCTAAAATTTATGACTCTTGCAAGCTGAACTTGTGTGAGAGCTTTTTTCCATGTCCCAGTCTCATTGGCAACCAGTATACAGAACGGTTAAACGAAATTCCTATCCAGTAAGGCCGTGAAAATCTTCATTTCCCTACAATCCTTGTTTACTTCATTTCGTTTTATAATATTCGGCTATTTCCACCAGAATTGGATTCCAGCAGTTATGAACTCTGAATATTTCATTGCCAGATTTTCGAGCCCGTGATCGTACATTATAATTCAAAAAGGTACGATTTTATATAAGGACAACAGGATTGGTTTTGCAATTGTATGGAAGTGGTAATTACACTGATTACATGGAGCAGTTTCGGCTGTACCGGCTTTCGATCGATCGATCGCTAGGATCGCCGTGTAAACCCAACGTTTTGAGCGTTAAATTAGTCAGTCGATGTGCGCTTACGGTAACCGGAGAAAACTTATCGAATAAATTACCGAATTAACCGATTTTCTGCCTTTTTGAAGCGAAAATTTGTCATTCCTTGAGATCTGCACAGCTCACGAAGGTTTGTTACAACTGACCACGAACCGACAACTCGCCCCAGCATGCTTTGCGGACCGTGTCCAACCACCACTGAGTGAAAGCATAGTTTATAAGGAGGATCGTGGTTCTCCAATCTTTGTTTTAACGTTTCCACGACCCATTGATGATCATTTCCACTGAACGATATAAAAGCATCGTATATCTTAGTTGGATCGGAGTCATCTATGCGATCAAAAGGGTGCCAGTTAAAGTGGGTAAACATGAAGACCTTCATTTCTCCATGGTACTTGTACAGCAGGATCGCAACAATCATTATTAAGAGAAGCAGACCACCAAGAATACAAACCAATATGGTTGCTGTAAGAAACCTCTTCTCATCACGATGAATATTAGACTTTTCATCTCGAACGGGAGAACAAACAAATTCATCATCTGGCAAATTGAACATTGCTTGGCCAGGGGTATCACCTGAGGCACAAAGTACCTTCTCAAAATCTTTTATTCGACGCTTGTTTTTCAGTAGCCAGTGTTTCATCCATATGGTTTTGCAGTCGCATTTAAACAAATTTTGATCCAGAGCCAATTTTGTAAAATTTATAGTTTCAATTTCCCTGGGTAAACTTGTCAGTTGATTAGAATCAATCAGCAGAGTCTCGATATGTTTTAGCTTTTTTAAAGTGGACACTTGCAGTTCGTCAATTTTGTTATTGGACAGTTTTAAAACAGTCACATTCATCAAATAAGGGTAGGGCGGAATGTCTTTGATTTCATTGTTTCTTAAGTTGAGTTCAATCAGACCTTGTGGCATTGAGCTTGGTAATTATGCAAGACTCTTGTCCTCAAAATTGATGACAATAGTTTCATCTAAACAACGTTTTAGACAGACGCATTCAGCAGGGCAGTTTTTTGGCTCCTCTTTATTCATCCACTGATTTTCTTTAACCTCGAAAATTGATTTCTTTTGAAGTTTATGCGGCCAACCACATTCCAAGAAACCAAACGTTGATGAAAAAATCTTAATAATTGTTGCGTAAGTCGGCGACATCACACAGTCACAATATAGTGGATTTCCAGTCAACTTAATGTGAAGCCATGGATCAAGATAAGGTAACGCTCTTTTAAACTGCTCTGAAGTTCCTAAGGTCGTAACATTGTTGTTTTCCAAATTTAAACTTACATGCGGTCGAAATAGTGTCCCTTCTTCTGCTTTGCAAAGACCTTTAAGCCCTGTGATTCGGTTAAATGATGGATTGCTGTGATCTTATTGTTCGCTAGATGGAGGAATTCCAGTTTGTTTAGCGAGCTGAACGATCCCTTTGGAATATGATTAAGGTTGTTATCATTCAAGTGAATTCTCCTGACGTTTTTTAAGCCTTGAAATAGTTTTGGCTTAAGAAATGACAGATTGTTACCTGCAAGAAAAATGTATCGCAAGGAGGTTAATTCATGAAACAGAGTTTCGGGCAACGATACCAACTTGTTAGAAGAAAGGTCTACCGTCTCTAGTCCCTCTAGGTTGCGGAAACATGATGTTCCAACGGCTTTTAATCCATTTTCTTGAAGACGAAGAGAATGCAGCAATCGGCGAAAAATGTGGGACGATAAATCTCCAATGTTATTGTAATCTAAACTCAGTGTAGGGCGATAGAGGTTCCTCATGCATTGGAAAAAATCAAGTGTGGAGTTCCATGGAAATTCTGGTGGCTCTTTCACGCTGCTGAAACTCAGAGAAAATTGTTGCCAACGGATAACTGTAATGTTCCGAAATGGCAAAGTAACTTTTATTGGCGTTTTTAGAAATAACTTAACCTTGTTCGGCCAAAACATTTCTTCGTCATTGGCAATTAACTTACATGGGTTGATACTTGTTGTAAGGTAAGCAAGTTGCTTGTTAGATTATCATTTCCTTGAGTTGAATCCATTAAATTGAGTAAATTAACTTTTCATTGTATTGATCTCAAGTAGGTTGCGTTGGCCCAAACATCAAGATTTTGCATCAAAACTTTGTAGTCTTCCCCGATTCGCAAATCTAGCAAAATGTTTTTGTAGACAAGATTGCCTTGATTGCTGAAATTCAGTACTATTGGTGACCAGCACGTGAGCAGGACAGTCACACGGAGAAAGATGTGGCTGTTATAAACTCCTTCGATATTAAGAGGCTCACTGATATCAAATGTTAACTCAGTCCTTTGACCACCATCCAGACCACACTTAGCATATATTTTCGGAACAACAGTTCCTTGTTTTGTTTCGGATCTGGATTGTAATTTTATTAATCTGTCACAGTGTAATGTTCGTGTCTCGCTTTGATGGGTTAAAGCCATTACTGAAAAGAATACTAACACAAGCAAGGATTCAGCCATCTTCTTAATAAATCCAGTAGCTGTTGATTTCCCAGTTGATTTGCTGTAGTTCAGGCTGTGGGTTCAAGCAAGACCAATTGCAATTAATTTTCGGCTGTTTTTGCCAATCCAAAGACTCGACTCCATATGCTGTAAAATTGAAAAATAGGTTTCAGTAAATAGCGTATTAATATGTTTTGTAGAGACAGTTCTTGATTTTTTTAGAACGATGCGCAGCTTAAGAGCTCACTAGTAATCATTTTGAAAGACGGGCAATTTTGTGAAGGCGTGAATCTAAGCGTTACGAGTGACTTTTTGCATAATGCATCAGCCAATTCCAACAGTGCCCATCCCCGCCCCCCTCCCGGGCCGACCCCCGGGAATTATGATTTTTTGAAAAAAAACTGGCAAATGCCCCACCGCCGGGAGAAAATAGTTATTCAAATGCCCCGTGGTGGTGGCTCAAACATGTCAAAAATGTTTTATTTTCTTCGTTTCTCGTCTTACTTTCAGTAAAATCTAAGCTAATTCAGACCAAATTAAGTCCTAGTTGGGTCTTGTTTCCCGTAGTAAGTGTAAAAATAGGTCATTCTACAGCTCTAGCGTCCCATTTTATGTCCTCTCTAGATGTATTCAATAACTAACTTACTGTATTTGCCGATGAATTTGTCATTAAGAAAGCGACAATGCTGTAGGGTAAAAAAGGAGAGATTGTCAAATGCCCCGGGGTAAATTGGTAGAAGGCTAATGCCCGACCCCCGGGATGGACAGTGTGGAAAAATGCCCCACTATTGCCCGGGGGGGATGGGCACAGCTGGAAATGACTGATGCATAAAAGAGCAATATCCCCAAGTGCATCGAAAAAACGTGGACACTCAAGTGAAAAGGGAATAAACCTTCCGTCTTGCTGAAATGCGGCTTATTCATAATCCGATGAAAATCGACATTTTCGGAAATGTCTACTTAAAATAATTTAAAATATAAAAACTGTATTTTTTAATAAATCATAGGACAAGCAGAAAAACATATATACCACTATACTCCCAATAGCGATCAGCATCTGATTAATTATCACCTGATTATTTGATCCAAAACGATGATCACCAAAAATTAGCTGATTACCAAAGACTAAACGTCTTGAAGTTGAAAAAAAAACTCTCCCATCAACAGCCACAAGAAAAATACTGATTAGCTGTGAGGGGTCTATGTGTGTTGATCATCGGGGTTTTAAAGGTGCGTTGGAGCTACAGAGGTTCTAGTGGTTTTACTAGTCAGTCATCCTAAGACAAATAGGAGTTATTTATAGGTCTCATAAATCCTTAATTCTCAGAGAAACTACGAACTCAAGGGAATTATTCAATCTGTTACCTCTTTTTTATTTACTTGACGCCAATCCCTTACATGTTGACTGCCATGACGCCGCCAAGCGACTAACCAGCTATTAGACATTATTTGTTCATCTCGTTAAATTTCTTTAATCAGTGAAGCCGCTATGGTAAATAACAAGCCAAAACTCTAATATCGCCTTACCTTGTCGGTATGAACTGAAGTAACAAAGTGATCTGTTGACTCCACGGTCTGAAGGCGAGATGTACCGTTCCCAATGCCTCAATGCGACAAAGGTTTGTCGAGCGAGGTTTTTATTAGCCAGTTTACTGATCAGAATACGGCAACTACTACATGGAGGCACGTTCGCTTTATAGTGGTAAGCAACTTCCTTTCTTACAGGCCTACGTTATGATTGGTCACATGAAAAAGAAGCCATCACAAAATTGTCAACAGGATGAAAAAATTTGTTATCGTAGAATGTAATGACGAGCTTTTCAAGTGGCAACAATAATGAATGTACAGCACTCGATGTAAAGTCCAATATGTCAACACAAGCGGCGCTTGGATCACAACAACCCAAAAACAGCGGAAGTTTTTATTACGATTGGATCTAAAACATCATAAAAGACAAGTTCACAACGATATTCTGTCCAAAAGTACGCTGAACTTTGTGTCAAGAACTCAATTCAATATGGAATATCTGGAGAAGATATTTTGGTGCCGTGCCAGTATCGATGAACTTGTTACTAGCTGTGACATATATGAACGAGGGCTAAAGGCAAGTCGAAACGCAAACAACGAGAAGAAATATACAGCAATATTACAAACCAAAACATCTAATAATAGATTTATTATCAATCTTAGCTGTCTTATGAGTAACAGAGTAATCTTAACAAGAGAATATAAAAATGATTGTTGGCACGGCTGTAGCAAACAGGTTCAACGCTGTATGAAAACCTTTCAAAACTGTTTTTCACTGTGAAAACAACTGACCAGAGAAATATGGCGGCATTCTACTGCTCGGTTTGCGCGTTTCTCGATCAGTACCAAGTGAAGTTTGATTACGAATATTGAAGTACTCAGACTGATCGGTTGCTTGGGAAGTCGATTATGTTGCTCGCAATTTCCTTAAATAAAAGTTTATTTTCTCCTATTTCTTGCTGCTTCCTTTTGATTCTCCGCTTGTTTTCAATCTCTCAAACCGGCGACATTACGCTACTCAGGAGGCTAATAGGATGAAGTTTTCCTTGTCTCGTAGCTATAAGAAACTCAGTGACGTGCATAAGAACAGAGCTTCGATTGGAGATGATTTAGTTCTCATTTGAAGCAATTAGGTTTAGGCACTGAACTGAAAACGACCACCTTTCATTTGTTGTTTAATGCGAGTAATAGCTTCAGGTTTCGCTTTAATTTGCTTCAAGCCGATCAAATACACACATGTTTGGTTCGCGATATTGGAAACAATTGTGGATAACGCAACATTTCGATACAATAGCAATCTATTGAACAACTAAACAGCTACGGCAATTAAGCTGAACTACACAAAATGACACCGCTCTTTTGAACGTTTCCGTTTCTTCACAGTGCGGCAAGATGTGCAGTTCCCAATGGCTCAATGAAACAAAGCTTTGTCGAACGAAGATTTTCATTAGCTTGACATTTTTCTGATTGCCGATCGAAATACGGTAACCGTTGGAGGCGGCGTTATGAATATACACGTCTGGTTTACAATTGTCAGTAACCCTGCTTCCCACCGTTTTGTATTCTGACTTACGCTCAGATGAAACGGAAGCCAAAGAAAACTGACAAAAGGATGACAAAACTTGACGTAAACTGTAATGAAGAACGTTTCAAGCGGTCAAAATCATGTGTGTATAGCACTGAATGTCTCAAATGGCACACTTGAAGTTTTTTGAGATTGGATCGAAGAAATAACAAAGGTCACAACAACAGTTTTCTAAAAATAACAATAATTCAACTCAATATTTTTGATATTTACTTGTCACGAGCTCAGTGACGTATTTGGACGAACGCACAGGGCGAGTGGAAAAACAAGGAACAAGTAAAAACATACAGCGATAGTATATAGCAAAACATTTAACACTAGATTTATTTTCAACTTGCCCTATTTATGAGTAACATAGAAAACGTAAATTATGAAAAAAAGATGTAACAGTGCAACTGCCCGCGCCGTAGGAAACCGATTTAACAATAGTGAAAAAAATAACTTCCAATCCTACAGTTTGCTGTATAAATAACTAACCAGACGAATATCACGGCATATTTCTACTCGTTTGACGTGTACTTAGTGATATTGGATATCGAATATTGAAGTACGTCAATTAGTCGGTTTTCTGGGCAGTATTTTATTTTATTCGCAATTTGTCAATATAAAAATTTCGACATCTCCTATTTCTAATAGTTCCTGCTTATTTTGATTCACCAATTGTTTCATTCTCTCAAACCACATCACACCCCTACTGACAAGGCTGACAAGATGAATTATTCATATTGTAGCAACGACCCATTGAAGTACACGAGAACAGAGCTTAGGCTTTTAGGCAGATGATTAAGTACTCATTTGAAGCATTTATGGTTAGGCACTGGACTGAAAAGGTCCAACTTCCATTTATTGTTTAATGTGAGCAAAGCCACAAATGCTAAAACTGTTCTTCGGTAACATATCAACTATCTGGGTGAGGTGGATATGAATATCAGCCAAAGCGGCTGACCAGTTCGTTTTTTGGCTCAAGCCACTTTAAATTTCCCGGCGGTTTACCCAATCTCGAACAGAGAGTCCTGAGGCTCTTTTGCCAGCGATTATTCGCCAGGAGAGACTCTGGAGTGTAAAACAATGCAAGCCGTTACGGGGCAGCCAATCAAACAAAAGGAATTTTTTTGAAGTACCCAGGGTCTCTCCTGGCGCCCAGTCGCTAACCAAAAAGCCTGGCACGAGGACTCTGGGTACGAGATTGGGATTTTCCCGGCAGGATCAAACACTCTTTGATCAGTGCTGCCAGCTTTTGGACCAGCGGGCGTTTTCTGTTCCTGAACTTAAATGCTTTTTTTTCGTTCGATACAGAACAAATGTCAGGTTATCGAAGAAGATTGGTTGTAAAAGGTGGCTCTAGTTCTAGCATATAACCTTTTTTTTTATTTTTATCGGGAACAGAAACTCAATTCAATTGATTAATGTTGAAATGTTTAAACCGATTTGCAAGTTGGAGGATAGAAAACGCCTGCTGGTCAAAAAAAAAACTGGAAGTACTGATCACTTTTTCACTTGGCGACAAATTTATAATGGCAGCTTCAGCCAATAAACGAACTGATCAGCGGCTAGGGAAAATAAAAACATGGCTGGCGATAAATTCGTTTCAGTGTGATGGACTTATCTCTGGTCGTAAGTTATCTTTCGTTTTCTCCCTTCTATCTGGATACCTGGTAAGGATACTGGGTATAATAAACCTTAGCGGACTGTACAAACCATCACTAACATGTAACAATCCTAACATAAGCCAAAAACTTCAAACCGAATAGTTGATCTTATTATACAATTATAACACTTCGAGGTTGAACAGGGGACTGGGTCGAGTTGCAAATTTTATCTGATCTATAAATTGAAACTACCATATAAAATATCAATGTTTAAGTATATCACAAAAATAAGAACATTTTGAGTATTTATATGGTTTTGTGGGACGCTGTCTCAAAATGAAAGACATTTGCATGGATTTTGAACCATGCTTTGAGTTCCATGACTTGATTACTATACAACTTAACATCATCAAACTTGGTCAAATGTATAATATTACAGTGCTCTTTTACTACGATGCATAGTTGTCAATTTATAAATATGATAAAACTTGCGTCTCAACCCAGTCCTCTGCTCAACACGGCATTCACAATAGCGATTGCAATAGGCTAATTGATAGGAACAGACAAGGGACCAAGATTTTCTCGTGCAAGAAAACCTCTTTCTCGCCATTTCTCAGTCATGAATAGGAGTCGCGTAGTCCCAACGTCTAACCGACCTAGTGCACCATTAGCCAACAAAGTTTTTTCTGAAAACTTTACTTCAGACCCCCTCAAAAATAATTTGCTCATACGCCAATGAATATCAGTAAAATAGTTCCTAAAATTGCTTATTCATTACAAACGTTAACCGATTTCCCAAAAAATGGTTTAATTTATTATTTTAATTTCTAAAAGATATTGCTTTACAGTTTGCTCTTTCTTTTTATGTATTTAAAGAATCCTTTAGTTGTCCCTTTATTGTTCTTTAGTGGAACAAAATATTATTGATTCCCGAATAGCTAATATTCATGAAAAAATGACTTTCGTTTAAATTGGCGAGGATAAAACTAACCAGCAAACATTTTTTAGGTACACAGGTACCAGTCTGAGCAAACATTGATACAATTTGAAGCAAAAATCAGGAAAAAATAAAATTACAAAATGTCGCTTTCGTCCATTTCTACAAAGCCCAAGAACAGTTGAATTTCTTGAAATTTTGCTTACTTCTGAACAAGTGACAACGTATCCGAAGTATTAATATTCAATCCTCGGTCTTCTAATGTTTGGACAGAGTTAATATGATTTGCACTAATGCTTTCGATTGATTCCACATTTCCAACTTCCATCGATTCTCTTTCCGCCTGCTGTGGCATTGCGTAAAACAACTTTTGCCAAAACCACTTGTCACTGTAACTCACATAGGTGTTAGTGCGCATGTACAGCTTTATTTCCTCATCCAACTCAGCCATGTTTACATCATCCAACAGAATAATTATGAGGTAATTCATGCGATCTTCTATCACTTTACGATAAGCAGAGCGAAACTCCAACAAGCACCACGCGCTCCTGGCAAAGCTGGGAGAGAGCACCATCAGCATGCGCTTGCTTTCATCCACACTTTTCAGAATGTTTTCCACGATTGGTGCTCCAGCACGAAAATCGCGGTAGTGAAAGCATAGTTTATAAGGAGGATCGTGGTTCTCCAATCTTTGTTGTAACGTTTCCACGACCCATTGATGATCATCTCCACTGTACGATATAAAGGCATCGTATATCTTGGTTGGATCGGACTCATCTATGCGATCAAAAGGGTGCCAGTTAAAGTGGGTAAACATGAAGACCTTCATTTCTCCATGGTACTTGTAAAGCAGGATCACAACAATCATTATTAAGAGAAGCAGACCACCAAGAATAGCAGCCAAAATGTTTCCTGTGAAAAAGCTTCTCTCCTCAATATTATCAGGCGAACAAATGAACTCATCATCTGACAAAGTTAACATTGGGTGTCCAAGGGTTTGGCCTGATGTACAAAGCACCTTCTCAACATTGTTTATTTGCCGCTCGTTTCTAAGTAGCCAGTGCTTCATCCATTTAGTCGTGCAGTCGCATTTAAACAAATTTTGATCCAGAGCCAATGTTGTAAAATTCATAGTTTCAACTTCCCTTGGTACACTTCTCAGTTTATTAGAATCAATCAGCAGAGTGTTGGTATGCTTTAGTTTTTTTAAAGTAGACAGTCGTAGTTCGTCAATTTTGTTGTTTGTCAACTGCAAAACAGTCACATTTATCAAATAAGGATATGGAGGAATGTCTTTGATTTCATTGTTTTTTAAGTTGAGTTCAATCAGACCTTGTGGCATTGAGCTTGGTACTTCTGCGAGACTCTTTCCCCCACAATTGACAACAATAATTTCATCTGAACAACGTTTTCGACAAACGCATTCAGCAGGGCAGTTTTCTGGTTCCTCCTTATGCATCCACTGATTTTCTCTAACCTCCAGAATCGATTTGTTTTGTAGTTCATGTGGCGAACCACATTGCCAGGAATAAACCTGTAGTCGCATTTCTCGATTAAACAGGGTAGACAGCTTAATTCCCTTTACGAAATCCGACATCACACAGTCACAGGTTAGTGGATTTCCAGTCAACTTAATCTGAATCCTTGGGTAAAAAATAAATTACTTGCATACGTCAAGGGAGATCCTAACGTCGTGATATTGTTGTTTTCCAAATTTAAAATTACAAGGCGCCGATAATTTTGGTGATGTGTTCTCCCATTTATTGCTTTGGTAAGACCTTGAAGCCCTGTGATTCGGTTGAATGATAGATCGATTACCTCTATCTTACTGAGGCGAAATATCCAACTGGGAATGGCAGACAAATGGTTGTTTTTTAGGAGAACCTCTCGCAACGCAGAGTGTCGTGGAAATGGGTTTTCGTCAGTTGATGCGATCTTATTGTTCTCTAGATGGAGCAACTCCAGTGTGTTGAGCGAGCTGAACAATCCCTTTGGAATATAATTAAGGTTGTTATTATTCAAGTGAATTCTCTTGACGTTTTTTAAGCCTTGAAATAGTTTTGGCTTAAGAAATGACAGGTTGTTAAATGCAAGACAAATGTATCGCAAGGAGGTTAATCCGTGAAACAGAGTTTCAGGTAACGATACCAACTTGTTTAAAGAAAGGTCTACCTTCTCTAGTCCCTCTAAGTTGCGGAAACATGATTGTCCAACTACTTTTAATCCATTTGCTTGAAGATCAAGATAGTGCATGAATCCGCGAAAAATATAAGACGATAAATCTTCGATGTGATTGTAATCCAGACTTAGTGCACGGGGATAAAGGTTTCTTTCGACATTTAGGAGGTTACCAGTCAAAGAAACAATATTGAGGGTGATCCATCTCAAGCCATGGAAAAGATCAAGTGTGGAGTTATTCCATGGAAATTCTGGTGGCTCTTTTACGCTGCTGAAACTCCAAAAAAGTTGTTGCAGATGGGGCATTGTAGTTTTCCAATATGACGGAATCGTCTTCATTGACATTCTTTCAAGTCTTAAAACCGCCATGTTCGGCCAGACAATCTTTGGGTTAGTAAACATACTTGGGATGATCATTGTTTTAAGGTAAGCAATATCTTTAAAGTCGCTTGCAAAATCTTCATTATCTTGAAATGAATCCATAAGGCTCAGTTTCCTACCTGATAACTCTAATGACCACAAGTAGGTTGCCTTGGCCCAGACAGCAAGATATTGCATCGAAATTCTGCATTCCCACCCGATATTCAATTCCAGCAAAACGTTTTTGTTAACAGCATTGCCTTGATTGTTGAAACTCAGCATTATGGGTGACCAGCATCCAATGAAGACATACAAATCAAAAAAGGTCTCATTTTTATTAACTCCTGCGACATTAAGAAGCTCGCTGATATCAAACGATAATTCAGTCCTTTGACGACCACCCAGGACACAGGAAACTGATAACGAAGGAATAGCAGTTCCTTGTTTTGTTTCGAATCTGACAATGTTTTGTCTTCTATAACAGTGTGGTTGGCGTATCCCGCCTTGATGGGTTAAGGGAATTACTGAAAAGATTAATAGCACAAGGAAGGATTCAGCCATCCTCTCAATAAATCCAGTAGCTGTTAAATTCCCAGTTGATTTGGTGTGCTACAGGCTGTGGATTCAAGCAAGATTAGTTTCGATTAATTGTTTGCATTTTTGGCCAACCTAATGATTCGACTGTAGGTATATGCTTTAAAATTAAGAGATTCTTTTACAAAATATGTAAACATTTGAGTCCTCTGTAAAACACTTTATAGTTTTTCCACTACGATTTTTAGAGTGAACAGCGTATTACTATGTTTTATAGAGATGGCTCTTGATTATTTTCGGTGAAAGGTCCTCAAGGCTCTTAAGAGCAAATTAGTGTGTCGGACAACGGGTTGTCGTGATTATGACCTTGTTAAGGCTGAATCTAGGCACTACGAGTTATTTTTACATAAAAGAGCAGAATCCCCGAGTTCACTCAGAAACGTGGACACTCAACTGATAAAGGAATAAACCTTTGGTATTACTGAAATACGGCTTATATAGCTCGTAACAAAGTTGCCTGGACATTTGCTTACTTTCAATACTAAAAATTGCTTGATTTTTCTTTAACGAATCAGAACACAAGTAGACAGACAAATTAACCATTGTAGCGCCAATAGTGGTCAGCATCTGATTATCACGTGACTATTTGCTCTAGGACAAGGTCACGAGAATAAATGAAAGGATCATCAAAGACAAAACGTCTTGAAGTTAAATAGAATTCTCCAATCGAATGCCATAAGAAACATTGGTAACGGGGAGGAGACTGTGTGTTGATCACTGGAGCTTTTAAGATACGTTAGAGCCACTCAGGTTCTGGCGGTTTTACTAGTCAGTCACCCCAAGATAAAAACTAATTAAATGATGAAAATAATAATAATAATAATAATAATAATAATAATAATAATAATAATAATAATAATAATAATAATAATAATAAATGATAATAAATGATAATATTTTTTCGTTGTAAAAAAATATTTCTACAGGGATTATCCAGTTCAGCATAGCTGGTTTTAATGGAGTCCTGTATTATTACGTTAATATAAATGACAAAAGTAGTACACATGTACATTATACACTACATTATACACTAAATAAGTACACTTACATTATACACTAAATGATAGTCTGGCTTTTATGCAGTTGGCGAGGGCAGATACTTAATTAAATTAATAAAAGTCTCCTTACATCCGCTAAGGTTTTCTTCTCGTACAGTACATATTAGAAGACGGAAAACTCGTCTCGGACGGAATTTCGTCTCACAAACCCGACTAGTGTGAATTTAAAAGACGGTTAACCGTGTTAGTTTTCCGAGAAATGTGAAATTTAGCTTCGACGCCATGTTGGATTTTCTATCCCAGAAGCACTTGGGGGATCTCTCGGTCCAGTCTTAAATCCTAGGACACACAGAAATCCGGTCGCGATTTTCACGTCTAATAGGAATTTAGGACGGATTTTCGTCGCTGACGAGTTTCTCGTCCAACTTTTTCGTCGGTTTGGCCGGGAAAGTTAGACGGATAAATTGAGACAGGAAACTCGTCACATACCGGATTCACATTTGACGAGTTTTCCGTCTTGTGATGAGTTTCCCGTCTCAGACGATTTTCCGTCTCTAATATGAATTCGACTAATGTGCGTATTTTGTCCAATAAACACTCCGACTCGATAAGACGAAGTTACTAGATCACAAACAACTTTCGTTCGCATAACAAAACTTGGTTGTATGAGCCTTTTGACCTGGGGCCGGTTCCTGGAAGGAGGAATAAATTATACCAGGTATAACAGTTATTCCAGGGATAAATCTGCTATTCTAGGAATAACTATACCAGGAATAAAAATGGGTTCCCGGAAGCACTATTTATTCTTGGAATAGTTATTCCAGGGATAAGTTTGCTATTCTAGGGATAAATCTTCCAGCAAAGGGGATTCCCACATGACAAACAGGTTTGGCGGGAAATTGAGTGCAACGCGCGCGGGCTGCCTGTGGATAAAGCACTGTGGCCGAAATTTTTCTGTATCTGTGTAAACATGGATCCGGAAGAGGATACCGGAAACAGTGCCAAAAAAGAAAAAGGAAACCAAATTTTACTACCAGAGAGTTGACAATAATTACAGAAAACGTGGAGGCAAATAAAGGCATCTTGCAAAGCAAGTTTACCAACAATGTTACTAATAAAACCAAAACTGAAACATAGAAAGCCATTACAGAGAAGGTTAATGCCGTTGGTGTAGCCAAAAGAACCATCTACGAAGTAAGACAGAAATGGAAAGGGCTCTTCAGCACGGCCAAGACGAGATTGACAGAGTTCTGAGCAGACGGAGCTTTATTTTGCTTTTGTCACTCTATGCTGTTTCTTAAAAGAAACAGCATGGAGTGACAAAAGCAAAATAATTAAAATTAAATAATTAAAATTATCTTTTTGGTGAGCTCACTAAAATACGTGCCTAAGATTTTTAATACTTTATACTTAACATTAATTAATAAGAACGAAAGCTCGTCGCTTCTCATTCGTTCCGAAAAGATAAGCGCTTTTAAGTTTGCATTTTAATATCAGAAAATCGATCCATATAAACACCTATGACTATAAACAAAAGAGCTGTCCACTCGGTCGTTCAACTGTTCATCTCGTTTCGCGGGTTCGTTCACTCGGTTTTTCGTTCGTTCGTTTTTGCCGGCGAGCGCTCGGTGGACCGTTTGTTCGTTAACTCGATCATTCGGCCGTCCGTTCGCCCGTTTGGATGTTCGTTCGCTCGGGCTTCCGTTTGTTCGTTCGTTTGCGTTTCTGGTTTTTTCAGTTTGTTCCTCCGCTTGACCAGTTCTTTTTGTTATCCATGGGCATAAACATGTTATAAAGAATAAAATTTAACCATTTAAAAGCAGTATGAAAACATTTACGAAGAAGCCCTCAATTCGAAAAACAACCGTGAAATTGACATTTGGTGCTGTTCTTTCGGTCGTGCTGTCGTATCCAATATCTATATGGACAGAGGACTGAAAAATTTAATAAAAAATTTTAATAAAGATGTACACACTAATAGCCCATTTTCAAACTACAATTACAACTACAAAACCGTGCAATTGGTTTCTTATGCTGATCTTTCGGTTATGGGGCTGGGTTGGCTTTCGGTTGTGTGGTTTGTTCATTTTGGCTGGTATACATGGGGTATTTGTCTGATTATTCGGTTAGTCTCTCATTGGCCTTAGTGGTTTCAGCCTTATGTTCACTCCTCTTTCCGTCTGTCTGTCCCTTCCCATATTTCCGTATGCTTCAGTTATCTTCACTAGTTCTACTGGTGACACGGTTTTCTACAAATAAATTAGCTTTCTACATGGGCTTAATCTTAAAAATTTTAAAAGCTGTATTAATACATCAGAAGGTTTCCCTTCGTGTTTTAATATTAAAACTGCAATGCTATAGAGAAAGACTTCATCTTTCTCCACCGATCTGACACACAAACAATGAACAAATGTTGACGGCGTACTAGAGCCTGTGATACTGCAGTTATGCATCGTGAGACCGCGGATTTTGGTAGCCCGAATGTATCGCCGATTACCTCTAGGAAACTTCCAGATGCGAAGAAACGTAAGGCTACAAGAACTTGAACAAGTGGCGAAAGTGCGTGATTACGAGCGGTGTTTCTCGCTAGATCATCGGACAACAAATCGGCAAGGTAATTTATGGAGTCTCTACCAAAACGGAAACTTGACTTGACGTCTTTCTCGCTTAAGTATTCATCCAATTGTGCATTAAAAAGCCTAAAACGCCGCGGTCTGGCTCGTCTTGCATCAGCAAGACGACCAAACAACGACATGTCGGCCATCTTGTTTTTGCAGATTTATCCCTGGAATAGCAATTTATTACCACCTCGCGAGGTGTAATAAATTTATCCCAGATTTATTCCCTGAATAGTGCTATTCCTTCTTCCAGGAACAGAATTTATTCCGGGGGAAAAGTTATTCCTGGAATAAGGCACATTTATCCCTGGAATAGAGATATTACACCTTTCAGGAACCGGCCCCTGAACAGCAGAATATTGCAAATGGAAGAGAATTCTTGTCTTGTGGCGCTGGCGTCTATCTAAATGTACCCGAGAATTAAGTGTAAGACGAAAATAATTTAGGGAGGACATTAATTCACAAACTACTTTAATGGATCTATTCTTTTCGAATTTTTAATTCACCTTCAGTATTAGGAGTTACTTATAGGTCTCCTAAAACTGCTGAAAACTTTAATTCTTAGAGAAACTACGAACTCAGGGAAAATTATGAACCTCTTTTGAGACTCGACGCCAATCCCTTTTAAAGGATTTAAAAGTGTTCATTGTCATAAGAAGTTTAAGTTTAAGTTTATTAAAACTCTCTCTGGCAGTTGAAAAGAACTGAATTAACGAGCTGAATTTACAAAAGATAATGAAATAAATAAACTAATCTAATAATACTAACAACTAACTAATTGAAATATTTAAATGTAAAAAATTCCTCCGCTCTTCTGGTTCTACAATTAATTAAGTTTTTGAACAAGTAAAAAAGTAAAAAGTAAAACGTCAAATTAGTAACTAGCGTTAGGACATTATTATATCATCTCGCTAAATTTCCTTAACCAGTAAAGCCACTATGGTAAATAACAAGTCATAACTCTAATATCGCCTTACCTTGTCCGTGTGAACTGAAGTAACAAAGTTCACTGATCAAAATACGGCAACTGTTGGAGGCACATTCGCTTTATAATTGTAAGCAACTTCCTTTCTCACAGGCCTGCGTTATGATTGGTCACATGAAAAGGAAGCCCTCACAAAATTGTCAACAGGATGACAACATTTGTTATCGCAGAATGTAAGGAAGAACTTTTCAAGTGTCCAAAATAGTGAGTGGATGTAAAGTCCACTGGAAATAAAGCCCAATATGTTCACACAAGCGGCGCTTGGATCACAACAACCCGGGCTCAGCGGAAGTTTTTGTTAAGACTGGATCGAACAAAACAGAAAAAACAAGGTCACAACGATATTCTGTCTAAAAATACGTTGAACTTTATGTCAAGAACTCAATTCAATGTAGATTATCTGGAGAAAGACATTTTGGTGCCGTGCCGGTATCGAAGAACTTGTTACTAACTGTGACTTGTATGGACGAGTCCCCAAGGCAAGTTGAAACGCAAACAACGAGTATAAATATACAGCGATATTACGAACCAAAACATCTAATAATAGATTTGTTATCAATCTAAGCTGTCTTATGAGTAACATAGTAAACTTTACAAGAGAAAATGAAAATGATTGCTGGCACGGCTGTAGCAAACAGGTTCAACGGTGTATGAAAAACTTTCAAAACTGTTGTTCACCGTGAAAACAACTAACCAGAGAAATATCGCGGTATTCCACTGCTCGGTTCCCGCGTTTCTCGATCAGTACCAAGTGAAGTTTGATTACGAATATTGAAGTACTCAGATCGGTTGCTTGGGAAGTCGATTATGTTGCTCGCAATTTCCCAAAATAAAAGTTTGTTTTCTCCTATTTCTTCTGGCTTCCTTTAGATTTACCCCTTCTTTTTAAACTCTCAAACGACATTACACTCCTCATGACGCTTATACGATGAAGTATTCCTTATCTCGTAGCGATGATCCGAGTTGATTTAATTCTCATTTGAAGCAATTTGGCTTATGCACTGAACTGAAAACGACCATCTTTCATTTGTTGTTTAATGTGAGTAACGCTACAAATGTTACAATTGTTCTTTGGTAACACATCCCGACTACGTGAGTGCAGGGCATATGAATATCAGCTCATGCATAAAAAAAAATCACCCTGGACGAGGCAAATACTGATTTTCCATCTTTTTCTCTCAAGTTTGAAATGAGGCTCACTTTCACATAATTTTAGCTGAGAAAAAAGTCGCCAAAGTGCAAAGAAAAGCGAGAATTTGCTTGAAGAGTATGACTAAACGTCATGAAGTCATTAAAAGCGTTTTGTATGAAATGTCGGATAATAAAATCCCTATGCAAGTAAAAGGAATTTCATTGCTGTGTATGTTCAGTGAATTGTAACTATTGATGCAATGGCTCGAGGTTTCGCTTTTGCTTCAAGCCGATCAAATACACATGTGTTTAGTTCGCGATATTAGAAACAATTGCGGATAACGTAACATTTCGATACAATAGCAATCTATCAAACAACTAAAGTTTTATTTCAGGGGAATAACCCTAACAGAAGGGGAAATTAAACAAAAATGTCAAACTTGGCAGTCACATCAAACTTGAAGACCTTAATTGATTTTTACTTCCAAGGAACGAGCATTTTGGTCACGTGACCTGTAAATGATCATTGATTGTTAAAGATCTTCTAAGCCAAATAGGGTATATAAAATGAAATAGAATTAAATCTCCTTTGGTGTCATACAATTACATGTCAAGGGCTTGAAATGAATTAGCCTTGTTTGCGTGACACATCAAATAACAGTCCTTTATTATTCCACTATTATGTCATTTCACCAAATAAGGTCAAGAGAACGCGCAAAATATGAGACCGTAATACACTGTAATGTCCCAGTTTGACCGGTTTACAACAGAGCGAATACGGACGGAAAAGGCAGAAAAAAGGAGCAACAATGGCCGGACTGGACGAAGAATAGTTTTTGAAACAATGCAAGCTCGAAAACAAGTTTTTAGCATGTCAATCACTTGTCATTTATCTTTTCATTTTATCCAATTAAATTAAAGCCATTTAACTGGCTTTCTGTGTTGTTTACGTCATTCGTACGCGCCATATACCGATGGACAGTTAATGCCGGGTGTATTTCAAAACTGTTACCAAAACAGGGAAGCCAAAATAACAAAATCTTTTTGTAGTGGAATAATAAATCTCTTATTCGATGGTTTTACGTACAATACTCGCGGACATTTTGCTCATTGCTCGTATTTTTCCTCGCCCCTTCGGGGCTCGGAAAAATACTACGCAACTCGCAAAATATCCGCGCGTATTATATGTAAAACCATCGAATAAGATGTATGTATAACAGTCCAGGAAATAGGTCACGCGACATAAGAAATGACTTAATAACTTTTAATACGAATGACAGATACCACTATACCAGGTTAATTAATGATAAACTTTCATAGTGTAAAAGTATGACCCCGAAAATGTCTGATTATAGTTTTTTTTTTATATATCCCATTTTACTTTAAAGATTTTAGACGTTAATCAACATTTAATGGCCACATTTTAAAGTAAGAATCAGTTAAGGTTATCAAGTTTTATCTGACTGCCAAGTTTGACATTTCTTTGTTTAATCTACAAAATGTTATGATTATTTCTGATTTTATGCAAATTAGGCTTTGAGCCATGCCTTAATATGCCTGAGTTCGATGAAGTAGTTGACTAAGACGTTCTCTCTTATATATGATTAGGGCAAACTATCCAACTGATTTTGTGAAACAAAAGGGGGGCGCACCCCCAGCCGGCATAGAAAATAATTTATTCGAGCAAAACTGGTCCATATTTGGACACCAAAGTCCACCCAAAATAATTACCCGTAATCCTTGTTAAGAGAAGAAAGCGCAACCCTCACTATCGAAAAAAGCCTATAAGAATTAATATAATTTTTTTATCCTTCCAACAACAAGAGTATGCTTTTCTTGTGTAAAGAAACTGGTTTAACCTCTTTTATCCTTTGGTACGTGGATAAGGACGAGATCCAGTCTTGAAGGATCAAAACCATGGTAAGGTACCACAACTAAAAATCTCAGATAGGCTTTTGACAGAGCCAAATCTAAAACCTTTTTATTTTAATCTATTTTTCTTTTCGAGAACTATTCTCGAAAAAAGGAACTTGACTGACCATAGATTTCATTGTTTCTTACGTTGAGTTCAATCAGACCTTGTAGCATTGAGCTTGGTACTTCTGCGAGACTCTTTCCCTCACAATTGACAACAACAATTTCATCTGAACAACGTTTTAGACAAACGCATTGAGCAGGACAGTTTTCTGGTTCCTCCTTATGCATCCACTGATTTTCTCTGACCTTCAGAATCGATTTATTTTGTAGTTTATGTGGCCAACCATATTGCGAGGAAAAAACCTGTAATCTCCATCCTCCCTTAACTATATACGGAACCCTCTTAAATGTTTTTTTATAAAATAGGACATCCCACAGTCACAAGTTAGCGGATTTCCAGTCAACTTAATCTCTAATTTTGGTATTTAGAGAATCGTATAGTTGACATTTTTGACAGTGAACATTAGGTTGTCCTTTTACGGCGTGATGACCTCATCACGTGACCAGTTGAAAAGCATGTATACATGAAAACGTGGTTGATACGATTAGTGAGACGATTTCAATGAGTTAGGATACGATTTACGAGTTAGAATTCGCCGACAGTTGTACCACTTCGTTATCGACGAATAAAACGTTTAAGAAAACACTACAAGATTCGATATCCGTTTATTACAGGTATAAATCAAATATTCTCACAAACTGCCAGGTAGATCCTAACGTCATGATATTGTTGTTTAAACGTACATGGAGCTGATATAGGTGTACTTCCTTTCATTGCTTTGGTAAGACCTTGAAGCCCTGTGATTTGGTTGAATGATAGATCGATTACCTCAATTTTAATGAGGCGAAATATCCATCAGGGAATGGCAGACAAGTGGTTGTTTGGGAGGTGAACCTCCCGCAACGTAAAGAGACTGAGTTTTTGTCAGTTGCTGTTATCTTATTTCTCTCCAGATGGAGGAATTCCAGCGAACAATCCCTTTGCAATATAATTAAGGTTGTTATCATTCAAGTAAATTCTCTTGACGCTTTTCAAGTCTTCAAATAATTTTGGCTTCAAAAATGAGAGGTTTTTTGCAAGGAAAATGTAAGGCATGCGGCTCGCCATGACGCGGAGGGGGACAATGCCCGGGGGACAATGGTCGTCTTTAGGTCTATGCCGACGACAGTGTGTTTTGTAAAAAAAAAAACTAATATCAAAAGACTGGGAGTCCAACTAGCGGCAAAACGAAAACGAAAGACAAAATTAAAATCAACATACTCGACAACGTATTGGACGACCGAGTCTTAAACGTTGTGCTTAGGACTAAGATCCGATTAAGAACAAAGGCGACGATATTGGGTGAGATTTGACTGCCATCTGAAGCGCATTGACCAGTTCTCCTTCCTTTTTCAAAAAAAAAAGTTTGCAAAAGTCTTAACTGACTCGCTCTTTAATTTGGAAGAGTTTCATACAATTCGTGCACATTTCAGGCATTGTAATGTTACTGAAGTAAATCATATACATGTATGTTACAGTTTATAGGTAAATTGTTCCGTTGTACTGAGCTGCTATATTATAAGTTTTAAAGTTGAGAAGTTTCCATGTAGATAGCTTTAATATAACGACTGGTGTTATTAAAAAAAATGAAGTGTATAAAATTTAAATCCACTGTCCAAATTTGAGTCCATTCCATTCTATATTTATGGTGAGGCGATCGGGGATCATTTGCGGTCCAATATGGGGATCATTTGCCGTCCGGGGATCATTTCCGGTCCGGGGATCATTTGCGGGCCGGGATCATTTGCGGGCCGGTACAGATCTATTCTTTTCGAATTTTTAATTCACCTTCAGTATTAGGAGTTACTTATAGGTCTCCTAAAACTGGTGAAAACTTTAATTCTTAGAGAAACTACGAACTCAGGGAAATTATGAACCTCTTTTGAGACTCGACGCCAATCCCTTTTAGGGATTTAAAAATATTCATTGTCCTGACGTCAAATTAATAACTAGCGTTAGGACATTATTATATCATCTCGCTAAATTTCTTTAATCAGAGAAGCCGCTATGGTAAATAACAAGTCGTAACTCTAATATCGCCTTACCTTGTCCGTGTGAACTGAAGTAACAAAGTTCACTGATCAAAATACGGCAACTGTTGGAGGCACATTCGCTTTATAATTGTAAGCAACTTCCTTTCTCACAGGCCTGCGTTATGATTGGTCACATGAAAAGGAAGCCCTCACAAAATTGTCAACAGGATGACAACATTTGTTATCGCAGAATGTAAGGAAGAACTTTTCAAGTGTCCAAAATAGTGAGTGGATGTAAAGTCCACTGGAAATAAAGCCCAATATGTTCACACAAGCGGCGTTTGGATCACAACAACTCGGGCTCAGCGGAAGTTTTTGTTAAGACTGGATCGAAAAAAACAGAAAGAACAAGGTCACAACGATATTCTGTCTAAAAATACGTTGAACTTT
Organism: Pavona decussata; assembly: GCF_977016875.1. Taxonomy (NCBI): domain Eukaryota; kingdom Metazoa; phylum Cnidaria; class Anthozoa; order Scleractinia; family Agariciidae; genus Pavona; species Pavona decussata. The sequence continues at coordinate 2,496,620 of NW_028145451.1, forward strand.
ATGTCAAGAACTCAATTCAATGTAGATTATCTGGAGAAGACATTTTGGTGCCGTGCCGGTATCGAAGAACTTGTTACTAACTGTGACTTGTATGGACGAGTCCCCAAGGCAAGTCGAAACGCAAACAACGAGTAGATATACAGCGATATTACAAACCAAAACATCTAATAATAGATTTGTTATCAATCTAAGCTGTCTTATGAGTAACATAATAAACTTTACAAGAGAAAATGAAAATGATTGCTGGCACGGCTGTAGCAAGTAGGTTCAACGGTGTATGAAAAACTTTCAAAACTGTTTTTCACCGTGAAAACAACTAACCAGAGAAATATCGCGGTATTCCACTGCTCGGTTCCCGCGTTTCTCGATCAGTACCAAGTGAAGTTTGATTACGAATATTGAAGTACTCAGATCGGTTGCTTGGGAAGTCGATTATGTTGCTCGCAATTTCCCAAAATAAAAGTTTGTTTTCTCCTATTTCTTCTGGCTTCCTTTAGATTTACCCCTTCTTTTTAAACTCTCAAACGACATTACACTCCTCATGACGCTTATACGATGAAGTATTCCTTATCTCGTAGCGATGATCCGAGATGATTTAATTCTCATTTGAAGCAATTTGGCTTATGCACTGAACTGAAAACGACCATCTTTCATTTGTTGTTTAATGTGAGTAACGCTCACCGTGACAAATGTTACAATTGTTCATTGGTAGCACATCCACTATGTGGGTGCAGAGCATATGAATATCAGCTCATACATAAAAAAAATCACCCTGGACGAGGCAAATACTGTTTTTCTTTCTTTTTCTCCCAAGTTTCAAATCAGGCTAACTTTCACATAATTTTAGCTGAGAAAAAAGTCGCCAGAGTGCAAAGAAAAGCGAGAATTTGCTCGAAGAGTATGACTGAATGTCAGGAAGTCATTAAAAAATTTTTGTATGAAATGTCGGATAATAAAATCCCTATGCAAGTAAACGGAATTTCGTGGCTGTGTATGTTCAGTGAATTGTAACTATTGATGGAATGGCCCAAAGTTTCGCTTTTGCTTCAAGCCGATCAAATACACACGTGTTTAGTTCGCGATATTAGAAACAATTGCGGATAACGTAACATTTCGATACAATAGCAATCTATCAAACAACTAAAGTTTTAATTCAGGGGAATAACCCTAACAGAGGGGGACATTAAACAAAAATGTCAAACTTGGCAGTCACATAAACTTGAAGACCTTAATTGATTTTAACTTCAAAGGGACGAGCATTTTGGTCACGTGACCTGTAAATGATCATTGATTGTTAAAGATCTTCTAAGCCAAATGGGATACATAAAATGAAATAGAATTAAATCTCCTTTGGTGTCATACGTTTACATGTCAAGGGCCTGAAATGAATTAGCCTTGTTTGCGTGTCCACATCAAATAAAAGTCCTGTATAACAGTCCAGGAAATAGGTCACGTGACATAAGAAATGACTTAAAACCTTTTAATACGAATGACAGATATCCCTATACCAGGCTAATTAATAATAATCTTTCATAGTGTAAAAGTATGACCCCGAAAAGGTCTGATTATAGTTTTTTTATATATCCCGTTTTACTATAAAGATTTTAGACGTTAATCAGCATTTAATGGCCACATTTTAAAGTAAGAATCAGTTAAGGTTATCAAGTTTTATCTGACTGCCAAGTTTGACATTTCTTTGTTTAATCTACGAAATGTTATGATTGTTTTCTGATTTTATGCAAATTAGGCTTTTGGCCAGCCTTAAAATGCCTGAGTTCGATGAAGTAGTTGACTAAGACGTTCTCTCTTAAATATGATTAAGGTAAACTATCCAACTGATTTTGTGGAACAAAAAGGAGGCGCACCCCCAACCGACATATGAAATAATTTATTCGATCAAAACTGGTCCATATTTGGACACCAAAGTCCACCCAAAATAATTACCCGTAATCCTTGTTAAGAGAAGAAAAAGCAACCCTCACTATCGAAAAAAGCCTATAAGAATTAATATAATTTTTTATCGATCCAACAACAAGAATATGCTCTTCTTTGTGTAAAGAAACTGGTTTAACCTCTTTTATCCTTTGGTACGTGGATAAGGACGAGATCCAGTCTTGAAGGATCAAAACCATGGTAAGGTACCACAACTAAAAATCTCAGATATGCTTTTGACAGAGCCAAATCTAAAACCTTTTTATTTTAATCTATTTTTCTTTTCGAGAAACATTGTCGACAAAGAAAGGAACTTGACTGACCATAGATTTCATTGTTTCTTACGTTGAGTTCAATCAGACCTTGTGGCATTGAGCTTGGTACTTCTGCGAGACTCTTTCCCTCACAATTGACCACAACAATTTCATCTAAACAACGTTTTAGACAAACGCATTGAGCAGGACAGTTTTCTGGTTCCTCCTTATGCATCCACTGATTTTCTCTGACCTTCAGAATCGATTTATTTTGTAGTTTATGTGGCCAATCATATTGCGAGGAAAAAACCTGTAATCTCCATTCTCCCTTAACGATTTACGGAACCCTCTTAAATGATTTTTCATAAAATAGGACATCCCACAGTCACAAGTTAGCGGATTTCCAGTCAACTTAATCTCTAATTTTGGTATTTTGAGAATCGTATAGTTGACATTTTTGACAGTGAACATTAGGTTGTCCTTTTATGGCGTGATGACCTCATCACTGAGCAGTTGATTGATACGATTAGTGAGACGATTTCAATGAGTTAGGATACGATTTACGAGTTAGAATTCGCCGACAGTTGTACCACTTCGTTATCGACGAATAAAACGTTTAAGAAAACACTAAAAGATTCGATATCCGTTTATTACAGGTATAAATCAAATATTCTCACAAACTGCCAGGCAGATCCTAACGTCATGATATTGTTGTTTTCCAAATTTAAACGTACATGGAGCTGATATACGTGTGCTTCCTTTTATTGCTTTGGTAAGACCTTGAAGCCCTGTGATTTGGTTGAATGATAGATCGATTACCTCAATTTTAATGAGGCGAAATATCCAACAGGGAATGGCAGACAAGTGGTTGTTTGGGAGGTGAACCTCCCGCAACGTAAAGAGACTGAGTTTTTGTCAGTTGCTGTTATCTTATTTCTCTCCAGATGGAGGAATTCCAGCGAACAATCCCTTTGTAATATAATTAAGTTTGTTATCATTCAAGTAAATTCTCTTGACGCTTTTCAAGTTATCAAATAATTTTGGCTTCAAAAATGAGAGGTTTTTTGCAAGGAAAATGTATCGTAAAGAGGTTAATCCGTGAAACAGAGTTTCAGGCGATGATACCAACTTGGTATTAGACAGGGCAAGTACCTCTAGTCCCTCTAGGTTGCGGAAACATGATTGCCAAACTGCTTTTAATCCATTTCTTGTAATAAAAAGGAGAGGCAAGAATCCGCAAAAAATGTGAGACGATAAATCTTCGATGTTATTCTAATCTAAACTCGATACTTAGGGGAGTGCCAAACAAAGAAATGAGAGTAGGAATGGTCCATCTGGAGCCATGGAAAAGATTAAGTGTGGAGTTATTCCATGGAAATTCCGGTTGCAGATTGAGAATTGTAGTTTTCCAATATGGCGGAATCGTCTTCATTGACCAGCACCGGACGTGGACCAACATATCAAAAAAAGGTGTTGTTGTTATTAACTCCTGCGACAGTAGTGAGGCTCGCAGCAGTTTTTTTCGGACTTAGGGTGGAAGGTTTGAGATTACAATCTCGCATACAAGATAAACCTCGATATCCTTTATACTGCATCACCAATCAACATGATCAAAGTTAATATTTCTTCAGTTTCATAGCAACAACTGTTACCATAGCAGCGGTAGCTCAAGTCTCTCATTTTAAACATTGTTGATTATCTCAAAATCTAGTCACGCACTTTATGACTAAACTTTTAAGAAATTTAACTACTCAATGTAGACGACTTGCAGGCGAAATTAGCAACAAATGTGTAAGACGATTTTCGAGTAAATAATGAATCAATTTTTTACGGGTTGACTTTGTTAATTCCCGCATTTTTCACCAATATCTCTGAAGAAAAGAGAACTTCACACTTTCTCTTTTCTGTTAAAAGGTCTTTTTTCATAGCAAAACATTCTAAATGTATATTGAGCTTCATGAGTGGCTCTGATTTTAAGAGCGCTCCCCAAGAACTTTCACCTACGACCATGCAAGATAGAAAAATCGAAAATCGCCAAACTTTGTCTTAATAAAGGACTACTAAAACCATTTGTAGAAAGACATGTTTCAGTTTGTTTCGATAATTGTTTTACCTTCAAAGTGACTTTTTCATTTTGGTGGCCTGTGAGCGGGTAAAACCGACTTAAAAGTGTCACTTGTATGGGCCGCTCGTCTTGAAATTACGAAGGAGTAACATAAAAATCGAAGCAATTGAACATAAGTAAACTAAATCCCTCACACTTTCACGCTGTCAAATGTACATTCAATGTGATCCAGAATTTTTGGCCAAATTTTAAAAATTAACCGTTTCTAGCGGAATTACAGCATGCCAAAATAATGTAAAATTCAACCGCAAAAAAAGCATCCTGGTACATGGCTTTGTCAACCAATACTATATTCATCGGAATAAGCAATGTTTCGTGTACGATTTGATGAAATAAAATTTTTGGGTAAAAGAAACAATAAATTTTTGGAGCGCTATTTGAACATGCTATTTATCATCAAAAGTTGACCTTTTGACCTTTAAAGGAGGGCAAGCAATTTTCACATCACACTCGCTAATTTTGATTTTTCCAACAAACAATTCAAAACTCTGGGTATTCTTTCATAGCAAAATGTTCAATAAAGTCAATCGCTAGAATTAGCACAGGTTTAACGTTAGTAAATATAATTTTAGTTACGAACACATAATTTGGTTTAGGGCTACAACATCGACAAATTTGCATATAAATTAGTTCGTTTTGATTTCGACATAGAATATTTTTATTTACGTTAACTTTGCTAAACAAATTAAATCACAAACAAGGTTAGTCGTTACTTTAACTGATTATATGGCTTATTGTACCTTAAAAATCCTTTTCACAAGAAGAAAAGACGAGTTTACCTCTAGCTGCCAAACGACCATTGAACCTTTTGACGTCGCCGAAATACCTCGCATGACACAACTCGGTCACGCAATATATGCGGACCTTAGATTCACAAACCACATGGGCCATCCATTGTGGTTACCCTGAGGTTGTTGGTGGAATTTGTGGTCCAAGCTGAGCAAGCTCAGACAATCCGGCAAATGTTCAGTGCGTCACGATTGAAAGGCACACCTTAAAAGTTATAAAGTGTGGGATTCTTTTCTGGACACAGAAGCAAGGCTTTTGCTGGCACGTGCAGGTAACTGAACGGCACTTAATAAATTACGTTGCAGAGATACCACGTGGAAATTAATTTAACGTTTTAGCCTGACTTCCACTATAGGTTGCAGAACAGGCATTATTTTGGGTGTGTGTGTGTGTGTGTGTGTGCACTCACCGTTGCACACTTACGGGGACATTCATATGTAAACACACCAGGAAAGTGGGGACTGTTCAAATTATGGGGACATTTTCGAGTCCCCACGGAAAAAGTCCCCTTAAATAGGTAGTTCTTTGAAAATAGACCACCATAATGAGGACCCCTGAAGAGTCCCCACAAGTTGGTCCATAGAACACACATATTGAGTCCTCACAAGAAGGTAAAAAACAGAACCTCGAAAAAAATTATCTTTTTGCCTTGTAGCACATTAAGAAGTGCCCAAGAAAACCATAACGATACTTAGATTAACGAAAAAAAAATTTTTTAGTGGTTTACACACTACAATTCTGCATGAAGAACACACACTGTGTGTAATGTACACACCACTGTATCTGACTTATATGTAGAGTTTTCAAGTGTACTTTGAAAAAAAGCCTTTAGTGTTTAATGTAAGTATCTTAAATTTATTTTATGGGTTTTTTTTAGCACCACTTAAAGTTCTTTGTGATAAAGAAAATAGTGTTCTTCAGTTTTTTTCCTTTTTCACCTTCTTGTGAGGACTCAAGGTGTGTGTTCTGTTAACCAAAGTACAGGCCGACCTATTTTGCGGGTCCTTTTTCACGACTAGGACAAACACCCACTACAGAACAAAAGAAGAGCCTGTTTCTTTTGGGGAATACAGAGTTGTTATGTACATCATCATAATGTTCCCCTTTGGTCTAAGAATTAATAATTATCTTGCTCAAGGATTTTTAGTGAACCTGGAATCCTTTCACATCTTAGCTTGTCAGTTTCCTGAAACTGTCTTAATTATATAAGTATGTTATGGCTTTTTAGGGGGGCACCTCTAAATGCGCTTTGAGGTTAAAAAAATTCTTTTGGAGCTTTTGTTTTTTTACCTTCTAGTGAGGGCTCAAAGTGTGTGTTCTGTGAACCTAGTTAAGGGGACTTATGATGGGGCGCCATTATGCTGGTCTACTTCTAAAGAAATAGTTACTACAGGAAGTGCAGGAGCTGTTTTACAAAAGGTGACCCTGTGTCTCAGACTAAAAATGATAATCATATTTACTATTTTGTTATTATTACTATTATTATTATTATTATTATTATTATTATTATTATTATTATTAAAATAATAATCTCTTTATTAACATATACCAAGCAAATTGTAAAAACACTATTCATTTACAAATTCTAAAAAATAGATAAACCATACATAAAGGAAGAGGAAATAGATATAAATAATAATAAAAGTTCAAAATTCCATAAAATAAAGAATTCCATCATGCAGAGACTTCATGATCATACAATCGAATTATACTAATGACGGCTAAACCAGTGTCCATAAAAACCCCTAAGTATAAAAGCATATAGACACGATAGAGTCAGATATCCGCATAGCGACATTTATTTCACAGTCTAATGATTGCTCTATCTTGCTACGAAACGGCGTTCGCGAACCTCTGACGCATGCATGTACCGATCTTAAGAATTCAAACGAGATCTGTGTCCTGAGCCAAGTGATTACAACATGATAAGGCTCGGTGTCTTTCTGAGCTATCTTATCTGCGAGATGCTTTAAGAACCGCTGACACTCGTTTCCCATTCCGCCATTGGTTCCAAACACTTAAGGCGTAAACGAAGCCATTTCTACATCTAACACCCGCTGCTGGTACTTGCGCTTCTTCTCTTCTTCTTGCTCTTTGAACACTTCCGATGTTGGCTTGCTCTGGTAACATTTGGAGTTGACGTGCGTAACTCTAACATCAAAAAATGCCGTAACTCCTCTCGCCTAGAAACCTCCCGCTTTGATGTCCAACCTTGTAACAGCGCTCCTCAAATTAAATCGCTCGTTGTCCAGGGGTTGAAGGCGTGGTTCGATTTCGACATTATTGCAGATCTTGTCGATGAATGTCGTTAACAAGTTCCGTACACCGTCCGGTCTCTGCGCTACAAGTTTGTTTGTGTCTAAAGTGTTGGAACCACTTATCATGAGTTGTATCGGTGTCACAGTCATCGGTACTCATATTATAGGGTAACAACTTACCTGACCAATTACCATGGTTGAACAGGCCCTTGTCAATTAGGCTTATTGCTTGTTATAGCCCTCATAGCAATACAACCGTTTTTACTTAAATAGGGTGCTAAACTTCGCTCTTTCTCTCTTTGTTCAATTATTAATGTTCCTATAGATACACCAGTACGTATCAAGAGATTAGTCGTTGAAAAGTTTGAAATGACAAAGCGATGGGAGGAAGAAGTTTCCCTGGTCAAAATGGAGATGGCCCACTTCATAAAATTCTACATGGAGGTTGCTATGCCTCAGCTTCAGAGGATTGCAGATGAGTTGAAGGACAGCCTCGACAGTTAGCCAGTTTGATTCAAATGAATTCAATGTTTTACATTCATGTTGAGTAGCATTGTCTTTGAATGAAATATATATTTCCAACTGCTTTTCTTCTTTTTTTTCTCCCAGTTTTTCAAGATCCTCCCCGTGAATTTGACGTTGAGATGCCGCTCGAGCCTGGTGAAGAGTCTGTGCAGTCAGAAAGTGTATGCTAAGAATTGCAAAACCTTTTAGCACTTGTCTCTAGCTGGAAATCATTTTGGCTAATAAAGATTTTTTTTTACTCTTTTACGTTTAGGTGGAGATAGCCAGGTAAACAACTGAGTCTCAGAACACAAGAGTAATTGAAGGAAAGTTGGCGTGTGTCAAAAAGGGGATCGCGTTCTGTAAACTTCAACTGGTCAGTGCAGCAACCTCATTCAAAGCCGCTCTGTCAGGTATCAGCTTCGAGGAATCCCTTGATATCCAAGATGGTGAAAACGAAGAGGAAGATGATGATGATGTCGAGGACGATGTCGATAATGGTGCAATTTCTGATGACGAACGTGTAGACATCGATCAGCCCACCGCAGGGGAGGATCTTGAAGTCACTGGGGAAAATCTGCCGCATAGCAACCTGATAGAATGGAAATTTCCTGTAGAGATTAGCCAATCAACACTCGACGGGCGTAATGGTAGCTATGCTTGCAGTGTCATTGCGCTCATCTTTGCTCATGAAGTATACTGTCAGCGCCTTGACCTGCAATCAGTGCCTCTGTTATCTCCGCTGTGGGTTGTGCTTATGTGTTCTGCGATCAGAATTGGCAACCGGTTTTACGATAGTTGTCGCCATAGCTTGCCACAGCGTTTCCTGTCAGCAACGGAGGCTGCTATTATTGTAGAGCGAAGTGTCAGTGCTTCTGTTGACCTCCCTTTGCCGGTAAGCGTTTTTGATGAACATGCGCCCACAACTTTGTTGTTCCAGTTACGAAAGTTGTGTACCCGTAACCACGGCCATGCTGCCTTGCTAATAGCTAACGAGAAGACGGTCCTCTTTATGCCCATCGAAAACTGCTCTATTGTCTTGGTGGATACTCATCGACATGGCCTCCATGGTGCCGAAGTGTTATTGGGGCAGCAGGAGAGCTTAGACCAATTTGTACATGCCAGCCAGACCGTGCTAGGTTTGCAAGATGACACCTACACCAATCTTTCCTTTATTACCTTTTAAGTGGAAACCTGCGTAAGATAGGTCCAAGCTTGGGACAGTAGTCATCCTCCAGCCCTGTTCTCAAAGTCACTTCCAACACTTCTTACTGGTTTTCATACCCAGCCTTCTCCCGGGCGACGTGCATTGTTAGTTATGCCAATCAACCAAAACATCCTATCTGGCATGCTCTATCCCATCGACAATCATATGACTGTGCAGCTTTGTTAACTGTGATGTTTGACTGTCGGGGAAGCAACTGGGATGTTGCTTCCTTTGCTCGTCAACACTTGTAATGTTATTGTTTTTGTCATGTGTTAATATTTGCTTTCTGTGTCGCCTTCACCGGTTGTACACACTGTTTATAATTAGTAACTATTCGTAATGTTTTTGTTTGTATCCGTTTCGTAAGATTGCTAGCGCTTGGTGTCCTTTGTTGGTCTACTGTGCGATGATTTTTGTTTCCGTTTTGCGTACCTTTGTGGCACAATGTTTGCAGATTTTTTTATTAAAGGGGTGGGGTTCGACTCCCCAGCGCAATTGGCGACCGATGTCCCCCTGTTTGTGTGCGGACCCTTCTCTCTGGTATTGCACTTCTTTGCCATTAGATGTTATGTCCTACAGCCATTGCACTTACCCTACTAGGGGGCTGCTCGTCCGCCTTAAACACAATAACATATATTAATAAGTACACGGTAAGAATTGTAATAGTCTATTCAACTTTCCAGGTATTTACCATATTTCCTGCAATTAAGAGTGAAAACCTCGCTTTGGATTGGTCTAGAGAAGTGGGTGATTATAGTACAGACGCACGCACGAATGTCGTCACTATGGCAGGACGAAGTTATTTTTTCCCGAGAATTTGCTTGTCGTCCGAGACAACAACAAACAAAACGTCTTGGAACAGATCAATGGAATATAGGGCCTTTTGTGTGCTAACAAGCTAGAATGTTTGTCGTCAGACAAAACGGATGAAATCTGTCCCCACGTTTGTCTGTGAGAAAATGCAGGAATAGTCGACGATGAACAACATCACGCGGTCGATTTTTTGGAAGCAGAAATGTGCTAGTAGAATAAAGGTTACTTTGAGAAAGCTGTTTCCAAACTTCTTTGAAGTTCAGTATGCTAATTTGCAACTTCTTCATCCTAAGGAGTTGTTTACAGTTTACAACGTTTGTGAAAGCACTTGGTATGAAGCTCACTTTAGAGAATCTTAGCATTAAGGTATATAACAAATTCATTCCATTCGGGGACCGTGTGTACCGCATAGAAGATGTCAAAATGCGGCAATAATATCAGACACGCTACTCGCCTGAGGTTCATTAGCGTACTTCTTTGTTCTTGCCATATTTTGACGTCTTCTCCACGTTCAGCAATAGGGCGCGCACGGCCAAATGGAATCTATTTGTTAGAACCGACCGTTAAAACTTCAGATCTATCAACACAAATACCTCTTACATAAAAATTCGTCTATTCGACAAATTTCAAAACAAGCAAAATGACTCGTATCACGGATGAACTGATAACAAGTGACGGTGATTTTGCTCTTGTTTACATTTACAATGTAAATACACGTTGTTATCCCGACTGAGCTTAATTTAACCTGTGCTCGAGTAAACACTAAACGTTTTCGTTGAATTAAAAAGTCATGGAACAGACAGGCTAAATTGAAGAGAAGTGGGATAATTTTACGGAACGGTCGATTTCGGAAATGCGACAAGAAAATACTATTTCGGTCCAATTTCTTATAGCGTAACTCTCCAGAAGCCTACTTTATCCCAAATGAAAGTGACGATTTGTGTTAATCTTGCCGGGGCTTTGTCATCATGGTCTTTCGTAGAATGGCCCATTTTGCCGATCCAACAAAATTGTACAAATGTAGCCCGCACTTTCGCGTCACTGTCTTTAAAGACATGCCTAACGTATTTTCCAAATTGGTGAAAATTGGCAGATTGATGCAGATCGGTAAACTACCCGGCCTTTCTCATCGTTGCTAACTCCACATTGGCGAAAAGTGGCATTCCAACCCAGACAAGACGTATCATGGTGACTTCCATTTTGCAGATTAGTGCAAACAAGATGCCTGCTATACTGGCATTACGCGTGATGCTGGGGCTGATTCATTTATTCCAACTGTATGCTTCGCTGATTGATAAAACTATCCTTGCTAATGGAATAGTTTGAGTCACGACGATCGCGTTACGTTGTTTTCCTTGTGTTACGCGACTCAGACTATCAGCGGAAATTTGTGAAATGCCATTGCGATAACGTAAGCTTCTCAATGACCTCTTTTCAGTCTCGCGTCGTGGTCTAAGACTGTCAAACAAAGCACGATTCCTTCGCCATGAACTCACCAATTTCCACCGCTTTAAATGTCGGATGCTTCTTAGAAGTTATTCTTTCGATTTACCGCTTCAAAATGGTGAAATTTCCGTTTGAAAACGGCACACTTAAGTCCAGAACATGTTAACAATATGGCGCTACAATTTAATCGGTTTTTAATAAATATATCAAATGATGCGTTGACGTCACAAAGGTAGGGGTGAGTGGGTCCCCTACCTCGCGATATGAGCGACAAGAATGTATTTTGATTGGCCTGCTGTTGTTGAAGACAATCAGAACAATACATCCAGAGTAGGAGAGGGGAGAGTTTAATGAATAAATTAATGTACCGATTTGTGACCACGAGGAAGAAAAAAAAAAAACAAGATGCCTGCTATACTGGCATTACGCGTGATGCTGGGGCTGATTCATTTATTCCAACTGTATGTTTCGCAGATTTATAAAACAATCCTTGCAAATGGAATAGTTTGAGTCACGAAGATCGCGTTACGTTGTTTCCCTTGCGTTACGCTACTCAGGGTTTCAAGGGAAATTGCGGGAATTCCATTGCGATAACGTAAGCTTCTCAATGACCTTTTTCTGTCTGCAATCGTGGTCTAAGACTGTCAAACAAAGCACGATTCCTTCGCCAGGAACTCACCAATTTCCACCGTTTTAGATGTCGAGTGCTTCTTAGAAGTTGTTCTTTCGATTTACCGCTTCAAAATGGTAAAATTTCCGTTTGAAAACGGCACACTTGAGTCCGGAACATGTTAACAATATGGCGACACAAGTTTAATCCAGTGTTAATTAAATGATGCTTTGACGTCACACAGGTAGGGGCGAGTGGGTCCCCTCCCTCCCAATATAAGCGACAAGAGTGGATTTTGATTGGCTTGCTTTTGTTGAAGACAATCAGGACAATACATCCCGAGTAGGAGAGGGGAGAGTTTAATGAATAAATTAATGTACCGATTTGTGCATACGACGAAGAAAAAAAAAACAAGATGCCTGCTATACTGGCATTACGCGTGATGCCCGGACTGATTCATTTATTCCAACTGTATGCTTCGCCGATTGATAAAACTATCCTTGCTAATGGAATAGTTTGAGTCACGACGATCGCGTTACGTTGTTCCCCTTGTGTTACGTTACTCAGGTTTTCAAGGGAAATTGCGGGAATTCCATTGCGATAACGTAAGCTTCTCAATGACCTCTTCTCTGTCTGCAGTCGTGGACTAAGACTGTCAAAGAAAGCACGATTCCTTCGCCAGGAACTCTCCAATTTCCACCGTTTTAGATGTCGAGTGCTTCTTAGAAGTTATTCTTTCGATTTACTGCTTCAAAATGGTGAAATTTCCGTTTGAAAACGGCACACTTGAGTCCAGAACATGTTAACAATATGGCTCCACAATTTAATGCAGTTTTAATGAAGAAATCAAATGATGCGTTGACGTCACACAGGTAAGGGTGAGTGGGTCCCCTCCCTAGCGATAAGAAAGGATTTTAATTGGCCTGCCTTTGTTAAAGACAATCAGAACAATACATCCCGAGTAGGAGAGGGGTGAGTTTAATGAATAAATTAATGTACCGATTTGTAGCTACGAGGAAGAAAAAAAAAAACAAGATGCCTGCTACACTGGCATTACGCGTGATGCTGGGGCTGATTCATTTATTCCAACTGTGTGCTTCGCCGATTGATAAATCTATCCTTGCTAATGGAATAGTTTGAGTCACGACGATCGCGTTACGTTGTTTCCCTTGTGTTACGCGACTCAGACTTCCACCGGGAATTTTTGAAATTCCATTACGATAACATAAGCTTCTCAATGACCTCTTTTCAGTCTCGCGTCGTGGTCTAAGACTGTGAAACAAAGCACGATTCCTTCCCCAGGAACTCACCAATTTCCACCGTTTTAAATGTCGGGTGCTTCTTAGAAGTTAGTCTTTCGATTCACCGCTTCAAAATGGTGAAATTTCCGTTTGGATTCATTTATTCCAACTGTATGCTTCGCCAATTGATAAAACTATCCTTGCTAATGGAATATTTTGAGTCACGACGATCGCGTTACGTTATTTACCTTGTGTTACGCGACTCAGACTATTACCGGAAATGTGTGAAATTCCATTACGATAATGTAAGCTTTTCAATGACCTCATTTTAGTCTCGCGTCGTGGTCTAAGACTGTCAAACAAAGCACGATTCCTTCGCCAGGAACTCACCAATTTCCACCGTTTTAAATGGCGGGTGCTTCTTAAAAGTTATTCTTTCGATTCACCGCTTCAAAATGGTGAAATTTCCGTTTGAAAACGGCACACTTGAGTCCAGAACATGTTAACAATATGGCGCGACAATTTAATCCGTCCTTAATAAATATTTCAAATGATGCGTTGACGTCACACCGGTAGGGTTGAGTGGGTCCCCTCCCTCGCGATTAAAGCGATTCATTTATTCCAACTGTATGCTTCGCCGATTGATGAAACTATCCTTGCTAATGGAATAGTTTGAGTCACGACGATCGCGTTACGTTGTTTTCCGTGTGTTACGCGACTCAGACTATCAGCGGAAATTTGTCAAATTCCATTACGATAACGTAAGCTTCTCAATGACCTCTTTTCAGTCTCGCGTCGTGGTCTAAGACTGTCAAACAAAGCACGATTCCTTCACTAAGAACTCACCAATTTCCACCGTTTTACGTGTCGGGTGCTTCTTAGAAGTTATTCTTTCGATTTACCGCTTCAAAATGGTGAAATTTCCCTTTGAAAACGGCACACTTGAGTCCAGAACATGTTAAAACAATATGGCGCGACTTAATCCGTCTTTAATAACTATATCAAATGATGCATTGACGTCACACAGGTAGGGGTGAGTGGGTCCCCTCCCTCGCGATGTAAGCGACAAGAATGGATTTTGATTGGCCTGCTTCTGTTGAAGACAATCAGAACAATACACCCCGAGTAGAAGAGGGGTGAGTTTAATGAATAAATTAATGTACCGATTTATAGCTACGAGGAAGAAAAAAAAACAAGATGCCTGCTATACTGGCATTACGCGAGATGCTGGGGCTGATTCATTTATTCCAACTGTATGCTTCCCCGATTGATAAAACTATCCTTGCTAATGGAATAGTTTGAGTCACGACGATCGCGTTACGTTGTTTTCCGTGTGTTACGCGACTCAGACTATCAGCGGAAATTTGTCAAATTCTATTACGATAACGTAAGCTTCTCAATGACCTCTTTTCAGTCTCGCGTCGTGGTCTAAGACTGTCAAACAAAGCACGATTCCTTCACTAAGAACTCACCAATTTCCACCGTTTTACGTGTCGGATGCTTCTTAGAAGTTATTCTTTCGATTTGCCGCTTCAAAATGGTGAAATTTCCCTTTGAAAACGGCACACTTGAGTCCAGAACATGTTAAAACAATATGGCGCGACTTAATCCGTCTTTAATAAATATATCAAATGATGCATTGACGTCACACAGGTAGGGGTGAGTGGGTCCTCTCCCTCGCAATATAAGCGACAAGAATGGATTTTGATTGGCCTGCTTTTGTTGAAGACAATCAAAACAATACATCCCGAGTAGGAGAGGGGAGAGTTTAATGAATAAATTAATGTACCGATTTGTGTATACGACGAAGAAAAAAAAAAAGAAATCGACCCGTTTTTAGACACGGTATGCCCCTTCAGGGCATCCCGCGTAAAAAAAGAAAAAAAAGAAATCGACCCGTTTTTAGACACGGTATGCCCCTTCAGGGCATCCCGCGTAAAAAAAAAAAGAAATCGACCCGTTTTTAGACACGGTATGCCCCTTCAGGGCATCCCGCGTAACAAGATGCCTGCTATACTGGCATTACGCGTGATGCCCGGACTGATTCATTTATTCCAACTGTATGCTTCGCCGATTGATAAAACTATCCTTGCTAATGGAATAGTTTGAGTCACGACGATCGCGTTACGTTGTTCCCCTTGTGTTACGTTACTCAGGTTTTCAAGGGAAATTGCGGGAATTCCATTGCGATAACGTAAGCTTCTCAATGACCTCTTCTCTGTCTGCAGTCGTGGACTAAGACTGTCAAAGAAAGCACGATTCCTTCGCCAGGAACTCTCC
This sequence comes from Pavona decussata, assembly GCF_977016875.1. Classification (NCBI taxonomy): domain Eukaryota; kingdom Metazoa; phylum Cnidaria; class Anthozoa; order Scleractinia; family Agariciidae; genus Pavona; species Pavona decussata. The sequence continues at coordinate 2,512,079 of NW_028145451.1, forward strand.
AATTTCCACCGTTTTAGATGTCGAGTGCTTCTTAGAAGTTATTCTTTCGATTTACTGCTTCAAAATGGTGAAATTTCCGTTTGAAAACGGCACACTTGAGTCCAGAACATGTTAACAATATGGCTCCACAATTTAATGCAGTTTTAATGAAGAAATCAAATGATGCGTTGACGTAACACAGGTAAGGGTGAGTGGGTCCCCTCCCTAGCGATAAGAATGGATTTTGATTGGCCTGCCTTTGTTAAAGACAATCAGAACAATACATCCCGAGTAGGAGAGGGGTGAGTTTAATGAATAAATTAATGTACCGATTTGTACCGATCGCGTTACGTTGTTCCCCTTGTGTTACGTTACTCAGGTTTTCAAGGGAAATTGCGGGAATTCCATTGCGATAACGTAAGCTTCTCAATGACCTCTTCTCTGTCTGCAGTCGTGGACTAAGACTGTCAAAGAAAGCACGATTCCTTCGCCAGGAACTCTCCAATTTCCACCGTTTTAGATGTCGAGTGCTTCTTAGAAGTTATTCTTTCGATTTACTGCTTCAAAATGGTGAAATTTCCGTTTGAAAACGGCACACTTGAGTCCAGAACATGTTAACAATATGGCTCCACAATTTAATGCAGTTTTAATGAAGAAATCAAATGATGCGTTGACGTAACACAGGTAAGGGTGAGTGGGTCCCCTCCCTAGCGATAAGAATGGATTTTGATTGGCCTGCCTTTGTTAAAGACAATCAGAACAATACATCCCGAGTAGGAGAGGGGTGAGTTTAATGAATAAATTAATGTACCGATTTGTACCGATCGCGTTACGTTGTTCCCCTTGTGTTACGTTACTCAGGTTTTCAAGGGAAATTGCGGGAATTCCATTGCGATAACGTAAGCTTCTCAATGACCTCTTCTCTGTCTGCAGTCGTGGACTAAGACTGTCAAAGAAAGCACGATTCCTTCGCCAGGAACTCTCCAATTTCCACCGTTTTAGATGTCGAGTGCTTCTTAGAAGTTATTCTTTCGATTTACTGCTTCAAAATGGTGAAATTTCCGTTTGAAAACGGCACACTTGAGTCCAGAACATGTTAACAATATGGCTCCACAATTTAATGCAGTTTTAATGAAGAAATCAAATGATGCGTTGACGTCACACAGGTAAGGGTGAGTGGGTCCCCTCCCTAGCGATAAGAATGGATTTTAATTGGCCTGCCTTTGTTAAAGACAATCAGAACAATACATCCCGAGTAGGAGAGGGGTGAGTTTAATGAATAAATTAATGTACCGATTTGTAGCTACGAGGAAGAAATCAAATGATGCGTTGACGTCACACAGGTAGGGGTGAGCGGGTCCCCTCCCTAGCGATATAAGCGACAAGAATGGATTTTGATTGGCCTGCTTTTGTTGAAGACAATCAGAAGAATACATCCCGGGTAGGAGAGGGGAGGGTTTAATGAATAAATTAATGTACAGGTTTGCGATTACGAGGAAGAAAAAAAAAAAAAAAGATAAAAAAAAAAAAAAAGAAATCGACCCGTTTTTAGACACGGTATGCCCCTTCAGGGCATCCCGCGTAACAAGATGCCTGCTACACTGGCATTTCGCGTGATGCTGGGGCTGATTCATTTATTCCAACTGTATGCTTTGCCGATTGATAAGACTATCCTTGCTAGTGGAATAGTTTAAGTCACGACGATCGCGTTACGTTGTTTCCTTTGTGTTACGCGACTCAGAGTATCACCGGAAATTTTAGCCTCCCACGCAGACGTTCTTAGGGCAGGAACGCGTGACGAACCCCCAAGAACGTCTGCGTGAAAGGCTACGGAAAATTTGTGAAATTCCATTACGATAACGTAAGCTTCTCAATGACCTCTTTTCAGTCTCGCGTCGTGGTCTAAGACTGTCAAACAAAGCACGATTCCTTCGCCAGGAACTCACCAATTTCCACCGTTTTACGTGTCGGGTGCTTCTTAGAAGTTATTCTTTCGATTTACCGCTTCAAAATGGTGAAATTTCCCTTTGAAAACGGCACACTTGAGTCCAGAACATGTTAAAACAATATGGCGCGACTATTTAATCCGTCATTAATAAATATATCAAATGATGCATTGACGTCACACAGGTAGGGGTGAGTGGGTCCCCTCCCTCACGATATAAGCGACAAGAATGGATTTTGATTGGCCTGCTGTCGTTGAAGACAATCAGAACAATACATCCCGAGTAGGAGAGGGGAGAGTTTAATGAATAAATTAATGTACCGATTTGTAGCTACTACGAAGAAAAAACAAGATGCCTGCTATACTGGCATTACGCGAGATGCTGGGGCTGATTCATTTATTCCAACTGTATGCTTCGCCGATTGATAAAACTATCCTTGCTAATGGAATAGTTTGAGTCACGACGATCGCGTTACGTTGTTTTCCGTGTGTTACGCGACTCAGACTATCAGCGGAAATTTGTGGAATTCCATTACGATAACGTAAGCTTCTCAATGACCTCTTTTCAGTCTCGCGTCGTGGTCTAAGACTGTCAAACAAAGCACGATTCCTTCACTAAGAACTCACCAATTTCCACCGTTTTACGTGTCGGGTGCTTCTTAGAAGTTATTCTTTCGATTTACCGCTTCAAAATGGTGAAATTTCCCTTTGAAAACGGCACACTTGAGTCCAGAACATGTTAAAACAATATGGCGCGACTTAATCCGTCTTTAATAAATATATCAAATGATGCATTGACGTCACACAGGTAGGGGTGAGTGGGTCCCCTCCCTCGCAATATAAGCGACAAGAATGGATTTTGATTGGCCTGCTTTTGTTGAAGACAATCAAAACAATACATCCCGAGTAGGAGAGGGGAGAGTTTAATGAATAAATTAATGTACCGATTTGTGTATACGACGAAGAAAAAAAAAAAGAAATCGACCCGTTTTAAGACACGGTATGCCCCCTCAGGGCATCCCGCGTAAAAAAAGAAATCGACCCGTTTTAAGACACGGTATGCCCCCTCGGGGCATCCCGCGTAAAAAGAAATCGACCCGTTTTTAGACACGGTATGCCCCTTCAGGGCATCCCGCGTAATTAATTATGCTAATCTTGCCCGTTCTTTCTCATCATTCCCTCTACGGACATGTTCCCAACTTCAAATTTGTGAAGAGACATTCTGACCCAGAAAAAAACTACTTTTCACTCTCCTGCTTGGGTTTTAATCAATGACCATGAAAATTGGAGGAGATGTTAACAGCATAAAGAAGCCTACCATACCTTAGCGACAAGGTGAAAGGTCAAAACCAAAGGTCAGGAGGAAGAAAAATATGCCCCACGACCTTTGCTTTTAACCTTTGACCTTTTTACCTCCTGAGTTAGGTCCACTCGTCAAGGGCAATACGGTCACCAAGTTTCAAGGTCACAAGTGCTAATCTGGCGCTCTCTTTCACATCATCCTCTCTAAGGACATGTTCCCAACTTCAAATTTGTGAAGAGGCATTCTGACCCATATATAAAAGGCACTTTTGACTCTCCTGGTTTTGAATTTTAGTCAATGACCATGAAAATTGGATGAGACGTTAACAGCATAAAGAAGCCTAATATACGTTAGCAACAAGGTCAAATGTCAAAACCAAAGGTCAGGGGAAAGAAAAATAAAAGCCACGTCCATGGCTTTTGACCTTTGACTGATTTCCTCCTTGACCTAAGTTCAACCTTAAAGGACTATATGGTCACCAAGTTTCAAGGTCAACGGTCAAAAGCAAAGGTCACAGGGACTAAAAACGCATCGTATCTTTTCCTAGAAAAAAACTACTTTTCACTCTCCTGAGCTCGGGTTTTAATCAATGACCATGAAAATTGGAGGAGATGTTAACAGCATAAAGAAGCCTACTATACCTTAGCGACAAGGTGAAAGGTCAAAACCAAAGGTCAGGAGGAAGAAAAATATGCCCCACGACCTTTGCTTTTAACCTTTGACCTTTTTACCTCCTGAGCTAAGTCCACTCGTCAAGGGCAATATGGTCACCAAGTTTCAAGGTCACAAGTTAAAAGGAAAGGTCACAAGGGCTAATCTGGCGCTCTCTTTCTCATCATCCTCTCTAAGGACATGTTCCCAACTTCAAATTTGTGAAGAGGCATTCTGACCCATATATAAAAGGCACTTTTGACTCTCCTGGTTTTGAATTTTAATCAATGACCATGAAAATTGGATGAGACGTTAACAGTATAAAGAAGCCTAACATACGTTAGCAACAAGGTCAAATGTCAAAACCAAAGGTCAGGGGAAAGAAAAATAAAAGCCACGTCCATGGCTTTTGACCTTTGACTGATTTCCTCCTTGACCTAAGTTCAACCTTAAAGGACTATATGGTCACCAAGTTTCAAGGTCAACGGTCAAAAGCAAAGGTCACAGGGACTAAAAACGCATCGTATCTTTTCCTAGAAAAAAACTATTTTTTACTCTCCTGAGCTCGGGTTTTAATCAGTGACCATGAAAATTGGAGGAGATGTTAAAAGCATAAAGAAGCCTACTAAACTTTAGCGACAAGGTGAAAGGTCAAAACCAAAGGTTAGGGGGAAGAAAAATATGCCCCACGACCTTTGCTTTTAACCTTTGACCTTTTTACTTATTAAGCTAAGTCCACTTGTCAAGGGCAATACGGTCACCAAGTTTCAAGGTCACAAGTTAAAAGCAAAGGTCACAAGTGCTAATCTGGCGCTCTCTTTCTCATCATCCTCTCTAAGAACATGTTCTCAACTTCAAATTTGTTGAGAGGCATTCTGACCCAGAAAAAAAGTCACTTTTGACTCTCCTGGCTTTTGATCTCTGATCACTTCCCCCCTTGACCTAAGTTAAACCGTCAAGGACTACATGGTCACCAAGTTTCAAGGTCAATGGTCAAAAACAAAGGTCACAAGGACTAAAAAGGCCTTAACGACCCAAATGACTCAATTGACTTGGATGACGTAATTGACAAGGATGATCCAACTGACTTGGATAATCCAATTGACTTGGATGATCCAACTGACTTTAAGGACACAACTGACTCAATTGACTTGGATGATCCAACTGAGTTGGATGATCTAATTGACTTGGATGACCCAAACGAACTCTTTGTTAATTTTAGCAATCGCATTTCGAACGTCGCCATACAATAACGGTTTGTACTTTGGACGGATAGTCACAGTCTTCTAACAGATGTTTTTTATCAACAGTTTTGCGAATCGCTGAAACAAGGCCGGGTAAGCAGCGTGAACATCATTACAGTCGTCTATAGGCATCTCTACCAGTCACAACTCTGTAGAGTAGGATTGGCGCAGTGTCAGAGCACTCGCCTTCCACCAATCGCCAATGGCCTGATCGCGGGTTAGATTTTTCCCCGGGTACTCCGGTTTTCCCCTCTCATCAAAAACTAACATTTGATTTGAGTTGAATTGCTTTGATTTAATAAGGAGATACCCTCGATAGGGATAACCTCCGGCATATCCTGTTGATGGTATTGATGTTTACATTGATCAGAACGAATAAAGACAAAAAAGTATGATTATTAATGCCTTGACCTTTGATTCGACAAATCCCAAACCTGTGCGTTTAACAATCCCTCTCTATAAGAGAAGCCCCAATTTTGGCAAAAATAAAACAATGATTGTACAAAAAGAGCGCAAAGTTGATAATAATTGAGTCCAGTAACTTACTACCAGTTTCCGTAACTCGAGGTGGTTCAGATAATGATTATTACTACAAATATGACAGAAGTTGCTACTCTCTCTTCTTTACTCTTTACTGTTCCTGTACAAAGCCCTCGCTAATTAACATATTTCAATATGTTAAAAGAGTGTTTAAGTTAATACAAACATATTAAGTAAAACCATCGAACAGCTTCTCTAAGAATCCTTTTGTATTCCTTCTTCCCTGTGTTATTGCATTTATAGTATGCTTTGAGGGAAACCTGATTCATTTGAATGTCGCCTTAACTTACTCCTTTTGGTGTCCTTTATACATGTAATCAGGCGAGAGCCCTAAGGGCGGGTAGCGGGAGTCGCACAAATGTGGGCACCCAGATAAAAAGTACAAAATGCGAGCAGGAGTAATCTAAAAAGAGGGTGGGAGTCAGGAACATGGCAAATAGAAAAGAAGACTCTACATATAGGAGTGAGGTAAGGTGAAAAAGAGCTAAGTCGAAGTTCAGACATCTGTAAGCACAATAGAGCACAATAACGATTCTTCTTCTTCTTCTTCTTCTTCTTCTTCTTCTTCTTCTCTTTATTATTATTATTGTTATTATTATTATTATTATTATTATTATTATTATTATTATTATTATTATTATTATTATTATTATTATTATTATTATTATGTGTTCGCGAGGGACCCTATAATATTTAGTGCATGAAGCGTGATATCTGCGTATAATGCATGAACGCTTCAGCGAAAGAAAAGGGTAGGGAATTTATGAGACAAATAAAACCAGGGCCACCTTGTTGTTCATTTCGCTAACATATCTGATCAAAAAGGCTTTTTGACTCAGAAAGTTGGGTGAAATGGTGACCAAAATGTACAAATATTTTGTTTTATCATTCGTAAGCTCCCCACTGGTCTGGCTACACTAGTCAGAATTTCTTGCGCAAAGGGATCAATCGTGATTATCACAATGTTGGCCAAATTATTCATTTAAGAGGTGATACCTTGCAAAGAAGAGACGAGTGCATTTCGATCGAATCCTGCGATAGAGAGAAGAAAGACAACAACAGATTTTACAGTAAAAAATTGGCGGGAAATTTGACACAAAAAATTTAACGGTAAATAATGGCCCAAGAACACAAAATTCTGCCACACGATGGCGTAATTAAAATGTAACATTCATGTGATTTAATATCAATGTAGGTGATGAAGCCTTGCTGTAAAGGGCGCTAACTAGTAAGTGCGTTTCGATACTGAACGCAGGTAATTTTTGGCCGGGAGATATAGCGACCTAATTCAGTGTAGTTCCAGAGTCCCCACATGTTCTAAACGCAAATTGTCTCGCGCAATGCTGTTTTCTATTATTGGACAAATGACAACAGAGCCCCCTAGTCGTTCGTTGCAGTAAAATATCTGTTTAGAATAGCTTTCGGCTCCAAAAGTCTTGTTTTACAAATTGTGATGAAAAGCGCTGCTAGACTTTTCTCGCTTGAAGTGTCACCTCAAACTCTCGCCATGAGTCAGCTTAGGATCCGGATTATAAACACCGGGAAGCGGTACATGACTTGTTACCCCTGTGTGCTTACGAAACGCGAAGTGCTTAAAATCTCGCAAAAAAAAAAAATTGGGAGCTGTACATGCTGTGCAGGTATGAACATTCGCACAGTAGCTGGATCTAAAATGTTTGATTTTCTCCCTGCTTAAATCTGGTGATGCTAGGCCGGTCACTTCATCGCAGGAGATCGCTTTTCGATGCTAGTTTGATGGTGGTTCTTGTAAAGGTTTTTGAAACGATTTGTTAGTCTCAAACGTTTATTCCCTGCAGAACAATATTGTTGCTGCATTCGTATTCTCGAAGTCAATTTAACTCGAGCGCCGTTTTATAATCTCGAATAACTGATACTAGTTTCATACTCTAAACAATAAATTATGTTTCGCCAAAGAAATGTCTAGTATTATCTGTAAAACACGTCCTAAAAGATATTCTGAGAAACGAACCGTCGTGTTCTTCTGAGTTATTAAATAACGAAACTTTCTTTTCACGTCATTTTGATCAAGGTTGACGTGATCTTGTTCTCGCAGCTTAATTACTTTCAGAAGGAAGAGAGAACCATTGGTTAATTTTGCTTTGCTGATAAGGAAAACAATGCAAGCCAAAACAGCCACATGTGAAGGAAAAGGTGGTAAAGGGCTGAAAATGCTTCCATTAGCTAAATAGGTTGACTCAACGTTCACTGGCGGTTTGTTTTTGGCTGACAGCTCAGTTTTTTCCGTTTGACTTTAATGTTATCTTGTGTGTCCGTGAGCCAATGTTGTGAAAACATGCTACGGACTTAAGAGGACCAACGCAACCGCCAGCCGGTGAACTTTCAAAGATAAGAAAGATTAAAGGAGAATTTTTTTTGTTTGTATAGTACGGTCCCCACTTCTCCGATTCTGGAAAAATGGAAAATTAAGGGGACCAAAGGTGATTGAAACTTGTTCAAAGATAAGAAAGATGAAAGGACTTTTTTTATCTGAGACATTGCAATGAATTTATCAATGGATTCGAGTCCCCATGCATATAAATACCTATTCCATTAATGTAGATAAGATCTGAACCAAGTGCAAAATGTTACTTCGTGACAGTGAATTATCTCTACTGCCAAATATTTTGGCTAGAATTTTTTTGTTGTCGGTTCGGTGACGCATTACATGTACCACACAGCAGAGCAGTTCACGAGGAACGCTTAGCTAGGCTATACGGGTAAGCTATAAATCCTTATGTTCCTAAGGACCCTAAGTTTTTAATTCTCTGCGCTACGTTGTCCTGTTGAATACGTTTTGGGAGATTTAGAGCCTACTGTTAAATAGGGTCCCCACAAGGGTCTGAACAGAAAACTTTTTCACGCAGTGTAATTAACTGATTGCTGTGATTATTATGGTGAATTTATGCTGTGAAGTGAAACTAAGGAGCCTTTTATGAAAACAGATCGCTATGTTATAGGCTGAGGTGTTCATAATTTACCTAGTCGTTAATTTAGGCGAACAATTTGACTCAGAAATTCGGATAAAACTGTGACGAAAAACCGGATTTGTTTTTTCTCGACATCCACCAGTGCGTATAACACAATGTCACAATGAAAAAGTCGCCGACAGAAAACTGAAGGAAATTTATCTTTCAAAAAAAAAGGATAATAAAACCGGGGCCACCTAATTGCTCGTTTCTGTTAAGTATCTGATCGAAAAGCCTTTTTCGACTCGGAAAATCGGGTGAAATGCATGGTGACCAAAATGTGCAGCTGTTCTGTTTCACATGTGGTCTGGCTACACTTAATTTCTAGGGCAAATGTAGCAATTGCGATTATCACAAAGTCTGACCAAATAATAGCTTTAATAGATGAAGCATTGCTATAAGAGACGAGTCCATTTCGATCGAATCCTGTGACAGATAGACTGCGATAACTTCGACAGTAACAAATTTTGCTCACGATATCACTTGACAAATGTAAATGATGTAATTTTAAAATATGAATGTCTAATAAGTGCGTTTTGATCGAATGTAGGTAATTTTTTTCGGGCCTACTTGTTACTAGATGGTCCCCACATGGTCTGGACATACCGGTAACATTTTCTGTCGCGCTGTGTAACGGATTGTTATTATTATCATCATGATGAATTTATATGACAAAGTGAACTAACTATCCAACCTTTTCAGAAAATTGATCGTTATTTAAGAATAATCTTTTACTTACAAATTCAGTCGAAGCTCTGACATGTGTTTGGGATGGTCCCCATAATATTTAGTGCAATGAAGCGTGATGTCTGCGTATAATGCATGAACGCTTCAGCGATAGAAAAAGACTGGGAATTTATGAGAAAATAAAACAAGGGCCACCTAGTTCTTTATTTCGGTAACATATCTGATCACAAAGGCTTTTTGACTCAGAAAGTTGGGTGAAATGGTGACCAAAATGTACAAATGTTTTGTCAGGAGCCCATTACCATTGTACTCCCCACTGGTCTGGCTACACTTGGCAGAATTTCTTGCGCAAAGGGATCAATCGTGATTATCACAATGTTGGCCAAATTATTCATTTAAGAGGTGATACCTTGCTAAGAAGAGACGAGTGCATTTCGATCGAATCCTGCGATAGAGAGAAGAAAGACAACAACAGATTTTACAGCAAAAAATTGGCAGGAAATTTGACACAAAAAAGTTAACGGTAAATAATGGCCAAGAACAGAAAATTCTGCCACATGATGGCGTAGTTGAAATGTAACATTCATTTGATTTAATATGAATGTGGGTGATGAAGCCTTGCTGTAAAGGGCGCTGACTAGTTAGTGCGTTTCAATACTGAATACAGTTAATTTTTGGCCGGGAGATTAATAGCGACCTAATTCAGTGTAGTTCCAGGGTCCTCACATGTTCTGAACACAAAATTTCACGCGCAATGCTGTTTTCCCAGTATTGTTGGACAAAGTAATGACAACAGGGCCACCTAGTCGTTCGTTGCAGTAAAATATCTGTTTAGAATAGCTTTCGGCTTAAAGAGTCTTGTTTTACAAATTGGGATGAAAAACGCTGCTAGACTTTTGTCGCGTGAAGTGTCACCTAAACTCTTGCCATCAGTGACAGCTCGAGATTACAAACACCGGAAAGCGGGTACAAGACTTGTGACCCCTATGTGCTTACGAAATGCGAAGTGCTTAAAATTTCGCAAAAGTTCGGGAGCTGTACTTGCGTAGGTATGAACATTCGCAAAGTAGGCGGATCTGAAATGTTTGTTTTTCTCCCTGCTGAAATCTGGTTTATAGGTGAAGCTTTGCTAAAAGGAACGAGTGACAACGAGTGCATTTCGATCGTATCCTGTAACGGATAGACTGCGATAACTCACTTCGACAGAAACATATTTTGCTCACGATATCACGTAACAAATGTAAATGATGTAATGTTAAAATACAAATGTCTCTTAAGTGCGTTTCGATCGAATGCAAGTAATTTCTTTTGGGCCTAATTGTTACTAGATGGTCCCCACATGGTAAGGACTTACCGGTAACATTTTTTGTCGCGCTGTGTAACTGATTGTTGATATTATCCGGTCATGATGAATTTATGTGACAAAATGAACTAACTATCCAACCTTTTCAGAAAACTGATCGTTATTTAAGAATAATCTTTTAGTGCAGAATTTACCTAGCGGTTAGTTTCGTTGAAAAATCGACTTACAAATTCAGTCGAAGTTCTGACATGTGTTCTTGAGGGTCCCCATAATATTTAGTGCAATGAAGCGTGATGTCTGCGAATAATGCATGAACGCTTCAGCGAAAGAAAAGGGCAGGGAATTTATGAGAAAAATAAAACCAGGGCCACCTAGTTGTTTATTTCGGTAACACATCTGATCGAAAAGGCTTTTTGACTCAGAAAGTTAGGTGAAATGGTGACCAAAATGTACAAATGTTTTGTCAGGAGCCCATTATAATTACCATTGGAAGCTCCCCAATGGTCTGGCTACACTGCACTTGGCAGAATTTCTTGCGCAAAAGGATCAATCGTGATTATCACAGTGTTGGCCAAATTATTCATTTAAGAGGTGATACCTTGCTAAAAGAGACGAGTGCATTTCGATCGAATCCTGCGATAGAGAGAAGAAAGACAACAACAGATTTTACAGCAAAAAATTGGCGGGAAATTTGACAAAAAATTTAACGGTAAATAATAGCCCAAGAACAGAAAATTCTGCCACATGATGGCGTAGTTGAAATGTAACATTCATTTGATTTAATATGAATGTGGGTGATGAAGCCTTGCTGTAAAGGGCGCTGACTAGTAAGTACGTTTCAATACTGAATACAGTTAATTTTTGGCCGGGAGATTAATAGCGACCTAATTCAGTGTAGTTCCAGAGTCCCCACATGTTCTGAACACAAAATTTCACGCGCAATGCTGTTTTCCCAGTATTGTTGGACAAAATAATGACAACAGGGCCACCTAGTCGTTCGTTGCAGTAAAATATCTGTTTAGAATAGCTTTCGGCTTAAAGAGTCTGGTTTTACAAATTGGGATGAAAAACGCTGCTAGACTTTTGTCGCGTGAAGTGTCACCTAAACTCTTGCCATCAGTGACAGCTCGAGATTACAAACACCGGAAAGCGGGTACAAGACTTGTGACCCCTATGTGCTTACGAAATGCGAAGTGCTTAAAATTTCGCAAAAGTTCGGGAGCTGTACTTGCGTAGGTATGAACATTCGCAAAGTAGGCGGATCTGAAATGTTTGTTTTTCTCCCTGCTGAAATCTGGTTTATAGGTGAAGCTTTGCTAAAAGGAACGAGTGACAACGAGTGCATTTCGATCGTATCCTGTAACGGATAGACTGCGATAACCCACTTCGACAGAAACATATTTTGCTCACGATATCACGTAACAAATGTAAATGATGTAATGTTAAAATATGAATGTCTCTTAAGTGCGTTTCGATCGAATGCAAGTAATTTCTTTTGGGCCTAATTGTTACTAGATGGTCCCCACATGGTAAGGACTTACCGGTAACATTTTTTGTCGCGCTGTGTAACTGATTGTTGATATTATCCGGTCATGATGAATTTATGTGACAAAATGAACTAACTATCCAACCTTTTCAGAAAACTGATCGTTATTTAAGAATAATCTTTTAGTGCAGAATTTACCTAGCGGTTAGTTTCGTTGAAAAATCGACTTACAAATTCAGTCGAAGTTCTGACATGTGTTCTTGAGGGTCCCCATAATATTTAGTGCAATGAAGCGTGATGTCTGCGAATAATGCATGAACGCTTCAGCGAAAGAAAAGGGCAGGGAATTTATGAGAAAAATAAAACCAGGGCCACCTAGTTGTTTATTTCGGTAACATATCTGATCGAAAAGGCTTTTTGACTCAGAAAGTTAGGTGAAATGGTGACCAAAATGTACAAATGTTTTGTCAGGAGCCCATTATAATTACCATTGGAAACTCCCCAAGGGTCTGGCTACTCTTGGCAGTATTTCTTGCGCAAAGAGATCAAACGTGATTATCACAATGTTGGCCAAATTCAGTTCATTTAAGAGGTGATACCTTGCTGAGAAGAGACGAGTGCATTTCGATCGAATCCTGCGATAGAGAGAAGAAAGACAACAACAGATTTTACAGCAAAAAATTGGCGGGAAATTTGACACAAAAAATTTAACGGTAAATAATAGCCCAAGAACAGAAAATTCTGCCACATGATGGCGTAGTTGAAATGTAACATTCATTTGATTTAATATGAATGTGGGTGATGAAGCCTTGCTGTAAAGGGCGCTGACTAGTTAGTGCGTTTCAATACTGAATACAGTTAATTTTTGGCCGGGAGATTAATAGCGACCTAATTCAGTGTAGTTCCAGGGTCCCCACATGTTCTGAACACAAAATTTCACGCGCAATGCTGTTTTCCCAGTATTGTTGGACAAAGTAATGACAACAGGGCCACCTAGTCGTTCGTTGCAGTAAAATATCTGTTTAGAATAGCTTTCGGCTTAAAGAGTCTTGTTTTACAAATTGGGATGAAAAACGCTGCTAGACTTTTGTCGCGTGAAGTGTCACCTAAACTCTTGCCATCAGTGACAGCTCGAGATTACAAACACCGGAAAGCGGGTACAAGACTTGTGACCCCTATGTGCTTACGAAATGCGAAGTGCTTAAAATTTCGCAAAAGTTCGGGAGCTGTACTTGCGTAGGTATAAACATTCGCAAAGTAGGCGGATCTGAAATGTTTGTTTTTCTCCCTGCTGAAATCTGGTTTATAGGTGAAGCTTTGCTAAAAGGAACGAGTGACAACGAGTGCATTTCGATCGTATCCTGTAACGGATAGACTGCGATAACTCACTTCGACAGAAACATATTTTGCTCACGATATCACGTAACAAATGTAAATGATGTAATGTTAAAATATGAATGTCTCTTAAGTGCGTTTCGATCGAATGCAAGCAATTTTTTTTGGGCTTACTTGTTACTAGATGGTCCCCACATGGTAAGGACTTACCGGTAACATTTTTTGTCGCGCTGTGTAACTGATTGTTGATATTATCCAGTCATGATGAATTTATGTGACAAAATGAACTAACTATCCAACCTTTTCAGAAAACTGATCGTTATTTAAGAATAATCTTTTAGTGCAGAATTTACCTAGCGGTTAGTTTCGTTGAAAAATCGACTTACAAATTCAGTCGAAGTTCTGACATGTGTTCTTGAGGGTCCCCATAATATTTAGTGCAATGAAGCGTGATGTCTGCGTATAATGCATGAACGCTTCAGCGAAAGAAAAGGGCAGGGAATTTATGAGAAAAATAAAACCAGGGCTACCTAGTTGTTTATTTCGGTGACATATCTGATCGAAAAGGCTTTTTGACTCAAAAAGTTGGGTGAAATGGTGACCAAAATGTACAAATGTTTTGTCAGGAGCCCATTATAATTACCATTGGAAGCTCCCCAATGGTCTGGCTACACTGCACTTGGCAGAATTTCTTGCGTAAAGGGATCAATCGTGATTATCATAATGTTGGCCAAATTATTCATTTAAGAGGTGATACCTTGCTAAGAAGAGACGAGTGCATTTCGATCGAATCCTGCGATAGAGAGAAGAAAGACAACAACAGATTTTACAGTAAAAAATTGGCGGGAAATTTGAGACAAAAAATTTAACGGTAAATAATAGCCCAAGAACAGAAAATTCTGCCACATGATCCCTCCATGATGGCGTAGTTGAAATGTAACATTCATTTGATTTAATATCAATGTAGGTGATGAAGCCTTGCTTTAAAGGGCGCTGACTAGTAAGTGCGTTTCGATACTGAATGCAGTTAATTTTTGGCCGGGAGATTATAGTGACCTAAATCAGTGTACAGTCGACTCCCGATAACTCGAACCTTCAAGGGAAATTGAAAAAGGTTCGAGTTTTCGGGAGTTCGAGTTATCGAGGTTAAAATTATATAGAAAATGACCTGAAGGGAAAGGAAAATTGATTCGAGTTAGCGCGAGGTTCGAGTTAGCGAGGGTTCGAGTTATCGGGAGTCGACTGTAGTTCCAGAGTCCCCACATGTTCTGAACACAAACTTTCCCGCGCAATGCTGTTTTCCCAGTATTGTTGGACAAAATAATGACAACAGGGCCACCTAGTCGTTCGTTGCAGTAAAATATCTGTTTAGAATAGCTTTCGGCTCAAAGAGTATTGTTTTACAAATTGGGATGAAAAACGCTGCTAGACGTTTCTCGCGTGAAGTGTCACCTTTAACTCTCGCAATCAGTGACAGCTTGGAATCGAGATTATAAACACCGGAAAGCGGGTACAAGACTTGTGACACCTGTGTGCTTACGAAACGGGAAGTGCTTAAAATTTCGCAAAAGTTCGGGAGCTATACATGCGCAGGTATGAACATTTGCAAAGTAGCCGGATCTAAAATCAGTTCAGTTGATTTTTTCCCTGCTTGAATCTGGTTATGGTAGGCCAGTCACTTCATCACAGGAGTATTAGCTGTAAAAAATGTTTTAAAAGACTTTCCGAGAAACGAACCGTCGTGTTCTTTTGAGTTAAAACGAAAATTGCTTTTCACGCCAATTTGATCAAGGTTGACATCTTGTTCTCGGCGCAGCTTAATTAGTTTCAGTAGGAAGAGTGAACCAGTGGTTAATTTTGCTTTGCTGATAAGGAAAATAAGTCAAAACAGCCACATGTGAAGAAAAAGATGGTAAAGGGCTGAAAATGCTTCCATTAGCTAAATAGGGTGACTCAACGTTAATTCACTGGCGCGGTTTGTTTTGGGCTGACCGCTCATTTTGCCCCGTTTAACTTAAATGTTATCTAGTGTTTCCGTGAGACAATCATGTTGTAAAACATGCTATGGCTTTTAAGAGGACAAACGCAACGGCGAGTGAATTTTTAAGGTGATTGACTCAGAAAATCGGGTGAAATGGTGAACAAAATGTAAAAAAGGAAAAAAATATGCCTAATTCTGCCTCACGATGGCGTAATAAAATGTAGCATTGATATGATTTAATGTGAATGTAGGTGATGAAGCCTTGCCGTGAAGGGCGCTTTAATAGTTGTAAGTACGTTTCGATCGAATGCAGGCCAGGCCGGTACAGTGTATGTTTTGGTGGAAAAAGCGCTTCTTTTCAGACAACTGTTCAGAGTCCCCACATGACCTGAATAAAAACTTTCCTGCGTAATGCTGTAAACTGTTGCTGTGGTTGTGAGTGCAACTGTCGAACCTTTGTAGAAAACTGAAATTTATTTATCAGAATTAATTACTAACTTTTTGTTTTCGCACAACAACAAATCAAAAGTTGATAACCACTCTAAAGAATACCCTTTACCACCCAAAGCAAAAAAGCGGAGAATTTATTCAAGAACTGTAAAAAAAAATTATCTGTTTAGAATAGTTTTCGGCTCCGAAATAATTTTTTTCGTTTTTTTTTTCTTTCTTTTTTTTCACAAACGCGAAATGACACTTCAAACTATCGCAAAACCCGCAACTTGTCTGGGATTTGGTCCCCAGGCCTCTCCCGTTGCATTGTCGAGTCTCTCAGAACGATATTAGGGTCTATTAGGGACCAGTGGTGGTTGGACACGGTCCGAAAAGCATCATGGTAGCAGTAATTGGCCAATCACATCACCGTATTCTTTCACCAGCGTTTTCATGAAGGATCTTCACGCGAATAATTCCTTCGTGTTATTCACTGTTTTATTCACCGTGAAGACGGCTTTTCTTCCAAATGAAAGAGTTCAACAAGTGACGAGGTATGTAGGTGACCAGTGATTGTAATTTCTCATAATTTCCTTGATTATTGTCGTCAATATTCGACTTCCTCGCAAGCTTGTCCTATATGGCGGCTTTTCTCCACGTGCAATGATCAATGAACGCGTTTGCTTTTTGACGCTATATCGTCAGGGTTCCAAGAAAAGAAATTACACCATTTGTTTTATGGAGAGTTACTCTTGGATTTTAAGGCATCGCACCCCATCGCACCTCTCACCGTTTTTCTGCTATGTGTGTTTAAAGTTGCAATTGTGAGGAGCAAACAATGAGCGAGTCACGATGTAACATAAAGGTTTATTGTTACTTTTTCCTTTTTGCTTGTTTTGTCTCTAGGTTTACAAGTAAAGCTAAAGTGAAAGCTATAGCCAGCTGTTCTAAATGACTTGCTATTTCACCTCAGGACAAAAATGTTGAGGCTTCAGGGCTATGGACTGTTGGTAGATGTCACCTATAGCTAAAATATCAGAAATATTATTAAGCTTATCACAAGCACAGATCCACAGAAAAAATAATAACTAAAAAGGGGAAACACTTGACTTAGTTCCATAAAGAATCAGTTGTGCAGAAATTACATTCTACTTATACTTTTAATTAAAGTATATCTTGCATGCCTGAGCTGTATACACTATGCATTAACTGACTGTATATGTTTCCATATATTCCCATACAAAAAAATATTTAGTCACTTCAGGCATGTATTTTACATCAAAAGTCAAGCATATATGAAATCTCTAGTGATGATTTCCTTTATTACCTCTGTGCTTATAAATATATATTGTGTAAAGTTGTATATAATTTGTGTTGTTAATAAAAGAGATTGACAGCTGATTTGTAAGATGACCTTCAAAGTAGATGTATGTATATTTTATCTCAATTACACTTGACTGTTGTCAGTGGCTGAAATATGTGGTATGCTCTGCAAACTATGTCAAGTCATCCACCTTCACATTGGTGTACAAGATACACTTCGATGTAAACAGGCCCTTAGTTTATGAGTGGGGGGCACGCCTTGTGAGCAGAGTTCCCCTCAATTTGTATTTCAATATTTCTCCAATTCAATTACATAATTATTGGATATTTTGTAGATTAAAGTGACAAGTACATGTAAAGGAGAGGGGGACATCTGGTGTGATTATAATACTGCCCCCCTTTGCCAAGTTTGATCTTAATGATATTGCACTTGACTGTTGTCAGTGGCTGAAATCTCTGGTATGCTCTGCAAACTATGTCGAGTCATCCACCTTCAAATTGGTGTACAAGGTACACTTCGATGTAAACAGGCCCTTAGTTTATGAGTGGGGGGCATGCCTTGTGAGCAGAGTTCCCCTCAAATTTGTATTTCAATATTTCTCCAAATATCCAGTTACATAATTATTTGATCATATGTTGTAGATTTAAAGTGACAAGTACATGTAAAGGAGAGGGGGGCATCTGGTGTGACTATGATACTGTGCCCCTTTGCCAAGTTTGATCTCAGTTGTAATTGACTGTTGTCAGTGGCTGAAATCTCTGATATGCCCTGCAAACTATGTCGAGTCATCCACCTTCACATTGGTGTACAAGATACACTTCGATGTAAGCAGGCCCATAGTTTATGAGTGGGGGGCATGCCTTGTGAGCAGAGTTCCCCATGTAAAGGAGAGGAGGACATCTAGTGTGACTATAATACTGTGCCCCTTTGCCAAGTTATTAATTATATTAATTACATATGCAATATGTGCAGCAGTTTTCATTATTAATATGATTGTTATTATTAAAATAACATAAAAAACATAGATTTGATAGTTGGTAGTCTGTCTTGTTATACTGAACTAAAAATCTTCCAAGATCAAAGAGGATATTGCTCACAGGTTTTTTGGAGCTTTTCATAAGACTGAACCATTGTAGTAATGGGAAAGGGGGGGGGGGGGGAGGGGGGAAAACGTTTGTTAAGTCAATATTTTTATATTGTGTGCTATCATAGTATGTTAGACTATGGGAACGAGTAATCATTTTGGAGCAGCTATTTGTACTTACCCTGAATTTTTATTGTTCATTTGTGATTCCTTACCACCTTACTATTTCGCTTTCACACTCTCTATGTTTGAGGGTACTAATGTACATAATCTCCATAACATTGTTTTGTGTATTGATGTTTGAATATATAAAAGAGGGAGCATGCACCTCGCCTTGATCCAATACACTGTCTTTCATACAAAGTAAAGGTCTGCCCAGTAAAAGAAAATAAAGTATTTGGTAATGTTTACAAGGTTTTTTTGACTTATTTCATTCAAAATCAATTTGATGTTTTCATTTCCCTCATGCAACATGTGATGTAATAAAACAATTATTGAAGAACTCATTATATCAAACATATATTTTAGTGGCTAAAATCTAGGACTCTTGCAAGATGAACTTTTGTGAGAGCTTTTTTCCATGTCCCAGTCTCATTGACAACCAGTATACAGAATGATAAAACAAAATTCCTATCCAGCAAATCTGTGAAAATCTTCATTTCCCTATCCTTGTTTACCTCATTTCGTATTATAATATTCGGCTATTTCCACCAGAATAGGATTCCAGTAGTTATGAACTCTGAATGTTTCAATGCCAGATTTTCGAGCCCGTGATCATACATTATAATTCAAAAGGTACGATTTCATAGAAGGACGACAGGATTGGTTTTGCAATTGAATTGTATGGAAGTGGTAATCAGTACAAGGAGCGTCACATGGAGCAGTTTGGGCTGTACCGGCTTTCGATCGATCGATCGCCGTGTAAAACCAACGTTTTGAGCGTTAAATTAGTCAGTCGATGTGCGGTAACGGTAATCGGAGAAAACTTATCGAATAAATTGCCGAATTAACCGATTTTCTGCCTTTTTGAAGCGAAAATTTGTCATTCCCTGAGATCCGCACAGCAGGAAGGTTTGTTTCAACTGAGCTCGAACCGACAACTCGCCCCAGCATGCTTTGCGGACCGTGTCCAACCACCACTGATTAGGGACTGGCAACTACTGTGTAACCACATTTGGCGCCATTTTGCAAACGTCGGCTGTTTTGGTTGAATTTGGTCGAGTTTTGAGACTTTTTCTTACGCTTCACGAATCCAAAGCGGAGATTTAAAGATAGTGGCTGGAAGAGATGATTCTGTGCTCGACATTGACTCAGGAAAAGGTGAAAATAATGGAGAATTTCGATTTGCTGACGAAGATGATTTTCCCCTACTGAAGACACAGACGAAGCAATTATGGACGATGTGGTTTGTGAATGAATACGAAAATACTTACATGTATATGTGACAGTGAGGTAAGAACTTTATTAAAATCCTGTTAAATAATACATGTTACCTTGTGGCTGTGTGAGCATTATATGAGCTTATATGAACATTTTCATCTGATTTATTCGGCCTTCTAAATTCTAATTTTGAATTTCAAATAGCAATTAAACAGGTAATCTGAGTTGCATTTCTCCAAAAATATAAGTCTTAATGCTTGCCTTGATATTTACCATCTTTCTCGGAGATTAATTAATATATTAGAGGTGACTGATTTTGCAAGAGAAATCAAAAGGTGATTTTTTTGTGCAGAGCTACACTGTAAGTGATTTCAAAGTACTATAAAATTTGCATAATTGTACAAAGTATGACTATACAATAACAATAACAATAACAATAACAATTATTTATTATTGAAGAAAACACTTAACAAATTGTTGCTCACAATTAGTCGGGTTATTTTGATGTGGGCAACATTTGTAAATGTTTACAACACTTAATAAGTAAATAAAAAAGAAATGATGATAACACTTTTAAAACACTTTTGTCACTGCCAGGAAAGATTAGATTTCCTAACCAAGTTTCAAAAGCTGCAATTCTTCACTTGTGAATTTTCATGTTGGCAAATTATATCCAGTTTTCGAAAGAAAAGGCTGCATGGCCTTTGCAGATTTAACAGTGAAAAGAGAAAGCCTTTAGGAAGATTCAACAGCTTAAATGTGTGACAGTTGCACTAACTCATGTAAATTCACAATCACAACAAAATAATTTATTTAGTGTTCAGACCATGTGAGGACTCTGAATACCAGGTTGATATAATTATCTAGTCACGTCTGACTTGGCTGTCCATGGTGAAATCTAATTTGGCATGTTTGATTGTAAATTTGTACCATTTTTGACTCATGAATGCAGGCATGTGCAAGAACGAGTTATTGCGATCTGGGGATTTTCACTTGGTCGGCGGGTTGTTAACTTTCATGAATGCACAGTAAATGAGTTATCATAATGTAGGGAAATTTTACTCGGACATTGGTCCGAAAATTTTCCAATTTTGAGATGTTGAAAACGGTGAATCAAAAGAGGAACTTCTAAGGAATGGTTAACAGCTTTAACAGGGGAAAATCATGCATTAGCGGCAAAGTCATTTTTCTTCGATTTGTGGTTTTATCAACCTGATGAGCAGGTGGATCTCAAATCAACTTTTAATCTGCGGACTTTGGTAACGTTCAAGTGCTTCTAGGAATATAACACACAAATAATATTATTACAGGTTCTAATGTGAGTTTGTACTGAAATACTATTCTAATAGACTGATTTTTCATTTTCCGAACAGTTCTTGCAAAATGTTTGAAAAACATGCTCTGATAAATTCGCTTCAAAATTGACTTCAAATCGCTTGCAAGGTGTCTCGCGGCGAAAATTATACACTTTTGCTCTTAGGGCTACAATGCATAACAAGTTAAGACCTATCTGAGTAAATTTTTGTTTATTAAGGAAAGCTTTTTGTATATTTCCTATTTTTATTGAGGAAACTTGGCAACTAGGAATAATGTTGTGTAAACAAGGGCAGCACTAAAAGCCAGAATCAGGAAAACAGTAACTGGAAAGGAAAATCTGGAATCTGGAATCGGAAACTACAATATGAAAATAAAACATTTACTGCTAGTGAAAAAGTGAATGTTTAGTTCAAAGAAACGTCCTTGTCAAATGTAAATTTGATATTTTTCGATAGGTGACACCAGAGAATAAAACTAATTAATTAAGTCATTATTTCCTGCCAATGAAAAGTAAGTGTTTCTCACGGGTTTAAAACTGATCGCCCATGAACTTAAGAAAACTAATTTCATAGTCTATAAGTCACCTCTATGTTTTGCTTTGTAACTCTATTAAGACTCTATCAAAACAAGTTGAAGCGGGATGTCCGGAAAATAGACGAAACAAAAGAGGCAGAAGATATGTATTCACGCAACTAACCACCTCTTAATTGGAAAGTCCGCCATCTGTGCGGTGTGAAGCAATTAATGTTGTCTCCGAGTCACCTCTATGTTGTCTCTCTCTGTCCCATAGGACATTGCTTCCTTTATAAAGAGTCCTTTCATATATGCCAACAAGTGATATGAGTTTTTTATTCTGTATTTTTTACCCCAAGTCATGTATTTCGCCATTAAATATTCCTAACCGTATTCATTATAGTTTCTGATTCTGGATTCCGGATTCCGGTTTCTGTTTTCTGGATTATGGCTTTTATAATTTTAGTGCTGCCCTGTAAACAAACACATGTCCTCGCAAGCAAATTCACCCAAGTTACGCGAGAATGGAATTTCATCTAACATTTTGAAACTTTTAGACCTTTACACGTATTTTGTTTAGTAAATTGTATTCATTGATTAGACATTCTAACTATTCTAGACTAACAGGATGCTGTTTCTTTACAACTTGCAAGTTGTGTAAATACTAATGTTTATTTATTACCAATATGCTAATTTGTTGAATTGCTGGACTAACAAGTACCGCGTTACCACTATCCTCTTCCGCATTCACGAGTTGGCTCACAGTTGATTTTTTATAGATCTATTCTTTGTGTTCCCCTTGGCCTAATCATAATTAATGTCCTTGATTAATTGAATAATGTGCTCTGTTCAGTCAAGCCCTCAACCTGGAAATGACTCACAGGCCCAGTCACTTGGAAGCATGCATGTGGGGCTTATTAAGAAGCATGCTGGTTGTCTTTTTCTTCTGCTATTCTCTACATGTATAAAGAAATGTGTTCTAAACAATCATCTTTACACACTCATATCTACATGTACTGCTGTGGTTTATATTGGCAGTTAACCCACTTGTCTCATTCAAAGATAAAGAAAAAAAAATGAAATTATTCTTATGATCACCTGTACTGGGTTTTTAACTAACTGCGAGCCAGTGAGGGATGCAAGCCGAGAAAACTTGTTTTATAAGTGTCATGAGTTGAGTTATCAGTCAGGTATTTTTTTATTTTACTTATTTATTTGACTTCGCCTTCAAACTTAAGACTATAAACAGAACATAACAACATGAAACAGAAAATAAACAATTACTGGGTTAAGGCAGGGTGACCACAACAGCTAGCGCCAATTACTGTGGGCCCAAAGCACTGAAAATAGCAATTAAGGTTAAGCACTCAATTGAACATGTAGGGTTAAGTGCTGACAACTTTGATTACGGTTAAGCACTCATTGTATTGATGGAGTTTAAAGCATTGACTGTAGTGATAAGCAGTAGCTAAAGATTAAAATAATAATGTATTTCTCTATATATGTAAGTTTAGGTTTGCCATTGCCTTGACCCACAGTTCACATGCCTCGTATATTTGTAAAACTCAACTGGACTTAAGTCTGGTATGTCCTTATGGGTACCTTCCTTTTCTTGTTTATGGCATCACCTTTAATAAAAGAGCAAGTGCTATCAGACCACAATAATTATTATGAGATTACATCACAAAGACAAATAATGCCTTTAAGAGATAAAGCTTTGTTTAGAAGAGTACAATCATGTAAGTGCATTTTGATCAAATGCTGTGGCAAAAAGACAGTCTTGGCAAGAGGATTGGTAGTAGGAAGAATTTATTGGCGGAAATTTCCAACCTCATTCGCAGGGTCTCTCCTCTTCACGTCCCAGGGAGTGAGAGAGGGGAGACCCTGGTTGGGGCTGGTCACGTGTCTCCCAGAGAAAAATTAGACCCAGGGAGGAGTCCTTCACTTGCTATTTTTTGTCAAGATTTATTGTCCACTCCGAAACAAGACTTCCGCTTTGCTGTGCGAAGCCCACGCGAAAACTCATTCAACTGGCTATGTTTTTCAGTAGTCTTCATTTTGCGAGCCATTGTAGCATTAATCTGAAAGCTTAATAAAGTTCGTTGTCTCGAAGCGCTGTACTTTGGAAAATCACTGTTTATACATGACTAAATTATCCGTGGACAAACAGCGCCTTCCCCTTCAATTCATGGAGTTGTAATCGTGGTTTATTCTAGCTTTGAATGTGCTGATGAAAGATCAGATCTGAAGAACTAAGGAAGGAAACTTGAAAGGAATCGGGCCTATGTCTAACTGTTCTGAAAGGACATTCTGCAGCAAATACGCTGCTAACAGAGCGTTTCTTTCTGGAAAATATTTTAGCATAAGCGCAGTCGTTCGGTATTTAGCGTCGTTGGTTTGTTTACGTCCCCTTTTCTCTCGGGACGTAAACAAACCAACGATGCAAAATACTAGAGACGCGAACGACCACGCACATGCTGAAAGATTTGCAAGAAAGAAATGCTCTGTTAGCAGGGTTGCAACAACAAACAATACACAGGAAATAGCACATAAGCAGAACACTTTCGGAAGGAGGATGTACGGTATAACAACATGTAGATGGTAAATATTTCACGGATCTTTTTAGTGAACAAAGAAGACACTTTTGAAATACTGTAATCGTTGTAAAACAATAACGAAATAACCTTTGTTCCAGTTGATGGTGTTAATTTAGTCTGCGACTACAATGGCTCCAAGATACATTTCCAGGCACGTTTGATTCTTTCCTGGCCGTCAAATGCGGCGCGGAGGATGACTCCTCGATGCACCGCTTGACCTTAACAATGCCTGACTTTCAGAGATCATGGACTTGACGACTCTAAAAGTAGATGTGGCAAAAATTCACTTTGTGGAAGTGCGTGGCCATAAAGCTCCTCGGCTACCACCAGAAGTAGTCGATTCCCTTTGCTGTAAAGATTTCGCCAATGACTTGTATCTCCAACTGCTTTACAATGTCGATAGCAGCTCACATTCACAGATTCCCTCGCTTTATATACCTTTTTAGGGGTTTCTGAATGACCACTTGACATGACCTTTGAAACACACGCGAATCGCAAGTTGACTTGACTGGGGCATGTTTTCCCATCTCCGGTACATTTAGTATAGGCAAACTGACACTCAACCACCCCTCTCTCCAGTCATTTATTTGTAATCTCCCAGATTCTGGGAGACACGTGACCAGCCCCAACCACGATCTCTCCTCTCTCGCTCCCTGGGACGTGAAGAGGAGAGGCCCTGGGAACGAGGTTGGGAAATTTCATGCCTTGGGAAAAATAAAGAGGTTTAGGAAAAAATGCTCAAAGCATATATTCAAGCTAATTATTGTTCTTGGATATTCAGACCTTAAAGTTTTGTGCCATTCTTACATGTACTATTAATAATTGTAATAGTTTACATGTACTTCAAATCAGTGTTTGATTTTAACTAGTCCAGTAGCTCATCTAATTAAATGTCTTTTTTCAGACTCCCAGATGGCTGTAAGGAGTATAGGACTTTCTAAACCAGTGAGTAGGATACATATTGGGCATGTATATACATGTACATACTTGTACTTTTGTCTAAAAACATTGACTACATTACTTGCAATCGGACGTTAAAATTTCGGTTGTTTAATTTTCGGACACTTTTTCCCTCATTTCGGACAATTTTTGGACAAACATTCCGGACACTGCGCTGAAACATGCCCAAAGTAAATTTACGACTAAAAAACATGAATTAGACTGAAATAAAATCTTTGAAAAGGATAGTTTTACTGTATCTTCAAGGTTTTACAGCCGGATACACCAACGAGAAAATAACACAAACCCAATCAAGCTTATGACTCAAGCAGTGTCTCAAATGCTTACCTTTCCAGTGATTAAAAGAACGACTGAGCAAAGCCGCCTAATCTGAATTCTAAACATATCATGTACATTGGCTTTGAATATGTGATGCTGTCGCCCAGAAAGTACTTTTAAAGTTTTATACTATACTGTAAAAATTTCGGACGCTTTAAATTTCGGACGCTTAAAAATTTCGGACGGTTTTATTTTCGGACACTTTTTTTGTCCGAAATTAAAATCGTCCGAAATTTTTTGCAAGTAATGTACTATCAAACTATTTCTGACAATGCACTTGGGTAACCTCAGCAAGCTTCATTGATAATATACTGCATAAATTACATGTATGTAAACTGCTGAAAATCCCGGCAGCTTTATAATAATATTAATACTAACAGTGAAGAGAACTTTAACTCAGTGTTTTTAATAACTGTATTTAATATTCATTAATTAGATCATGTGAAGTATTTGTGTTTGAAAATGTCTGAGGTTATTTCTTTGACCAATCGCAATACTGGCTGTAAGTATTGATATTTAATTTACATTATTATTACCAGGAGGAAATTCAAGTTCAGATTGCAGTTTTTGCATCAAGGGCAGTTGCTGGACAAGTGTGGTACCTGCAGATTGTGATAATGAGACATGATCAAGATGATGCTACCTTTAAGGTAATTTTGTGCTTCCTGTTGGACTCATGATTTGACTAATTGTCTTATAACCAGAGGATTGAAGAGTCAGTGGTCACATTTAGATTCAGTATTGTGTTGTCGTGTTGCTTCCTTTTCACTTCACATTTAGTTTTTCTCTTCCTTAGGGAAGAATACTTCAGTTGGTTTGCAGCTCAAAGTGTTTTGTTACCCCGACAATGTTCAGTTTTAAAACAGCTGGTCCTACATGTAGTTGTTCAAAGGGTGGATAATTTTATCCACTGGATAGTTCTGGCAGATACTGTAAAATGTGTGCAAGATTTTCATGATAGTCCTACATGTATAATTTGTGAATAGTCTTAGAGTAGAAGCATATGTCAAATTTAAGAATGGGATTGCGTGGAAAACTTTGCAAAAGAATTGGTTGGAGTATATTTGCTCTGCTGGATAGCAACTTATCCAGTGGATAAAGTTATCCGTTCTTTGAACAACTGGGGCCAGGGCAGTAAATCCTGTGTTTAAGACTAGCATGCCATCTATTGTGATTTAAAGCACAAAATATTGCATTCTTGACTCCTGAATTGGGGGGCCCACTAAACATTGTGTGGTTATTGTAAGTTATAAAGACGAATTTGTGGTTTAGGACTGCTGTTGGTGTGCAAGGTAATTAAGCTGAGAGGAAGTGTAAACTTGTATGGTATCCCCTGTTTTCGAATTGGTAGACTAATAAAGTTCTTTGAACAACTGGGGCCAGGGCTGTAAATCCTGTGCTTAAGACTAGCATGCCATCTATTGTGATTTAAAGCACAAGATATTGCATTCTTGACTCCTGAACAGGGTTTGAGCTAGGAATTGATCACTGGGGGACAATTTGTCCCCTTGGCTAAAATTTTGGGGGACATTTTTATTTTTAGGGGGACAGATAAATTAATTTTTATTCAACAGTTTTTTTACATTGATACAGGCAAGCCAACAAAAACTTTTTTTTTAGCTGATCCTTGTAATACAAGAACAGTGATCAACACAAACAAGAAAAGTTAAGTTATTAGTGTCAATACTTTTTTTTCTCGTCATATTTAAACAGAGGATCAATGACTATACTTTATACTTCAAAACATTTCACAGCAGAATCTCGTCTCGGCATCCCCTTGTAAACTTCAATTCCTTTCTTAATTACTGGTAGACGTACATGTACTAATTCTTCTGTTGGTTCTAGCCCGAACATCAAAGTCCCTAACCCTAGTTTGTCAATGTTAGACTTCAGAACAGTAGCAATAGCATCTTGCATACCTTCCACACTTTGATGAGAATGATAGGTAGCATTTCCTCCCACTCGAAGATTCTTAACACTTTCGAGGCCAACTTCATCCAGAAAATTGAGTAGTGAGTCATATTTGACTGTCATTATGTCCTCTTTGGCCAGCCAGTAGAGGGCTCTCATTGCTCTGAGGATGGCTTGCGATTGTTCTCTAAGAGCATGGCGCTGTGTGTTGCTGAATGTATCCCTCATAGCTTCTTCATTGACAGCATCCTCATGCTCTTAACAGTCTTTATGTCTTTGCAGAGTTGAGGTTCTAAAATTTGTACACCCTTCTGCCGATACAAAGGGGTTGTCTTCTTAGATTTCCGACAAAAATAGCAGAACATCGCCTCCTTTTCATAGTGCAACCATGTGTGGTCTCGCAACCAACTTTTCTGGAAAGTTCGTGATTTTCTCGGTTTCCTTTGATCCTCATCCGATTCTTCCTGATTAAATCACTGTTCTTCTTCCGTATCATTTTTCTGATTCAGTCTGGCTTCGATTTGTAGCGAAAAAGCTTTCTATTGTGAAATGTGACTCGAGAATGAACTTTGAAGGAACAACGTGCGGTAAAATATACTTTCCACATTCTGTTTAACTTGCAATCTCTGGGATCCCTTCGTGTCTGCTTCCGTTCGAGTTTTTTCCCTTAATTTTGAAGGAGACAAATTGTCCCCTTGGCCGTTTTTTTTAAGGGACAATTTCAATTGCAGTGTGGGATTGGCGCAATGGCGCGGCCCGGCTCAAACCCTGCCTGAATTGGGGGGCCACTAAACATTGTGTGCCCTTACGAAAATAGTGCCTATTTTATATCGATTTTATATGTATTTTTTAAGCTATTTTTTTCCTATTTTTTTGTATTTTTTCTCTATTTTTAAGACTATTTTAAAGTTATTTTTTTTACCTATTTTAAACCTATTATTTTGAAACAAAAAATAGTAAAAAAATAGTCCAACAAGCAAGTCATAACTACCTAAAAGATAGCTTTAAAATAGCTTTAAAATAGCTTTAAAATAGAGAAAAATGTGTATGCAATTTCAAATGTTGAATAGAAAATAGGCTTAAAATAGACATAAAACAGGGTTAAAATAGAAGAAAAAACTTGGAAAATAGGATTTAAATAGGTTTAAAATAGACATAAAACAGGGATAAAATAGGAAAAAAAATTGGAAAATAGGATATAAATAGGTTTAAAATAGACATAAAACAGGGATAAAATACAAAAAAATAGGGCATAAATATCTTTAAAATAGGTTTAAAATAGGGCAATAAAATAGCTATAAAATAGGTTGAAAGTAGGTGACAGTTCAAACATTACATATCTAGATCCTCAGCCTAGATTTTCCAAAGGTGGTGTGTTTTAGTGGTAGTATTTGTCAATATTACATGTCATGAATTTAATGATCAATAATTATATTCCTCATCTACCTACATATGTATATCTGGATGGTTAATAACATGAATTGCACACTCTATAAATTTGTGATTCACACCGTATACCACAGCCAGCTTGAGCTACAAACGTTATAAGTAACAGCAAGACAATTTCACAATGAACTTCTCGGGAAAGAAACATTCAGAACATGGCTTTGTCTAGAATTGTGTTAAGGTTTAAGGGGAAGTGCTAATAAGAAAGATGATTGGATTGATAAAAAAGATTGCAACTTTGCCATTTTCAACTGTGATATCAAGCAATGACCAATACTGCATTAGGCAAGTTAAAAAAAATTTATTTAGTAATAATTGTTCCTGAGTTGTAGCAGCAGAACTCATGATTCATAACAAAATTGAATCAGTTACTATTAATAATCATAGCTTGGTAAAGTGCGTTTGATCTCCAGTGAAATTATAGTTTTTATTGTACTGATTATCCAGAAAATCGACTCGCGGGACTTCACTTAGCCAGCCGGATTTGAAGCTCTTGCATGAAATCAAGGCAAGTGGTCAGCCAGTCCAAGATGGCAACTAAACCCAAATCACAGAGCGTCTACTTGTAGAAAGATTTAGAAGCGACATGAAAAGTTCTCCTAACGTCAAATGCAATAACAGAGTCTGACAGTCATAAATGACTTAGCTTATATTTATTAGGATTTGGTGACTTGACTCTGAAGCTGCAGTCTTGAGTATTGGCCTTCACAGTCTGTAATAAAACAGAAAATTGTGCACTTTAAGTGAGTTTGTCTTATTGATCAGGGCTGTCAGTATGATTTTTGACACATATTGCAGTGAGCTTTTCCCCCATAACAATGACGAGTAAATTAAAAATATGAGGGTATACAGAATTTAACTCATGGTGCTACAAAAGTATAGTGTATGATTGTGCATGTAAAAAATAATAAACTTATACATGTACATGTACTCCATGCACGAAGTTAATCATGCAACTTGAATCAAAATCAAGATTAGGCCAACGAGTCTTGAGCTTATACCAAGACATGATATTAATCTGGCTACAAAGTATTCCTTAAAAACGTTTGTGAAGGCTATAAATATTATGGAAAATCCAGTTCAGATTTGGCTTTGCAGTGTCAGAATGTCACAGATTCTAAAGTATGTGGCATGATTAGAGGTTGGAGGAATGTATAGTTTGTGATTGTAATGTGAATCTCAACTGTTATTGAAGCCAGTTATGGTTTATTCTTTTCAGAGGACCAATATATTAAAAATAAATAAGGAATGTCTACCTCAACAATCTAGAATTTGGAGCAGTAAAATTTCAAGAAGCACATCTACTCATTCCAAGCACACTATATTTATTTATAAAATCACACATTTTCATGCAGTTTCTCATCAAAATTACTAACTAAATCAAAGCATACCTCTTTCTTTAAGTAGTCATCCACATTATGCTGCTTGAAGACATCATTTTTAGCTTAACAGAAGTAAAAAACCAGGGGAAAGATGCCTGTAAACTTGAACCCCGCTTAAAATCTAAAATGAAACGGTTTTTCTGCGAGCCTGCAGTGGCATGGCTGCTGACCAAAATAGCTTTGGTTCATGCCCAGTCTTCCCAGTCTGACTGAAATCCAAGATGGCTGCCATTGTTGCTGTGCAGTAACTCCATTGTTCTTTTGCCCGTTGCAAAAAGCTAGCTAGCATTGTACTTGAACGATTTACGATTCAAAACTTGCTGATCTTTTTGGCATTAAATGACCTCGAGATTAATTGAAGGTAATAGTGGTTTTCACAAATGCATTTTCAGTGTCTTAATAATTATTATAGTTGCCCATTTATGTATGCATGGTTCAGAAAACTTACAAGAGAGAAGCTCAGAGAATTATGAATTCCAGTGTATAGTGGAAGTTCTGCTTTGTGTGAGTACAAAACAGCTGCCTCAAAATTACATTTTTACATACATTGTAAGCCAAGTTTGAATTGCTGAATAAAATAGGAATAAAATGTGATAGGTTAACCATGCATAGGAAAAAAAACAGTATTAAAATAGACTATTTTATACATATTTTGCAATGGAATAGAATCTACCTCCAAAAATAGGAATAAAATAGTGTTTTAAATCTATTTTGTCATTTGTTCAAGGTTGTCATGGATAAAATAGGATTATGATGGCCTATTTTTTTCATATTTTCCAAAGGAACTGGCCATAGTCAATCCTATGTGCAGAAAAATAGAAATAAAACAGTCTAATTTATTACTATTTTACTGAGCAACAGTGATGTTTCAAATTAAAATAGGATTAAAATAGCCTGTTGAACAAGCTATTTTTCAGCTTGTTATGAAAAAATAGAAATAAAATACACCACCTGGTTCAATCTTGCTTTAAAATAGGTTTAAAATAGAAGTAAAACTCAAATAAAATAGATGGTCTATTTTCCTTATCAGGTAAAATAGAAATAAAATATAATTAAGTGTGAATAAAATAGCATAAAAATAGGTGTGATAGGATTAAAATAGCCATAAAATAGAAATAAAATAGGACTGTTTTTGCAAGGGTGGTTATTGTAAGTTTTAAAGAAGAATTTGTGGTTGAGGACTGCTGTTGATGTTTCAAGCTAATAAGCTGATAGGAAGTATAAACGTGTATGGTAACCCCTGTTTTCGAATTGGTAGACTAATTAATAAAGTGCTTTTATTGATGAAAATTTAAGTTCTATCCATGGCCGTGGAACAATTCTTTTAGTGCGTTTTAGTCATTCTTTTAAAAATCTCTGATCAATGGGCACATACAGGACTTCACTTTTACAACATGGTAGGAAATCAAGGCAATTAATTAACAAACTGTGTAAAATTTTACAGACTATATGTCTCATGAAGTATAGAATCTTGAAGTTAAAACTATGAAATTGGTTAGAAGGAAAAGAAAATTTCGAGAGTGGGAGACTTCAATACATTAATTTGACCTGATATTCTGGTCATTTTTTATAGACTGTGAAGGATCGAGAAATTGCCAGCAAGTATCACTTGTTACAGACTTTCCCATTGAGTTTCTTCTCAGACATTGCCATCTCACTGAAACATCAATGCCCTGAACATTTTAAACTTACGACTGAAAATTACCAAGTGAGTTAAATAGAATTGTGTATGTAGTCACATGTACTAACTTATATTGTTATTATTTTTAGCTTTTTGTATCATTTCTAACGTTGGTGTGATGTCTAATGACCTGACGGACAAAACTGAATGTAATTGTAAACTAATGTAAATTTGCTGCAGGGTGTACAGTCAAAATATTGCATCACACAGTCATACTCTTTAGAGTTATGTTGCACCTGAGGGTGTTGGCCAGGAATGAAACAATCTTTGCCTGATGGTCACCGTGGTCAAATACTCAGCAACAGAAAATGTAGAAAATTACTTGAAGAAAAAAATTCAGCTTGCTTTTGCCCTTTCACTCTACTCTGAAGCATATAAGCCACAGCAGCCCACTGACGGTTCGTTTCTGCAACCAAGACTCTTGTGGGAAACAACAACAATGATGTTTATTAACAAATAACAGCTGGTGATAGGTAGATTTTGACTGATTTTCAAAATTAGTTACTGTATTTCCTACATTTCTATCAACAGGAGGTTGACTATACCATCATTCAAAATCTCTTGCATGGTTTTTGGTTTGTGATTGAGTTCCATTTGGAACACTTGGGCAGTGAAGCCGACCAGTTTGTGGGTAATGTCTGTGTGGAACCCAAAAATTTCCCTTTGGATGTAGAATGTCCAATAAACAAGAAATTCAATCTTGGCATCTCAGAAGAGTTTGAGTTGAAGGTAAGTTATTGGTAAAAGTGATTGATGAGTGATGTGAATGGCTGTATATCATCTTAGAGGTGTAGGGCCATAGTGTTTAGTGTGTTGGTCAGTGGTTCAAGGCTGAGCATCTGCTGATCTGAAGTCTTCTAAGACCAGAAACTGAATTTTGGAAAAATTGAAATCCAGAGGTCCCTGGTTTAAAGTCCTGCTCTGGATGTTAGCTGGAGTTGTTCCTCAGTAGCTCCAAGTTTAACTCATTCGCCAGGCTTGTAAATAACCAGCTGATGGACCTGCCTCCTTCCAGTTGGGATTTGTTGATCATGTTATTGTTCAATTAAATTTAGATCATTATTTCTTTGTGAACGTTTAATGCTCAGCCTCACTGGAGCACTTGTGCTATAATCGCAATCTGCTACCCAGAGTCCTCAGGCTTTTTGGTCAGCAGGTGGGCACCAGGAGAGACTCTGGGGACATCGAAAAAAATTCAAATTTATTGATGGTCTTTTTTCCTTAACGGTTTCCATTGTTTTACCGTAGAAATCCTGCGGTAATAAAATTCGATGTCCCCAGAGTCTCTCCTGGTGACTAACTGCTTGCCAAAGAGCCTGAGGACTCTGGGTACGATGATTGCTATAATCACTGCTGAGGGTAATTAATACAGTTTATTACTGTTGTTGTTGTTGTTGTTGTTATTATTATTATTGTTATTATTATTATTATTTTAACAGCACTATTTTACACTGCTAAAAAGAAAAAGAAGAATTAAAACCAAACATTTTCGATTGATCAAGCTATCTTCAGGGTAAAAAGACTGTCCGCTACATGCACATTTTACAGTATGTGCTTCAGGTGATTCCTGATGGGAACAGTTTAGCTATCGTAAGAATGGACTTGTTTGTTCACACTGGGGCTCCAATTTGTTGGATCATTAAGCCTTCAATTATTCTGCGCTTGTGAAAAGATTTTGCCCTACAAAGGATTCACTAACTAAATGAATGGGTGGGATTCTCACGTACATGTAGAACTGGAGTTGGTGGTTTCAAATCTTGGTGTAAGCACCAACAAGGGTCTTTAACCCATTTCAGTCTTACAGTACATGTAGTACTGTTTTCTTTGCCATTTTTGTATGTGTGATGTACCATTTGAAGGGCTGGGAGCATAACCGACTTATGTCGAATTTCAGCCCGTTTTTCGATGTAGCTCGGATTTGTGCAAACTTTTGCATGTGAACCGCAATTCGATTGAAAACCATTGTCCAGTATTTTTTCACGCCGCTTTGTGTTTCGTATTAATGCCATTGAGAAATTTTACCATCTTGTAAAGATATATCGGTAACATTATAGACACTGGATGACCAAAAGGACAATGCACTGAGGATTAAATACTTGTATTCAATATACACTCGTTGTCTTTGAAACACGGCACACGAAAGCGGTGTTTTTCGTGGGAGCAACGAAAAGAATGCTGTCACGCTTTTATTTGATTCTGTTACAAACTACTACGTACGTGACAGGAATGTCCGAAATGTAAACAGTTACATCCTCCAAGAGAAAATGTGTCCATTTCCTGGCGTAAAATCCAGCTTTGTCCCATTTGTCGACATATCACTCTTCATAACGCAAAATACTATCATCCTACACGATTAACAGGAAGACATGTAGCCATTTCAACGATTAACAACGATTAACAACGATTAACGGCAGTTCTATTAAAAGGTAAAGACTATCTATTCTTTTTTACCAGCAGTCGGTGTTAACCGTTGAAAATCTATGTTAATCGTACTTTTATTGAATCATTGCTTTGAAATTGTCAAGTTAATCGTTACATACCGAATTTCAAGCCTGGCAAACTACAACTAAGGCTTGCAAAACACCTTGCACATGGCGGGATTTGTCTCTGATGCTCCCGCGGGATTTGATAATCGAATTGAAAAATTCATCACGGCACAGTCATCACTACCAAGGAGGGATTCTTTGGACAACATTTCCACCAGTTCCTGTGAACTGCATTCCTCAATTTCATAACTTTTCAAAAGATCCATAGATGTCGGTGCGTTTACAAACTTCACCAAACAAAAGCGAAACCAACTAGCCAGTACGATACGCAAGTTGTTTATCCCGACTGCCTTGATCTATTTTGGGCTTGTTACAACCCGCAAAAGCAAACCATGATATCATCTCAAACGTTACTTATAGAAACAACAACTGGTGCGACTAAACACGGCTCGTGGACAGTGGAAACTTTTAGCCTACCGATAATTTGGAAAACGAGTCTGATGTGGACAAAACCTATCAAAAATTTGCCTTCCAAGCGCGTTCACTTGTAGACAAGCAAACTATCAAATACCCCTCCCCCTCCCCCGGACTCAATGTTGTCTTTTGGGTCACGAACAGTTTCCAGGCAAGCATCACTGCCCACATCAACATTGCATAAGGGGGAGGGGGGGAGGGAGAAGTACCTGTTGTAGAATTATGAAGGGAGAAACAGTAAGTGAGTGGTTTTTTGGCTGTCTGTGTTCGGTTCTCGATGCATAGGGGGAGGGGGTGTGAGGGAGATTAGTAAGCAAGTGGTTTTTGTTCTGTTCGTGTTTGGTTTTCTCAAGGAGTTTTGTCCACGATTGTAAAACCGCGAAATGTTTTCCAAACCAGGGAGAGCCAAAATTCGGACAAATCCATGCGAAATCGAAAGCCGCGCTAAAATTCGACATAAGTCGGTTATGCCCTCAGACCTTCATTTAAAAGGTCTTCATGAGTGAAATTTGTTTCTCATGTCAAGATAACTGAAGGAAGTCAGGTCTTTGACAGAAATACATGTAGTTCCAAACGTCAAAATGAAAAATTACAAAATTTCACTGATCATTTCATGGGATAGATCTACCCCCAAATTGTAGCTTAATTTGCAGTTTTTAATGCATAGAAAGTTCTGTCCAGGAGATATTGTCAGAGTCTGTAAGTGCATCAAATTGAAACATTTGAAAAATTGTAGAAGCGGTAAACCACATCATAGATACCAGGGGGTACTATTTTTTTCTTTAACCCTTTCCCGCCCAAAAGTGCCATATGGCACAAGACGCAATAATGAGCACAACATTTGGTCAATTTGTGTGAAATTTGCACAACCAAAAGATCTTGGAAAGATCTACAAATTGAAGGCATAAAATCATGCCCCCCTCCTATATGAGACTTTATTTACCACCCCACAAACTTTTGGATTTTCTTTTCCTTTGTACGTCCAGCTGATATCTGACAACAAGCAATTGACTGAGAGCTGTACATTAAGCTATAGTTTAGGGGGATACCCAGTATATACAACGAATAGGGAAATTTTCAATGTTTTTCTTCTTTCGTTTTGGAGTTTTCTCACTCTAATATGTGACCTCCTTCATCTCTGTTGGTGTGATTTATAGCACACCCCCAGAAAATACCTTTTAAATGGTATATGACATGTGGTCTCCCATCTCTCCATAGTTAGCAATTTAGAAAAATTTGACATTTCCCTCGGGCAGGAAAGGCTAGTGGGTTACCGGCAGGAGAGGGTTAACCCTATAAGTTGTTTGTCATGCCAACCGCAGGGGATGCGTCCCCCATCATGCCAAACAATGTGGTCGTGTTTTTGTTTTGTCTGCTTATTTATTGAACGTGGAATGGTGATATTGATGGTTGTTATCCCTTTGACACTAAGCCAATTAAAACCCTGTAATTACATTATCCAATGATCCAGTTTTTAATAATGATTATTATACAATGTGGTATTTCCTTAGCAGACTGATTCATCATCTCCTCGGAGCTGTGACCCTGCTAACTGGGATCCCCTTGAGTCTGGTATGCCCAGCAGGAAGGACACCACACTGTCCAGTGCAAGCAGTGGGGTCAGCAGTGGCTCCCCACTCAGCCACTCTCCTGCTGCCAGCCGATCATCAAACTCCAGTTTGTCACCTAGGCAACAGTCCCCTGTGGAGTGGCAATATGGTGTCATCTGGGGAAACTTTGTAGATGGCAACAATGCTCTGCCCCCACCCCCAAACACTGCACCAATATGGGGACCTTACCATGTAAACGAGGTACATGTAGGCTTGTTTGTAGAAAATTAGTCCTTAAGAAGCGCCTTGGTGGCTAAATAGAGCTTTTACAGTGCATAACATAATAACATTGACATTGCTGAAACAGATGTTATTTTCTGGTTTGTAAAACTCAAATCACTTGAACTGATGACCCAAAATCCCAGAAAATGGCATCTTCGCAAAGTGTTAAATTTAAAAATTTCCCTTAGTGCGGATGTGTGGGGAGGGTGTTTTGAGACATCCCTATGGGCTAGCACATTAATCTTTTAGTGCTCAAAACTGGTGGTTGTTTTGTTTCTAGATCTGCACCTCCTGATCAACATACTACATTGCTGATTATGGCTGCCAGTTGCACTTTCTTATGGAGAATTTATCACTGCTTTTTTGAGCCCAAACAAATATTACCAGTTTTCCTTGTTGTTAACCCATTAGTATAACATGCCATGTATGGCTATTTTAGTCCTTAGCATGACCAAGTTTGACTGTACACACCTGTATGTGTTTTAACTTCATCAATAAGACATAATGGCCTTTGCTTTGTTTTTGACTGATTGTCAATTACTTCTGAGTTATCGCCTTAACTACAAAATGAAATTCAGTAAACCTGTAGTGAAGCAATCAAGTAATATTTTATGATTGTTTGCCTCCATTTAGGTTTGCAAGCTCTGGCCACCATATGTTGACTTGGATGACTTTTCCAGGTAGGAAAAAGGTCCTCTTAGTAGTATGGCAGTATTATTGTGTGATTCCAAAAAAACACTTAAATTAGATGGGTGGTTATTGTGTCATGTGGTACATGTACCATTCATTCCTCTTCAATGCTTCCTTGAATTCTTGTGTATTCCAGCCGTTTCATCTCGCAACATTAGGGACCTTCACATCAGAGTAAGAGTACGAGATTGAGTACAAGTATGACTTTCAAATTTCAGACTAATCACATTCCCCAGAACTGTTACTAATTCCGGTAGTTCACCAGCACATAAGGAGGTCCAAGAAACAAGATTAATGGGACATATGGTTATTTGAACCACACAAACTAGATTTCAAAAGTCGTAGGTGTAGTAAAATCGGAAGGTCCCTATTCTCTATCAGGAGAAAGTGACCAGAATTTCTTCTGCAGTGTGCAATACGCATTTTAGGGTTAATTTGATTTGAAGATGTACATGTTCACATTAGCTTGTACATGTATAGAACAGAAATGCTTAGGCCTTTTTCTCTCATTGAGGTTGTTTGAAAAATCCTTCAATTTGGGTGAATTTGCTGAATATCACAAATCGAACATTTCATGCTAGTCAGTACTGCTCAGCACTTTATAGTTTTGTCCACAGAAACTACCTTGAAGCATATAACACAAAGTGCTCAATAGCAAAAACTTTACAACAGCAAAAGTT
Source organism: Pavona decussata (assembly GCF_977016875.1). NCBI lineage: Eukaryota > Metazoa > Cnidaria > Anthozoa > Scleractinia > Agariciidae > Pavona > Pavona decussata. Next base: position 2,550,024 of record NW_028145451.1, read on the forward strand.
ACCCTCTTCAAGTTAACTGCAGTAGCTCATATAGGATTTCAGGGGAAATGCTGAGAGTGGCTATTCTGTCCATTGTTTCCTGATCTAATTGGAATCTGAAAACGTTGGTCTTTATGAAGGGTGGAAAACCCTAGGAGCAAGGGAAACAACTAGCAACAAACTCAACCCACATATGGTGTTAACTCTGGGAATCAAACCCGAGCCACACTGGTGGAAGGCGAGTGTTCTCACCATTGGGCCATCCATGTCCCCCCTTTATGTTACCTGCAAAAGGTGCTAAGTGCTTGTTTATATTTGTTAGGAAAGAAGGCCAAATAAATAAAAATGAGCAGTATGCTCAGACTCTTCAGGAGTTGGAGCGTGGAAGCCCCCCAGATGCAATACTTGGTAGTGAGCTGTTACAGACACGTGAGACTGGAGACCAAGGGAATGAGCAGAGCTGGTTGGCACAGGTAAGATGGTTGACTGCTACATGTTCAAAAACTGCTTGTTTTATGCTGCATTTTCCGGTGGTGAAAACATCAATTTAAAATGTCAGAGTGGTGTTTCTAGTCTGCTATGTCTTCATCCCTATCTGAACAACTATTGATACACTTTAGTACTGCTTGATTCAAATGAATAGTCATGATCATAAGGGCTTCCTCCAGGGTATCAAAAGTTAGAAGCATTGTGTACAGCATAATGAAAAGGGTCTCAGGACACTCTTGCTCAGTAGCTTTCATCTCAGTCACAGTGGTTACACTTCAGGGACTCATCCACAAACTCAAAAGTTAGAACCACCGTGTACAGGTTGATAAACATCAATGTTAGTTTTTGATCTCACTGCCCGCGTTGGTTTTGACGATTTTCAGTACGGTTTGACAGTTGACTGTCTGCTTCGAGTCTTGATTCGCGACTCGATCCTGCATTCGCATGCGATTCTCGACTCTATCCTTTATACTCGATACTCATGCGATCCATTTCTTACAGGACGCCTCCCATCACGGCCTTACTATTGACAGCCTCGAGAGCGAAGCTGAGAAAAAGAAGAAAACGAAGGAGGAACACAGGCGGCTGCTTCAGGAGCGTAGAAGCCTCCTGCAGCAGCAGGATAGGGAAAAACAGGAAAGAGATGATCGCAAACTTGCCGAGGAACTGGCCTACAATGACCTCAAGGCCGCGCGCCAGGCTGCCGGGTTATTTTCCTGACCCCAGGTGCATTATGAAGCCATACCCCAGTGTGATCTCCCGGGGGCCCCCATGAGGCAGGGGGGCTTCAGTAGCCAGGCCGGAAGTGACATCTCTGGAGAGCTCGATGCATTCAGCGGGCTAAGCAGCTTCCGTGGGTCTTGTGGGTCCCCATTGGCTAATAATGATGAGGTCATCGATGCATCAAAGATAACATCAGGCAATGGGGACATCCGGGTGCAGGAGTAAAGTGATGACACCACTGTTCATTAAGCAGTCTTTTGTGTAACTGATTATTGGTCAAAGCGTGTTTCTGTGTCCCATAGGCTAGATCAGGGAATCCAACCGAGTGGTTAAGTACGGGGTTTTTTGTTTTAGGCGTTTTATCGCTTTCTTTTTTTATTTTTATCGTGTGTTTGATTAGGGCCAGTCTGACTGGATGTGTTTGACTTTCGTGTTGCAATTTTTTTAAAAATTTCATTTTCAGTGTCGGCCAGTGGTTTAGGCTTTCAATGAAAAATCCGTTCAGGTGTTTCAGGAAAATGAACGCTTCGGTCTAAATTTAATCTTTTGAGAAGGATCGTGTGAAATTTTTTCTCTTTGTAGGCTGCGATAAAAAAAAAAAAAAGAAAAAAGAAAAAAAAAATCAGCCTTTTGGCTTCTCACGTCAAGGGAAACATGCCCTAGCGTTGTATTGAGTTCATGTTTAAGATGTGACACGGCTAGGTCATCAGGTGTGCACGTGATCAATATTAAATGGAGTGACAAGCATCAGAACAAAAAACAAAACGTTACATGACGCTCCATCGAGTCTTAATTTCTAAAAAATTATGTTTGATGTGAATCAATTTGACAAGTTTTTTGGCTATTGGCTGTTGAAATGTTAGCCATTTGTGGATTCTCTTAATAGAGTTTTACAAATTCGGGGGAAAAAAGTCAGTGAAAATGGAAATCATTTGTCATTTTTTATTTTTGTGATGTGAGTTTTTCTCCTTGAAAGCCTCGCAGGTGCAAAAGTAGGAATTTGTTGTTCGAAGTCGTATACAGTGAAAGCATATTTGCTGTAGTGTTGAAAAAGTTAAGATATAAATTTTTGACGAAAGTTTTTCAAACGTTTTGTCGTTGAAGAATTTACTGGCCTCCAATCGAATTTGTGGTTTAGTCACTGTAACACAGTGTAACAGTAGTATGGCGTCTTCGTGCTTAGTTCTTCATTTGTTTGTCACGCAATGCTTCAGAAGCGTTTCGTGACAAAGGAAAGAACCTCGCGAAGGAGACCAGCAGTAGTATTCAATTTTGTAGGCGAAATATTTATGACTCTTAACTGACTTAAGGCATTCCTTTGTTCTTTCAAGAATTATTAGCAATCCCGTGACTAACGTGGTTTTATATATATCGTGATAAAATTGTTGTGATTTGACCACTTGACAATATTTCGTGTCGTATTTAAGAATGGATGTGTTTGGTTTTTTTAGATTGAATTGGAATATTAAGCGAACAAGGCTGTAAAATAGAATTGTGAAGTTATATTTTTGGCTAGGTCAGCGATAAACTCAAACAATGCTTAGTTGTGTTAAATGTAATTATGGTGATTTAATCAAGTTATTTGCATTGCATTTTCGTTAGGAACGTTATTCAAGGTTGTCCAATTTTTGGCTTTGCTTTACGATATTATCGCTTTGTTTTTTTTTTTTTTTTTTTTTTTGATGTTTTTGTATTCGTGTTTGTCACTGTTTCAAGTAAATTCAATGTTTGTTTGTTGTTGTTTGTTTTTTTTTTTCGGTGAAATTTAATTTTGTTAGAAATAGGTTTTTAGCTTTATTCAATAGTTTACAAGAAAACATAATTTTTACTCAGGGTATATGGCAGCAACTCCTTGTCGAAAAGACCAATTATTTTGTATTTCTACGTGGAATACCATTGGTTTCTATTGGAGCATTTAGGCCAGAACAATCTTCCATCTAAAAATTAAGTGACCCGCAATGCTCAAATGTGTGTTCATATTTCATCATCAGCAGTTTGAATTTTTTTTAATCTTTAAGAAAAATATCTGAGTGCTGGCGTATATAAATGTCTCCGCTCTTTTCTGTGTGCATGAAGGGAACGGGTTTTTTTTAATTCTAAAAGGCGATTTATCAGCGATATTTAGCCGATAAAAATATGTGTAAAATATTACAATCTACAGAGGTGAATAGATCGAGAAATTTTGGCGCCAAAAAAAGACTTGGCGCCACATGCCACTTTCCGCGGCATTCTGTATTTGGGCAACTCGTCATTTGCTTTTCGGCGTTGGCTTTCATTTATCCGCAGGGAAGAGTGAGTGGTTGTTGTTTTGCAAGACAAGTCAATCTACGAGTGCGTTTGTCCCAATGAATGATTGAAAGCCAAACGACCTTGAAGCAGTGGATCTGTTGCGTGATTATATCCTTGATTTTAGTGCGTTAGATAATGAAGACGACTGGAAATAGCACACTGAAAAAAAAAAAAAAACGAAAACTCACGTTGTCATATCAGTATATTTTATTGTACAATAATTTGTATCTTGTAACTCCCAGTAAGAGGTCAATAAAAATTGTAAATAAATTGTATCACTGTTTGAACAATTCTGTGATTTTTTTGTCGCTTATCCCCCGGACTATAGGTGATAGGCAGGTTCAAAGTCATTAGACCTAGAGGGGTTTGAATGTTCATCGATTCGTATCTCCACATTTCTCCTGGTTTCCCCGATCTAATCAACACTGCCAGAACAGTCCTCTTTTTAGACCACATGTGATCTGTGAATGTTTTTGTCTTTAAGGTTGAGGACGATGAAAATGTCTTTGAAACCCGTGTTATTGTATAATAGTTTTGCTTCACTTCCTTTTTGGTTTGGTTTTAATCTTTTAACTTTGTAGCCTTGTAAAATAGTTTTGTAATAAGGAAGTGGATATTATTATTATTATTATTATTATTATTATTATTATTATTATTATTACTGTTACTATTATTATTATTATTATTATTATTATTATTATTATTATTATTATTATTAATGATGTATTGTTCAAGAAAGTGAAACAGACATACATGTACTCGCAAAAAAAAAAAAGAAATTCGAGTGCTCCTATCAGGAGTCAAACCCAAGGCCTTTCAATTACTAGTTCGGATGCTCTACAACTGACGTACAGGAGATTTGTTTTGTTTTTATTTTTCATTCATTTTATTTTATTTACCACACGTTCGACTTACCGCAATACCGCAAACCCCAATGTCCCCCTCCGATCGACTTGCGCGAATTTCACTGCAGTTGCACGGTGAAGAAATCATTGGTCTGACTCTTGTCAGATGTGACTCCTCTGCCTTTCTGCGCCCTATGCACCAATTTTACAAACTAATCACCATATCTGCTAATTGTACATGCATTTCCGGTCAGCGAAAGTTTTCTATTGTTTTGCGATAAGCCGCTGCCTGTTTGAATTTGGTAATTATAACTATCATGAAATGGAAATGCGGGCTCATACATAAGTCACAGGAACCGCGATCTTGGAGTTAAATTTCATCACAGTTTAGCGGGAACGAGACGAATAAGCGCGCCCTTTCGAAATAGTGATCGATCATGCCATGAAAAGAAAACCGTAAGATGCACAACACCAGGAAAAAAAGGAGAGGATTTCTAAGGTCTGCAAACAAAGGGATACCAGAGAAATGCGAAGACAATTTTTAAAAGAGAGAGGGACGCATTCTTCTGCTAAGGAATTGGCGCGTGTTTATTATGTGAAATGGAAGGCATTGCATCGAGACAAATAAAGGGCCATGGACAGAACCAAGGTA